>NC_140450.1:20385114-20985114 GCF_963576455.1 Neolamprologus multifasciatus
TTTTTTCTTTTCTTTTCTTTTCTTTTTTTTCTTTCTTTTTTTTAACCAAACACTGGCTAACTACAAGCTGGAAATGGAGAGGAATTCCCCTTCATATTAAAAATTGTGCTTGTGGAAATATCTTTGCTACATTGCTGAGGCTTAAGTTTTAATTAAAAGGGAGCCTTCTCCATTTCCAGTTTGTCGCACTTTTCACTTGGAAGCAAACTATGACTGCTGCATTGTGCTAACAACCAAAGCTGTCATAAAGAGGACTTTTCTACATGGTTGAGGAAAACACGTTTTACCCTAGCAACAGGTGGTTGCCATGACTTTAGCAATCCTTTTTTTTTTTTTTTTTCTTCATCGACTGCTATCAACCTCCAACAACCACTCGCAACCAGTGTTGGGAATTTTTCCCTTATGACCAGTGGTTGCCAGATGGTCGTGGATGATCCAACATTGTCACCACGCTTGTCACATGTCCAAAATGGCAGAGAAGTTAATGTCACATGGTTAGTAGTCACATTTCTGCAAAACCTCGATATAAGTGAAATGCTCAGTTGATCCATGACCTCTTTCCGTGGTGTCTTGATGAACTAATGAAAACAACATCATGTTTACTTTGAGTTAAAAGGAGAATAAAGCAGGGAATGGATTAGGTTGGGACAACCATGTAACTAACAAGCCACTTTCCTAGCATGCAATAGCGAAGGTCAGAAGTGCACAGCTCAAGGCTTCCACACAAGATTATAGGTGATGTCATTGTGCCAAGTCCATACAATGTATACAGCGCAGCTGTAGATCATATGGACTAGTACATACTGTTTTCGCTAACATTTATTTTTTATTTATTTGTTTATTTAATTTGGATTGGGTTGTGTTGGACTAAACCAAACATTTTGGTTTGAATTGAAAATGAAGTGTTTATTTTGTATCTTCAGACAGAATTTATCGACAGCTCATAAAACTACTATGCTTGTGGTCAGATGTTTACACATCATCATGATGGGAATGAATATCATGATTATGGTCATTTTAGGCTCTTGATTCCCTTAAACTGGCTTTTTTTCTGCCAGGATGGAATGATTATACAGAATACATTTTTAATGACTTTAAGAAAAATATGAAACTGTTGCACAAGTTTGAATTGTTTTAGGATATTCTCTAATCCATGCCAGGTCAAATATACATACAGACAGGCTCAAATGTGTAAATATATTCACCTATCTGTTGTAATAAGTAGTGCTGAAGGTTCAGTTTCTTCTAACTTGACAAAGCCAAGGCCTATTAACTTCATGGTCATGCTTTATTCAACTGGTAGCATAAAATAATTTGTCTGTCAGCACTCACTGGATTAACCAATGCTAAGAACTATAGGAAAGTCCAAGGAACTCGATGAAGATCAAAGAAGGAAAACTGTAGATTGACACAGGTTGGTAAGGTCTCTTGGAGCCATTTCTAAACAACTGCAGTTTCTAAGATCATCAGTTCAAACAACTGTATGCGAGTACAAGTTATTTTGATGTGTAACTGATTTCCCAAGATCTAGAAGAAGACCCAAACTGTCACCGTCAGATGAAAGAAAATTGGTTGGGATTAGGGCTGGGCGATATGACCCAAAATTCATATCTCGATATTTTTTACCTGGACGGCGATATAAGATATATATCTCGATATTTTTTTTTAAAGCCATAAAGTAAGAACAAAAAGAGAGTTCTTAGTCAAAGCTGTGTCCCAGATGTCACACAGGCACTTTTATTAACATAGAGCATAGCTGTACATAAAATTTACTCAAAAATAAATTATGAGCATTTATTAAATAATAATGCTCCATAAATAAAAGAAAACAATGTTGTTTTTGTGCATAACAAAAAGCTCACAATTGTGCAGTCAAAATGTAAACTAAAAGACGCTGAGCATAGTAACAAAGACAGATTTCACAGCTGCTCTGTTCCCAACTTCTACTGTGTGACTGACAGCATTGAGTTTGAAATCCTCGTCGTAACCACGTCTCTTAACAGGTGCCATTTATGGTCCTTATACACAGTAGGGTAATATTACGTTGAAGCACAGTACGTATCACTCCGCGGGGCTCCTCGGTAGCCGTAATGCTCTGACAATCCATCAAGCGGTGCTGCTCCGTAGCTTACCAAAGTCGTACTAAAACATTTTTGACAGATTGCTGAGCGCCGTGTTCCACATAAAATCGGTTCGCGGCCATCAAGCACAACCAGAATTCATACATAAGGCGCGCTGTCAACTTTTGAGAAAATGAAAGGATTTTAGGCTGTGCAGCGCCTCTGGGCTGCATGGTGTTAGTGTGGTTAGCTCGTTAGCGTGGTTAGCTAGCTAACACGTTGACGGCGTCCAGCCCCACGCGCGGGGCGATGCGCAGTAACTCGTTAAAGGAGGTTTGCCGTGTCCATCTTGTCGCTTCCTGCAGGTGAAGCGATGGGGGAGGAGGGGGAGTTGTGTTCAGTGAAGGAGGGGCGAGGCCGAGTAATGTTGCGTAAAGACAAAAGTGGACGAAAGAGAGGCAAACTTGCGGCTCCACAAAGTATAGTTATAACGTAACATAGACTATATCGATATAAAGGATATTGTCACATCTTATATCTCGTATAAAAATATATCGATATTTTTTAAAAACTCGATATATCGCCCAGCTCTAGTTGGGATGTTAAGTGAAAGCCCAGAAACCACCAAGGTTAAAGCCTGCCAAGAACTGGAAAATGCTGGAACAACAGTATCACCTGTTCACAGTGAAGTTGCATGACCATGGGTTGAGAAAAATCAACACATTTAAGCTTTACTGAAACTTGAATATTGGACACAACTGATGATCCAAGAGGACAGTGTTTTAGAATGGGTAAAGCAGGCGTTAAACTTCTGGAATGATCTTCCCAAAGACCCAAGCTCAACCTGATTGAAAATTTGTGGACTACACTTGAAAGCCAGGTTCATGCTAGAAATCCAACCAGTTAAAATGAATTTGGTGACTTCTGCAAAGAAGTCAAATATCCAGCCAGACTCATGCCAGAAGCTTGTTGATGGCTACCAAAACTATCTGGTCATTGTCCAACTTGCCAAAGGACATTTAATCAAATACTAGTGGGGCTGTATGTATGTATGTATGTATGTATGTATATATTTGTATTTACTTAATTTACTTTTAGAGAAAATCCAAAATAATTTCAAACTTGTTGACGTGGTTGTTTTCTAAATTTATTTAAGATGTATGCTGTGCAATCATTCCCCCCTGGAAAAAGAACAGTTCAAAAGGCTCATTAAAGAAATCATTCAAATCCCACAAATACCATGATATTCATGACCACGGTGAGCGTATGGAAACTTCTGACCACATTTGTACAGTGTGTCCATGAAGCTTAACCTCCAATCTATACATCAAAAGCAGAAGTGGTACTTAGTAAATGATATGAAACAAACTGGAAAACATTGTTTCTACTTTAGTAGGACAAGGAGTTTTTGTGTGTTACTTTAGATGTGCCATGCTGTATATATTATCCAGAATCTGTTATTGAGCTATAGGCAGCTATATTCACTCTATACTATTAGTTGTAGTTTCAGTGTTTAACTTTACGTTTGCTTTCCTGTAAAAGGTTGGTGGTCTTTTTCCGTGGCTTGTGCGTCGCTGTAGGCCCTTGCTTGCTTAGTCTAAATGACTTTGACTTTCTAAACCATCCAGTCAGCTAAGCACAGATTTGGGGAGTGGTTATGGGAGCTGCCTGCCTTGTTTTCTGTTGTAGTGTTTTGGTGAGGTCCTTTGAGAATTGGTTTCCTTCCTCCCGTTATGCACACACGTGCTCTTCCTTCCTGCAAATCCAGTTCAAGTCCCGCAAGTTCCCATTGAATGTTATTCCTCCTTAGGTACAATGCTGACCTCATAAGTAGATGTTTTAATCCTTCTCAGAGTGGTAGAGATTTGGGGAAAAAAAAAAAGGGAATCCACCAAGCTAGTCAGCTGATCGTCTTTAACCCCTGTGGCTAGTAATCAGCCACCTTCATTAACCCCAGTCAGCTGTTGTTGTGTTTGTATCCCAGACTGAATCAGCTGCCTGCATGTTGAAAAATTACCCTTTGTAAAAGCAGATTTTTAGATGGTCTCTTTCAAACCTCTCTGTGCCAAGGACAGAGTGCATCTTATGTTTACACATGCTGGGACCAAAGGGCAGAACAACCACTAGCTACTACAACTCCTCTATTCAGAGCTGTACTGATGCCAGACCTCCCTTAAGTATCTATAATTCATTGCCAGTTACCCAGTACCTGCCGGAAGATGAAAGTTTTATGAAGTTTCCAGTCACCTCCTTGTTAAATTTATCTGCTAGGTAGTGCACTGAGTCTGCTTAGTGTTGTCACAGTGCTTATTGTAATTTGAGACAGTGCTACCCCCTTGTGGTGTAAGTGTGACACTGCAGAGAAGACGATACCGAAGCAATTTTGATCGAAAAAATAGTTTTATTTTCATGGTATCATCTACAGTGTTTTGTATTATTGTTTATTTTTTGCACAACTCTTACATCGTATGTGTTTGTGTCTTTTTTTTTTTCCCAGCTTGTACTTGTACAAACTGGGAATTGCACCACAGATTCAAGACCTTCTAGGGAAAGTGGACTTCACAGGTAACCATGTACCATATAAATCACCTGAAAGTGAAACATAGCACAAACCTTAACACACAATATCATTCATACTACATTCATATTATAAAAACACATTTCCTGCATCACTTTGCTTGTTAGTCCTCACGTGATGGTACAACACAACACCCTGCTATAACATGTGTTCTTCATGTTATAGCAGAATTTTATGACCATGGGAATGGAACAATTTATAAATTGCAGCTGCCCTAAAAGCAGGACGATGACCTTGAAGGGGAAATTGGATTTAAAAGGGGCGGAGCTATTAGCTTTTTATGGGGCAAGGCCCTGAACCTTTTGATGGCACCTCGTGTGTACCCATATTCTCCTGCAAGCAACTGTCATGATGCTCTAAGAGCAACATGTCTTCATCTTAATTTTCCTCTAACAAAGGACATTTATTCTCCTCATGTGTGGTGTGAGGGGTCTGTTGTTCTAATATCACTTGATCATTTTTAACTAGTTTTTTTTTTGAAGATTATGAAATATTTATTTCAGGGTTTTGGCAGATTGATTTTAACAGTCATTGTTAGTGTTCTGATGCCCCATTTAACAGTTATACTGGTTAGAAATTTGTCCCAACTGTATGTTTGTTTGTTTTTTTTTTTAAATTTTATTTTTTATTTTTTTATTCTGATGTGCTGTGTCGCAGCTGTTTCTCATGTCAGTAATATGTGTTTTACAGAGGAAGAGATCAGTAACATGAGGAGTGAACTGGAAAAGTATGGCATTCAGATGCCAGCTTTCAGTAAAATTGGAGGTATCCTGGCCAATGAGCTGTCGGTTGATGAAGCTGCCTGTGAGTGATCTTTTAACCTTGAGCCACTCAGTTGTTTTTGACTAAAGTAAACAGAGTTATCTGATCTGATATGTGATATCCTCCACTAAATCCGTGTTGTGTTTTTTCCTTAGTACATGCTGCTGTGATTGCCATCAATGAAGCGGTTGATCGAGGTCAAGCATCTGTCACAATGGGAGCCATGAACAATCCTAACGCAATGCTGAGGAACACACAGGAACCTCTGGCCCAAGAATATCAGGACACACTGAGTCAGACCAAATCTCGCAAGCGGGATCAGTCCTCAGGGAGGGTGAGAAGACAAACACTTCAGTGATCTCTTGGAGCTTTTTCCTTTTTATTTAGTATCTTAGCTGCAGGGCTAGCTCTACACTGGAGCTTTAATGCTTTAATGCTTTAAAATGTAGCTGCATGCTAGAATAGACTGGACTGCTGAGTCATAAAACAAACAGGTTGTGCTGTATCAGAGACTCAATTCTGATTGCTTACCAGCAGACACTGAGGCAAAGGAAAACTTTGGGAAAACGTCATCTTGGGGGGATCCATCAATTCTTTCTATCCACTGTTCACACCTTTGTTTTAGAGTCATCGTTTGGCTTATAATGTTGTTTTTTATTATTTTTTAGATGAAAAAATAAAACAATGCAACTTTCTCATCTTCAGCCTCGTTAAAATTGTCCTCACCCCTTTAACCTGAACTAACCTTGAACCATGTAAGCAGGTATGATTAAGTCACACCTCTTACTGCTGCTTTGGTTGACATGTTTTCTGTGTTCAAGAGCACATGTGCTGACCACAGACAGATTTTAAGAGCTGTTGGTCTGAATGTAGTGTTAGAAATTTCTGAATCATGTGTGTTATTTGAGACATTTTCCAAAGGAATATAAAGAAGTGTGATATGTATGTGGTAGCTATATTAACTCGAGAACTGCACTGACATCTGAAAATGGTTGCCTGTGCTCATATGCTCTACAGGCTTTGCCAGCACATTCCAGTGACTGCATTGTAAGCTGTATTTACCTAACGCTCCACGCCATCCAGCACCTCTCCTCCCATTCTCTTTACACTGTGCAAACAGTAGCACTAGCTTTTCTTTTCTTTGTTTTAATTGATATTACCACACCAATGTAAATGAGAATGGGAGGCAGTAAATACAACTTGCTAAAAAATAGTGCGCTTTGTTTTTTTTAACAATTATATGCATATAATGTGATTATTTTTTTCTTTGTCTCCCTCTGTTAGCGGTCCTCAGTTGCTGCTGAAGAAAGAGATGTTTATGAGGAGCTGCTGACTCAACAGGAAATCCAGACATGCATTGATCTGGTCAACAGTAAGAGCTTCCCTATGTTTGCTTTACACACATTCTCACTTAAATACTGTCATGTGTCGCAGATGTTTTTGTCTTTGTGTGAGATGGGCCTTTGTGGGTATTAGGCCTAAACATCTATTAAATCAGATTATGCAGTACAGTTACACAGTTAATCAAAGCAATATTAAATTAAAGTTAAAAAGGATCTGCTCACTGTCTTTATTTTTCCTGTCTCCAGCCCAGGAAGCTATCAGGCAGGTGAATCATGCTGTGTCGAGCCAGGATAAAGCTGCTCTGCTGGCTGCGCTTAGGCTCAACGCGCTGGCCTTGCTCGGTGTTCAGGAGTCAAACAGCCGGTGGTATCTGGAACATTTAACCAACTACTGTCAGCATAAATCTAAGGTATACAGAGTCAGAGCTTGTTTGCTCAGTTGTTTATATATAGTAGAAAATCCATTACTAAATGGATGCACACAATCCTGTTGACGTATGAGGAGCACGTTAAATCTACATTTACACTTACAGATGACCATATTTCAGACTTGACTTTCACCTCTTTAATAAACACTGTTTTTGTTTGTTTTTTTCCCCCCAATTTTCTTTGTGGTCTTCTTGTTATCCAAGCATTGTTACATGTGAGCAATGGCCTGCTTTCACATGAAATATCTAACTCCATCTTCAGATTTAAAAAAAAAAAAAAAAAAAATCAAGTCAAAATGCAAAGAAAAATGAGCCATTTTTTGATGGGGTCTTTTTGGATATCTGCTTAGTGTACTCTAATTTTTCTTCTTCAGGAAGGTGGAAGGGTCCAGATTCTGGACAAGGAAGAGATTCAGCGAGTTGTCAGCTCCTGCAATGACTTTGCTGAAGCAGAGAAACGAAGTAAGTGGCTTTTGTAACTTCGGGCTGTTTACTAATGAGTTAAAAAAAAAACATATTAAATCAGGGCTCGCAAAATCGCTAGCCCGACGTCCCGGGGCTAGCCATTTCTCCAGTCGGACTACCAAAATATATCTCTGCCCTGCCCGTTGGGCTATCATAGGAAGGAAAAATATATGTCAATGCTTTTGCATTCTTTCTGAAATGTAGCTGTGTAATTATGTCATTGGCATCGGTGAGCCACTGTCAATATGTGACATATTGAAATCGCGTTTGAATTTGCGCTTGTTTTTTGCTTTCACTTTGCAATCGCACGAACTGTGTATAGAGAGCGACAGTACTGATTGGTGAGTGACGATAATTTGCGCACCAATTCCTCTGACATCGTCTTATCAGTCGTTAGCTTACTATGCAAACATGACAAGTGAAATCTCCCGCAGCAAGCTTAAACATGTGAGAGGTTGATCGCGCAGAGAATTGCTGAGCGTTATGTGAGTGCGTGTGTAAAAGCAGCAGGATATATATTTTAGTTCTGCTGAGCCAAATAAGACAGGTCAGGGTGAAGAAGTGACAACCAAAGAAAAGCTTACCACAAAACGGAAAAGTTATGACAAATCAGACTATAAGGCAAAAAGAAAGTGCAGCTTTATGGTTTTATGGACAAAAGAATTTCTGTGGCTGGAATATGACGAGCTAAATAACCAGGGCTGCACAGAAGTCGTCCGCAGGTGCGCATTTGCTGTCAAAATAAAAAGAGCGCACAAGATAAGAAGTTGCAACGCGTGTTTGCGTACATAAGATTTTCTGGAGGAGGACAGACATTTGTTTAGAACTCTTAAAGATGTCGAAGAAGCTCCTTTAAGCAATTACTTTGGTGTTCCTCCACCTCCAAAGAAATGTCAGAAGGAGTCCGAACCACAAAAGAAGCGCGTATTCTCGGAAAAGTGGTTGCAGGAGGTGAGCTGGCTTCAAACAAATGATGAACGCACAGAGATGTGGTGCAGAATGTGCCGTGAAAATCCCACTCTAGCGGACAAAAACACTGCCTTTTATATGGACGCAAACGCACGCTGCAACTTCTTATCTGGTGCGCGTCTTTTATTTTGACAGCGAATGCGGACCACTTATGTGCACCCATGTAAATAACATAATGTTCTGCCGGGTGTGTTGTTGGTTTTCCCTCGATTTCTGAGTCGACAAGCGCCTTTGTTACTGGGACCAGTCATTTTAAGAAAGGCCCCCCATTAGAACCCATGAGAAATGCAAGAAATGCATTATTGCTCAGTCTGCAATATCTTTCCCAGAACAAACACCAATTGCAAATAACATACTAAAAATAAACCTGAAAATCAGTTTAAAACAGCGTACTATGTTGCAAAGAGTGAACTACCACTGGCACAATTTAGCAGTCTTTGCAAACTTCAAAAAGCAAATGGCCTCGATCTTGGTTCCACTTGCCTCTTACCCGTGACTTCAGTGGAAATTTCAAATTCAGGATCTGACACAAACTGATTCATGTCCTACACAGTTCTTACAAGTTCATAGAAATTTCTGTTCAATTAGAACCAAGTATTTGAGTTGATGATTGTAATTTTTAGACAATGTTGTAATTTGTTTTTCAACAATTTTTTGATTAATGTTTTGTTTCCATTACAATATTATACTTTAATGTATAATATTGTAACGGAAACAAAACAGGAAACAAAACATCAATCAAAAAATTGCTCTCTTTTTTATCCGGGCTACTTAAATTTATTTTGGGCTACCAAAAACTGAGGAGTCCCTGCCCGAAGGGCTACCAGGGATTTTGAAATTTTGCGAGCCCTGTAAATACTCATAAGTATTTAATATGGGTTCTTAAAGGACCTTCAGCACATCATGTATAAGGTTGTATGAAATACTGTTTTCGTTCATTTGGGGAATTGATTCCAAGTTATAATGTAAAACACGACTTTGTTGTCATTTTCTTAATCAGAACTTGAAGCAGTTGCAAGAATCAATACAGCCATTCGCCTGGGCAATGCTTTGGAAACAGTGGAGGAGCTGATGAACCCGGAGGCACAGCTGCCAATTGTCTACCAAACTGCTGCCAACCTCTACCAGGCTGAGCTTTTCAGTTTGCAGCTACAAGGGGGACGGGTGAGGCATGTTTCAGACTTTTACTCTGTGCACATGGATGTTGATGGGTATTGATAAGGTCAGATAGATATATATGTGTGTGTGTGTGTGTGTGTGTGTGTGTGTGTGTGTGTATGTGTATATACACACACACATACATACATACATATACACTCACTCTGCAGGCATCAATTTTCTGATCCAGTATTTTATGTTTTTCAGTCTGGACTGAGCCACGAGGAACTGAGTGTAGCTGTAGAGATGCTGTCAGCTGTAGCAGTGCTGAATGAAGTGTTGGACACCAAAGACCCACAGGCTGTGATTGAGCAGCTAACAGACTCTCCTCTGGGCTTTACCAACATAGACCAAGACAACCTTAACAGGTAAGATAGCTGCAGGATAGATGAGGAAGCAAAAGGAAGTGTTATTGTTTACTCACCTTCCCCCCCAATGTTCCCATTTTAGTGGATTCATCAACTTTTAAGTCAGGCTATGGAAACGACACAGAGACCATAAAGAAGATTTATTGTGATTTATTGCAGAATGTTTATACAACATGTTTATGGCAGTTTTTAATATATAACTACTTAACACAACTTCTTATCAACATTACTGCTAATAAATAACTCTTTACTTATCTCGGTCACTCTGTGCTGCAGCTAATGGTTACACATTCACCTAACAACAGAAAGACCCCCAATTTGATCCTGGGAAGAAACCCAAAATCCCTTTTTGGTTGTTTGAGGGGGAGAAAAACTAATTTGACGAGATTAAATCTGCAGAGCTTTTTTTCTGTATGATGACTTTTCTTCTAGTCTGTTAGTTGCTTGGTATATTGAATGCACCACATGAACAAAAATCAGTTTTATGTCTAAAAATGGGTAGCAGGTTGGTGTAACTTTTGGCTACTCTCAAACATTTGTCCTGCTGTACTGTATGACGGGACACTTATAAGCTTATAAGTTTAACGATTTGCTTCAGAAAGTTATCAGTTTACAATACAGACAACACTTGGTTCCACACTGCTGTCTGCTCAGCTGTGGTGCTAAAGTGCTAAATGCCGCTGTGCTGTGGTGGGCAGACTATGAGGACACCAAAAATACATTACACCCATGAGTGTTTTGTTATTGCTGTAATGTCATAGTTTTTTCTTTTATTTATTCATGGCTTAAAAATTAAGTTATAATGTATTTGCACATCCAAACAATTTCTGGTTATTTCTGGTTACATAAGTCCTTCTTTCCTCAGGTATTCTGACATGCTTATCAAAGAGCGAGCTGAGGCGCTTTCCACAGGCCAAGAGTTTCTAACCTGGAATGATGTCCAGAAATGCATCGACACCGTGAATGTTCAGGTCCAAGAAGAGCATGAACGTAAGAACGTCTTGCTGATTTCCTCTTCTAGTTTACAAGTGTAGCAAGTGTTTTGTCCTGTGCAGCTAATCAATTTGCTATGCAATTTGGTGACTACTGAATGAATCATTAGGCTTCTCCTTGTTTCTCCTCGTACATTGTAAAACAATCTCAGTTCTCAAAACTTTGCTAGGACATATCTGCATATAATAAAACTAGAACTGGCCTCTTAATAAAAGCAGGAGATTTGATACTTGCTGTAAATGTAACTAATACACAGTGATCTTTTGTTGAGTAACATACGGCGATATGTTGTACGTAGAGAGAGATGAGGCATGTAGAAGCTCACAGATATGTACAGTTCAGACAGACATGTGACAATTACTCATGCTGGACTGAAACCTGAAGGTGCTGGTGATTCCTTAAAGTGCTTTTGTCTGCTAAGAGAACCATATCAGACATCACACTGAGTCAAGCTACAATATCACACCCAATCTAAATTGTAATTTTGAGATTAACAAACAATTAACTCCAAACTGCTCAAACATAAATAATTTCCCTGAGGCTCAAAAAGGCGTAAAACTACACAGTTTGCTGAGGTGGACATGATGTAAAAGTGCTCAAAATACTCCCACTGTTTCAGGAATGTTCTCAAATTACACAGATGTTTGAAACCTTAGAACAGTTTTTTAGGCATCGTCTTACACTGAAAAATGAAACACAATCTGTGCTCTTAACTTGTCTGAGAGGCTTTTGTTTTTTTGTTTTTTGGTCCTCCACCTACAGGAATCATAGCCATAGCTGAGATCAATGAGGCACTAAACTCAGGTGATCATGAGCAGACCCTTGCAGCCCTCCTCCTCCCTACAGCCAAGTTGTCGGGGGTGAACCCAGCCACAGCCAAACACTACCATGATGTCCTTCAAAATACCAAACAACTTCTCTGCCAGGTAGGCAAACATTTCTTTAGCTATTTCGAATTTGAGTAGAAAAATAGACTTGCACCACTTGCACCACAGCTAGATATTGTGGAATAACGTCAGACGTCATTATAGCTGAACGAATCATTAATTTGTTTATTTATTTATTTTGTAAGTTTTTTTTATTTTATTTTTTAAACCTGTCCTGTGCAGCAAGCAGAATCATGGTCTGAATGCTTTATTGTGGAAAACACATTTGCTTTCCTAAGAGGAGCATAGACTGTCTGTAGGCTCCTCTTGTAAATGTTTTTGGTTTATTTATTCATTTTATTTTATTATTCATATTATTATCTGTGTGGGTATTAAGCTGGGGGTGACGCCAGGTTGGTGAAAGATAGGAAAAAGGGTGAAGTAAACGGGATTTCGGTCTCCAACTCGCTAACAAAGCACACATTTAAACGATATGCAGCAACTGAAAGACAAAACAGAGGGAGGGACACAAATATAGAATTTTGCTGTGAGAGAGGAAGAGGAGGCGAGAGAGAGGATGTGAGTGTCTGTGTACGGCAACAATGCCCCCTCCTGAGAGCAAAAGGCAGACAGTCAAAGATCCAAGAGACCCCGGTCGTCCACCCCCCCAAGAGAACTGAAGATCCAAGACCACACATGCCTATGACAACTGTCCGTCCACTCATTCAAATGGACTATTCAATGTTTTGGGTTTTTTTTCTACTTTGAACACTAAAAATCTGAATGAATTGAAAGGTTTTATTTTAACGTTTTTTTTTTTGTTTTGTTTTTAACCATCAGTTGCACACAGAGGTTTTTATAAATGACTCATTCTGTGGCCAACACTTGACCTTCAACAAACAAAAGACGTCAAGCAAGAATTCACGAGACAAAATAAAACAATTGAAATTAAAAAGGTGCTCTTTTGTGCTTACAACACATAAAATAGTAAAATAAAAACATTGATGACCTCAAATTACAGAAACAAAAGTCTAGATAGTGACTATAAAAAACAACTGACATAGAACAGTCACAGGTATCACAGCTGGTTTATTTAATGTTTTCTTTGGTGTGTGGGGAGACGTTGACATGTGGAGTTTAAAAAGTCTTAATTTTGTAGTGGATAACTTTTCAGCTGGTAGAATAAATTCGTGGTATTACTACCTCTTGTGGCAAATGTTTACAGCACGTTTTGCAAATTACCTCATTTTGTTCAGCGAATCTCATTCCCTCGCTCGTCTGGTAGGATATAAACACACATGCTCAGCGCAGTGCGCCTGGTAGAAAATTTTCTGTTTGGGAGGGAGGGGGATTAATGATGCTTGTGCAGCGTGTGGGAGGAAAAAAAACTCACAAGGAATTGCATGCAGACAGCTTAATATTGTCATGACAATTTATAAAGCCATTTTAACCATCGTCAGTGGAAAAACTCGTAATACATTGAGTATATTTGATATATCTCCCACCCTTACTGTGTGGTAATTAAAAATGAGAAACGGATGACTGCACAGCACAGTCAGCAAAGCCACGTGAATGGCCCTACCAACTGTGGCCTATGCAGCTCATGTCCCCCCTGAGACCCTACGTGCGTGGGTGATGTGTTGTCAGAGAAGCGGGAGGAGAAGGCATGGGATGATGATTAAGATCAGGAGGTAGAGGACTCCCCCTGGAAGGAAAGGGCGAGCAAAGCAGATTCAGTAAGCACCCCCACTTCCTCCATGAATCATTATTTAAACAATGTGTCATAACTTTGTCTTGTTAGTTTCGTTATACAGCAGTTTTTTTTATCCTATGTCACTTCTTTACATTAGGTCATGTATATATCTATCTGAATTGCTTATTCTTGATTTGAAGATTGAACGGATATATCGGTTACAAAAAGTATTGTTGACTTTTGGATATAATTTTAATGAAAAGATGAACAAAACATGACACATAAAACATGTTTTTAGTATACATGGAAACAAATAACACTATGGCCACATTAACAGTTTCTGATTCTGGATGTAACGTGGATACAGCCTAATGTTAACCACAATGTCCGGTCTTCAGTTTGTCATTTTTTTCCCTTGTGACTTCCTGCTGTGTTCCAACAATAGTCCAGTACGGAGGCTTGGGTTTTGTTTTGTTTTTTTTGTATACATGTCCAGTATCACGTCATAACTGCTTGTCTTGGAGATATCTCGCGGAGAGAAATAAATTGTAGTTCTGAAGCCGCTGTCTTGGAAATAAGCATACACAGGAAGGGATCAAGACAACTGTGGAAACAGCAGAGACACACAGCTACTCTAAAGTATCCATACAGGCTGTCGTCCCCACCGGAAAACAGGCGGATGTAGTGGGCCATATGCAGGACGCCGCTGGGCAAGAAGCACACCAAGAAGATGCTGAAAACCAGAGTGCTGACTCTGATAAATGGCTTCCAGTCACAAGCACTTTGACCTAGATGGTAAATTACAGCCACATGGGCATAGATACAAAAGAGGAAGGGCGTTATAAAGCCTAGACAGATAAGCATCAACCTATATGGCACCAGATGGGAGTGTGATTTTTCATCTAGGGGAAGTATATCATGGCATGTTGTGATCCCCAGCTGGGAGATGTTGTAACTCTGCCTGACAAGGAGCTCAGGCACAACAGCAGCCCCGAACAGGAACCATATAACCAAGCATGTCCACACCGTCAGTGTTTTCGTAGCAAGTCTCCTGTACATGAATGGTTTGACCACAGCCAGGTAGCTGTTCAGGCTGATGCACGCGATGGTCTGAGCTGAGCAGTAAACATTACCGTAAAACAAAGCCGTAATCAGCCGGCAGGAGGTTTCCCCAAATATCCAGTTGTTCCCATTGAAGTGGTAGTGAACACGCAGCGAAAGGGAAAGCAGGAGCAGCAGGTCAGACAGCGCCAGGTTCAGGTGAAGAACGACTGTGGAAAAGGACTGTGCTCTGAGTCGGACTCTGAGAAAGGCCAGAATGCAGCCGTTGGAGGGGATGCCCACCAGCATGGACAGGATGTATGATGAGGGTATGACCCAGGTGCTGAGCACCCCTGTGGTATAGGTTGTCACTGGATCCTCTGGCTTTACATGCAAGTTTCTGCCTGTGTCATTATAGTCGGCCTTAAAGGTCCTTGGACTCACTGTGTGAGGTTGGATTTTGGTCCTGTTTTTGTTTCCTGTAAAGAGTAGAAAACAGTTTTTACACCTTCAAACCAACTTTCATGCAAAAAGTTTTTTTTTTCTTTTGTACCAAAATGTTCTGAAGTTTGTTTGTTTTTGTTTTTTTTAAAAAGTAATTTTGGTTTTCTGTTTTGTGAGTCTGAGTTGGGAAAAGAGCTTTCCCAGTTGTTGGATACCCAAAATGTACTTTTTCTGCAAGGTTTAAGCATTTTTTTTTTTTTTTAAAGAGTTATCCTCTTAGTAATGTGTTAACTTGAGAAACTTACCATCAAGCTGATTGGTCTGCACTGCCATCAAACAAATGAGTAGTCCTGGCATGAGGTCAAACATGTCACCGTTAAGTTGATATTCCAGGATTTCCCAGTTAATTAGGCTTCAGCCCTCTTGGTGTTGCTTCTTGTCAGGAGTTTTCCACCAGTAAAACTTTGTGTTTTGCATCTCTTCAGTGCAGCGGTCGAGCTGATAATGGTGTGAGCTCAAAGTCAGCTTCCTGGCAGTGTATACAGAAGCATGTTTCCTGCCTGGACTTGAAAACTGAATTCCCTGCTGTCTGTGTCAGTCACAGCCCTCTGAATCACTGGAGTAGGGAAAAAAAAAAACTTAATGGTTTACAGAACTGTTTATCGTGTTTGTCCAAGAGTTTGGTTCATTTAAGACATTTGACTAGTTTATTTACTTTTGTTAAAATGCGATTTGGTGTTTGTCAGCCTAGTGAATTAGAAGCTGGTTTTCAGACAACATAAAATATGTAGCAATTACATCATGAATGCAATAAAGGAAGTGAAATGTGTGCTTGAAGATGGTCATTTAGTAAAGTGGTTTCCCTGGACGGTGTTTTTCTTTCTTCCTGTCTTGCCTCCATGCTGTGCTGCTTTTGAAGGACTGCTATGTCCTTCTGGCTTGCACTATCACATCACACATGTAATATTACCTCTTATGACACCCTCAATATATGAGGAGTGTGTGAAACGCAAAAGTAATGTCTTTACTTTCAGACTGCTTCAGTGTTTTGTAAACAGCGACTTCCTTCCTGATGGTCTTGTGGTCGATGATGCACCCCTTGATGTTGTCTAAAATTAGCTTGAGAACAAACATAAGGATCAAGCTGAATAAACATGCTGTGTTTGTTGTGACTTTTGAGCCCATTATAGACTGAGGTCATTGCTTTAAGAGGTGGGCTAGGATATGGTTGCAGGTCATCTTTTGTCAACTTTTCCTTATTTGTCTAGACTGGTTCCTGGCACTGGTTCTCTATAATGCGATCATTATCTCTATTAAATATCTCCACAATCCCAGTTTGACTTTGTGTACATTTACTGTACCTGAAATATTTTCCAAACTTAAAACTTTCCACATTATTTTGGTTCGGGGTGCTTTAAATATTTTAGAAAGGATGAACAAGCTACTAATAATGCCTTGTGTGAGTGAGTTTGAGTTTTGTCTTCTGAAATGAAGAGGAATGATCTTTGTTCTTTTTCCTGATCGTAGAGCTCCGGTGATGAATCTGCAGTGCTCTGGCTGGACCAAATCCAAGAGGCCATACTGACAGCCAACCAGGATGAAAAGGAGGCTCTCGCATGTATGTTCTCGTAAAGCCGGATTAATTCTTCAAATTGATCTGTGATTTGTTTCCATGAATAACTGTCACATAATGCCTTATAGATGCTCTTATCCAGTGTTTGTTGTTGCTATAGTGAGGCAGACGTAGAAATGAACTATTGACAAAAAACAATTAAAAATGTCAATGTAATTAATTTGATGTCTAATTCATTTTAATTTATTTTCCTGTACACTACTCATTGTGTTCACGTTGTACTTTTACTGTATACTGTTGTTTTATTTGACCCAATAGCGTTGTGAAGCTGACACCAGTGGTTTATCTTTTTGCTTTGCATTGCTAGTGTCTGGAGCAGTAGCTCATATTAACAAGACAGTGAATGAGGGGGACTCCCAGAATACACTGGAGGCTTTGCAGGCTCCCAGTGTAGGGCTGAGAGCAGTTCTTCCTGAATGTGCTGACACGTACCAAGATGACCTTTCACAGAAACAAAGAGACGGTGCTGCCAAAGGTAACAGGATTTACATCTGTGGGACAGCAAATGTGCTTTCGGTTCAAGAAACTCCAGTGAGAAGTTCAGAATTTGTGTCAGATTTACACCAACAGACTTCTTAAAAAGCACTTACTGCTTTCCCCCAGGCAGCACTGATGGTGTGTGGGTAAAACACTGCATCAAGGACAAATATGACTATTTCTATAACCTGGAAACTGAACAGGGCACCTGGGAGGAGCCTGAAGGGTTTGAACAGAACAGCGGACATCTCAGTAAAGAAGAAATCCAGGTGCTACCCCTTGATTATAAAGCTTTATTAACATTTCCCATTGATTGGGCTGATTTCATTTTTAGTTTAACAGTAGTTTTCATTGAGATTTGTTTATACTTGGATGCATCTAAACAAACAATGTTCATGCTGCTTGGTTTTTCCTCAGAATGTGGTGACCTGTGTGACTGCTGAGTATAACAGGGAACAGCTATGGCTGGCCAATGAGTGCTTTGTGACCAAGCTGCAGGCGAGAGTCAGAGGTTACCTGGTCAGGAAGAAGCACGCCCAGAGAATGGAGTATCTGCATCAGCAAGAACCACATGTTATAAAACTGCAGGTAGCTTATAGAACCTCTATAAAGTGTACTTAGTAATTAGTCAAATATTCCTCATTGATTCTGGATGTCTAGGGCTTATCCAAGCACAAACAAATCATAAGCAAAGGTAGCTATATACTTACATTAAATTACAGCCACTGTACTGACTGCATATTTTGTTTGCATCTTCTTAGAAGACAAACCAACAATGACAACAATGTCTTTAGAAAACCGATGTCTAAACTTCATGTCTAAGCTTAGTAAACTGATTTGTGGTGAAGCTTATGCCGAACTTGTTGTTGCTTGGACATGTTTGTCTCAGTTTTTCCTTTTTTTGCAGGCTTGTTGGAAAGGTTACAAACAGAGGAAAGTGTATAAAGAGAGGATGAATTTGCTTCAGAAAAATGTTGCTTCCATTGTCAAGGTGATGAATTATTTTTGTTATGAATTACAGACTAAAACAGAAGAATATTAATTGGGATTTTTAACACTTATTAACACTAATTGACCTGTGAATAACATTAGCAACATAGCTGCTGCATCAAACGCCTGGTGTGTGTGTGTATGTGTATATATATATATAGATAGATATATAGATATAGATATATAGATAGATATAGATATATATATAACTGTTTAAATACTTTATTTTATTTAGATCCAGTCTTTTGTGAAGATGTGGAAAGCAAAACGTGAATACAATCAGAGGCAACAGTTCTTCAAAGATCATGTGAGTAATACTTCATTGGTATCACTCAGGTTCAGGATTTGGATTTGGGATTGTTTTCATGCTTCCTAAAACTCTGATTCATTTTTGTGTTTAGGAAAAAGAAATTGTGAAAATCCAAGCTTTTCTAAAGGCCAACAAAGCCAGAGAGGACTACAGGACGCTAAGTGAGTCATAAAGAATTTAGATTTGCGTTTGAATATGAAATTATGGTCTTAATGCATGTTTCGCCAGTTTTAGACGATTGCAACTTACAGCGAGTCACAAATTTTTGAACAACCACATTATTTGCAATTTTCTTCCACCAATTTTTCCTCACAGTCAAGCTAAAAATATTGTTCAGTTCTGATGATAATATATAATATGGAAAATACTGTCTGTGCTTGTCAGCTGTAATATAAATGCAGAACATGATGAAGGATAAACTTGCAAATTGCATTTGTTGCTGACTTTATTTTTTACACCAACTCTCAGCTGGAGCCAAGGATCCTCCTCTGTCAGTGGTGCGTAAATTTGTCCACTTGTTGGAGCAGAGCCCTCTGGATCTACAGGAAGAGCAGGAAGTGACACGGCTTCGGGAGGAAGTAGTCACAAAGATTCGCTCCAATCAACAGATGGAGAAAGACTTGAACCTAATGGATATAAAGATTGGACTGCTAGTGAAGAACAGGATCACTCTGCAGGTTGCCGTCAACTCTAATTAATATGTGACAGGAAAACGGAAAGTTAATAAAATGGGTTGAAATCATTTATAGTTTGAGTAAAATGTTGTTGATACTAAAATCTGAAGAAGTTTCTTTATCTATTATCCAGCCAAACTCCTATTTAACTGTTTCTTTGAAAAGGATGTCGTGTCCCATAATAAGAAAATGAAGAGCAAGAAAAATAAGGCGAGTAAAGATGACCCGATGGCAGGAGACAGACTCGGTATTAAGGGCCTGAGTAAAGGCAAAAGACGGAAACTCGAGGCCTACCAATATCTCTTTTATCTACTACAGGTATGAAAAATGTGTCTGATTTCTTTTCCACTCGCCCAGTGCCTGATATAAAACCAGTCATGGCATTTCAACTGAAAAAGACTCAAAATACTGCTGGTCCCAAAGTTATTTGGAAGATATTTGTAGATAATTCACAGATGCAACTTGTATAATTCATCCACCGTGGGTTTTTTTTTTTTTCCTTTTGGGGGGGATTGTCCAATTTCCACAAATTTCAATAAACAGTAAAGGACAACTTCAGTGTCACCAAACCATTGGAAAAGAAGCATTACTCTGCCTCATCAACTTTAAATGAACTCATTCAGTTTCACTTCTAGTCGCCTAGCACTCTGCTTGCTTTCTCTTCCATTCTCTTTAGACCAATCCATCCTACCTGGCTAAGCTGATCTTCCAGATGCCCCAAAACAAGTCCACCAAGTTTATGGACACTGTGATATTCACACTCTACAACTATGCCTCTAACCAGAGAGAGGAATACCTGCTGCTCAAACTCTTCAAGACTGCTCTAGAAGAGGAAATCAAGTGAGTATTGTGGCTCCATACAATACAATGAAAGTTCACTGTACCTAGTTTACACTTATTTTACTCAACTATAACCTACTACTAACAGTAAATGAGTGCCTATAAAGTCCTTTACTATCTTCTCTGCGTGTCTCAGTTCTAAGGTGGACCAGATCCAGGACATAGTGACAGGCAATCCAACAGTTATCAAGATGGTGGTGAGCTTCAACAGAGGTGCACGTGGTCACAACACCCTCAGACAGCTGTTGGCTCCAGTCATTAAAGACATCATTGAGGACAAGAGCTTGGGCCTCAACACAAACCCTGTTGAGGTCTACAAAGCCTGGGTCAACCAGCTGGAAAGTGCTACTGGAGAGGCCAGGTAAGGAGAACACTGCCAGCATAGTGGCTTTTTGCACTTAAATATTTCAGGTATCAAACAAATTTTATTATGAGACAAAAGTAAGTAGAGTAAAAACAAATAACTTTGTTTCTCAGCTGTTTTAGTTCATGTGCTAATTTTTTCAGTTTTTTTTTTTTAATTTTGTTTTACTTATCTTGAAATTTCAGCTTTCTGAAGAATTTTTTTAAATGGCTTGTTATCCTAATTGAATTTTGAATTAGCCGGAGGTATCCAGCATTTAAAATTCAGGTCAAAAGGCATAAAGCAGTGAACTTTACACATGCATCTTCTGCTGCCCTTTAGCAAGCTGCCTTACGAAGTGACTCCTGAGCAGGCCATGTCACATGAGGAAGTACGCAACAGGCTGCAGGCTTCCAGTCAGACACTGCGTTCGGCTACAGATAAGGTCCTGAACTCCATTGTGTCCTCACTGGATAATCTCCCGTAAGTGTTAGGAGCTGTTAATGTCAAAGTCCAATTTCCTTTGTTTGCTCTGTGACTTTTCCTGGTTAGGTTCCCTGTATTGTATTGAACTGTTTAAATGTTTTCTTTCATGCCATGATTTTTATTTGTAGTGTATTTTCTGGTCTCTTAAGTGTTTGTTGTTCAGTTTTGCTATGATGCAAGCACTCATCTGGCCAGTTGTTTGTGCTTTGTGTGACACGAGTCCTACCATAGTAACCCAGTTTTGTGCCTCATCGATCTTCACAGTCTAGAGTGTATAGACCACTAGATGGAGCTGTTATGCAATTTAAAATCTTAAACGTTAAGGTACATACTGAAGACAATGAAAGCCATCAATACTTGCAGTCATTAATGCAGATATCGATGCATCAGATGCATTCCTTATCACAAGCTTGTTTTTGCCATGTAGTATGTGAGTGCATGTTTGTGCTTCATGTCCCATCAATGCTTTGTGTTTTGCATGTAGTTATGGCATGAGATACATAGCTAAAGTTCTGAAGAACAGCCTCCATGAAAAGTTTCCAGATGCCTCAGAGGATGAGCTGTTGAAGGTATCAAATGTCTAAATATATACATATATATGGTGTGTGTGTGTGTGTGTGTGTGTGTGTGTGTGTGTGTTTGATTTTAATAGTGCATGCATGGTCTTCTCTATAGGTTTTATTATTGTGATCCTGCTGAGGTAAGAGAAAATAATACTTTTTTTTAAAATGTCAGATTGTAGGTAACCTGCTGTATTACCGCTACATGAACCCAGCCATTGTGGCCCCAGATGGCTTTGACATCATTGACCTGTCAGCAGGAGGGCAGCTCCACCAAGACCAGCGGCGTAATCTGGGATCAGTGGCAAAGATGCTGCAGCATGCTGCTGCCAAAAATCTGTTTGAGGGCGAGAATGCACACATGACGCCCATGAACAACTACATATCACAGACATATGAGAAGTTTAGGTAAGGAGCGGAATACACTGCACAAATCTATACTCTGATTTGTCTATGGAGATAATTTAGTTTTGATCAATGTAGAGCAGCGGTCCCCAACCATTTTTGCACCATGGACCGGTTTATGCCCGACAATATTTTCACGGACCGGCCTTTAAGGTGTCGCAGATAAATACAACAAAATAAAACTAGTACCGGTGCCGAAAAAAAGAAGATTTATTCATAACACATGTGAAAAAACCCAGGAAAACAGAGTTAACAATAAAAATAACGCTGAAAACCGATAAAAATCCTGAAAAACATACATTTCACACCTGAGCCTCAACTCTCGTGGCCCGGTACCAAACGACCCACGGACCGGTACCGGTCTGAGGCCCAGGGGTTGGGGACCGCTGATGTAGAGCACTGATAATACGGTAAGCTTTTCATCCAAAACAACATGATAAAAGTGTGATGGAGGAAGAACCAGTTTCTTTCCAATAACAAAGAATGGTAAACCCTGGAGATGAACATGTTTGGCCGCGTTAAGCTGACATGGAGGGAATCCTGGCAGCAGAAGCCGCTGTGCCGTGTCAGCAGTTCGGACATGCGCGTCTACAAAATCAACCAAATTCCAGACTGACTAGAGCAAACTAAATGGGAGAGGCTGGGCGGCTATGTGCTGTTATCTGCCTCACTTTGTGTTTGACTCATCATTTCTGAAAATCACGATAAATCTCAGTCCATTTACTGGAAAAGGTCAATATGAACTGCTAACCTTGCTGAGGAAAACAATACAGAGCACTTCACAGGAAGTTGAGCAATTTTGAGTTTCTGTGGGATTCATGTTCTTGCTCTGGAAGAACTAATAACCGCTGATTTCTGCCCAGGTTATTTTTCCAGTCGGCGTGTGATGTCCCTGAACCAGAGGAGAAGTTTAATATTGACGAATACTCGGATATGGTGAACTTAAGCAAACCCATCATCTACATATCAATAGAGGAGATCATCAATACACACTCGGTAAACCCAAGCAAAATGATAAAGATTCTTCCTGCTACTCCTAAGGATATAATTAAACTTTACATGATTCATACTTAAATGACTTGCCCTGTCTCTCCATGCCCCTGTCTTGCATGCTTGTACATGTTATTGGAAACAGACATTCTTACTGTTGCTGCTACTAGAAAATATATTATTGAGATTATATTGATATTAGATCTAGCAGGGGTTTATATTTTGCCCCAAGCAAGTCAAGTTTGAAGGTATCTTCTTTAATCTTCTTCTGTTTCTCTGTTTAGTTTTTGGAATATGTTATATGTACGTTATGTCCCTTTATCATCATCACCACTTGACATCCTGTTTCTTTCGTTATGTTTCCAAAACACTTCCTTCCAAAGGGGGTTAGTATTGAGGATGTCAGTATGTTCTGGCCAGCTGTGTCTTTTTGCCATCTGTTATAAATGGAACAGATGTTCCCTAAAATTTTGTTTCGTACACTCAGGTAGTTCCTATGTGTTAAATATATGAAGAAAAGCAAAATCCCAGCTGAAAAGGGGATGTGATTTTTACCTACAAATAAATGTACTGTTGCATATGTAGGACTGAGCTGGATGTTGGAAACCAAACAGTCACAGTTTCATACTTTGTATCAAAATTTAGTAAGAGGACGTTTAAGAGCTGTTTGCTATATCCTGCTTCTGCTCTCCGTTTACTGGAAAATCTATCAAGCTTCATCTCAAAATGTTTAATATGTTCAATGACTAATTTTATGTGAACATTTTAAACTTTCGATGTGGCTAATGAAATGTGTGTTTGTGCAGCTGCTTTTGGAACATCTGGACGCCATCTCTCCAGAACGCAATGACTTGCTGCATGAGCTGCTACAGGACCTCGGAGACGTCCCTGATGTAGAGGCATTGCTCGGTACGCTCAAGTAAACTTGTATTTTGATAAATCACAAGTTAGTCACAGGTTGACTGAAATCTGTACTGCTTTTTTTTCCCAGGTGAAGGAGCTGTTGACCCAAATGATCAAAATAGGGAGAGTGCTCTGAGTCAGCTGGCGAAGACCGAGATCTCCCTCACTCTAACCAGCAAGTTCGAGCTGCTGGAAGGAGATGACAGAGACTTAAAGACCCTCAGTACAAAGTAAGGTTGTCACTGGAGGATGCTGAGACAGACACTCCTGTGTGTTCAGTAACAGACTTTAATCCTTAGGCTTTAGGTGTTTAGTCCTGTAATTGGTATTTAAAGCAAAACTTTGACGCCGAAATACACTCCTTCAGAAATCTTCTACATAGAGTTTGGTATTGCTATATGATGCACTGCACTTAACCCTTCTTGACACATTGTGCGTTTCTTTGTGGCTATCTTTCAGTTGCATGTCTTTCCTGCTCTTCTATCATATCCTGTTACAAAGGAAGGAGTTTCGTGGTCTGGCTTATCTTGCCTCTAATGCATTGTTGGTTTTGTCTTTATTCTCGGACACAGTTCACAGCTAGTGCAACAAATGGTAGTCCAGACATTTAAAATAAACATTGCAAATGTGTCTGAATTTTTGTTTTTTAAAAAAGTTGAACATACCCTGCTAACAATGCTGTGAAAGTCTGTTATAAGACTCAAGCTCCTTGGGATAATATACAGTATATAATACTTTAATTTTAATTTTTTTTTGAAGGCGATTAACATTCTGTCCTGTATTGAGCATTCATCTTACATAACAGTCCTTATAGAGCCAAAAGTAATCACATTTTTCTCTGCGCTTGGCATCAGTTCAGTTGTGTTTTATTCATTTAGCACCAAATTTCAACAACAGCCACTTCAATGTGCCTGCAGTGTCGGAGAAAACTCCCAATAATCAGTCGGCCATAAATAACCAAGTACTTGGTGACAGTGGGAAGGAAAAACTCCCTTTTAACATCAGGGAGGGGCCGCCATCTGCTAATGGAGAAGAGACAAATGTCATGCTGTGGAGGAGAGCCAAGGTTTAATAACTAGTGATTAAATGCAGAATGGTGTATGAACACACAGGGTGTGAAAAGCCCCCCAACTTAATGATACATTTTTAAAGTGTTAGCATGCTAGTTAGCGCAGTAGGTGTGAGTAAAATGTGGGTGTGTGCTCTAGTTACTTCTGTACTTGGTGGTAACGGATGTTACACTAATTAACATAAGCACATATTTGTGGTGACGTGAAATAAAACAAAAGAAGCTAATGTGTCACATCTGATCTTTGTGTGTGTGCACATCAGGACAAAAAAGCTGATTGTGGATGTGATTCGGATCCAACATGGAGAGACTTTACCTGATATTCTTGAGACTCCAGCCACTGCAGCACAGGTGATCTACATTTCTCAGCTTGTTTTTCCTCTATATATACCTGCCAGCTACTTTCATTCATCAAAGGAGCATATTCATTTGATTATTTTTTTTCTTTGCCTCTCAGTGTAATTAATTATGTTACTTTGTATGCAACTTATTCCTTAAGGAGTCAGAGCATACTAGGATTGTTGAGCGCAGGGCAGTCCAGGATGCTCAGACACCAGAGGGTCTGAAGAGCAGCCCAGCGCTTTTGGAGGACAGCCAGTTACCGCTCGAGCAGAAGAAGAGGAAGATTATCAGGAACCTTCGTAACCTGGAGCAGGCTGGCCTTGCTACTGCAAGTAACAAATACCAGGACCTCATCAACGAAATATCAAAGGTTCATAAGCAGCTCTTTTTCCCAGCTAAAGATGCAGACCCGCATTCTGTATTTGTGAAGCTAAAATGTGTATTTGACAGGACATCCGATACCAAAGGCGCTACAGACAGAGGAGGAAGGCCGAGCTCGTGAAGCTCCAGCAAACTCTGACTGCCCTTAACTCAAAAACTGCCTTCTACCAGGAACAGATGAACTACTATGATGCCTACATCAAGACTTGCCTGGATAACCTAAACAGGAAGTGAGTTGTATGCTAATTTATAACAAACCTCATTAGGGTAAAGACTTGATGGATGATTTTAACTTGTGATTCAATGGTAACACATGTCCCTTGGTGTGTTTGTATGATCCAGGAATTCACGCAGATCTATAAAACTGGACGGGAAAGGGGAAGATAAGGGCAGTAAGAAGTGGAAGCCCCAGTCTCTGAAGTACACTGCAGCAAAACTGCATGAGAAGGGAGTCATCCTGGAGATAGAGGGACTTCAGACAAACCAGTGAGTTCAGTTCTTCACCTGTTCTGTGGAAAAGGGCTTGGTGCTAACATCCTTCTTACATATCATTACATGTCATTTTACATTGTAGAAGCTGTTAAACACATTTAGTGTTTTTATTTAAACAATTTATATTTATCATTTGTTCAGTCACATCTTGGTTATTTGTCTGTTAACTGTACCTTACAGTAAACTTGGCTGTAAGGTACAAAAGTTACGCTTTCCCAACACCAGACGCTTTTTGGTGCTTGATTTCATGTTATTTGTCATTATACAAGCAGAGCTGTAACTACACTACAGTATAAAGAAGGAAAAGGCAAATGTAATATAATGAGATGATTATAAAATAGCAGCATAATAGTGTTTTACAGTACTGGTATTCTATTATTGGCAAAGTGCTGGTTGATGGTGTTTTCTGATCCAGTCACTGTGTATGACACCTCAGTGTATAGCTCTATGTCTAATAAAGTGCATTTGATAAAGTGCTTAAGAGCCAGAGAGACAATAGTTTAACAGATTTACAGTCTGGGGAAGGAAAAACAAATGTTAAAGTGCAAGCCCTGAGACACCGGTACTGTTTCCCCCCTGTGAGATGATCAAACAGACTATTGTGAGTGGGGTCATAGGTGATGTTATCCAGATGCTATATTTTAAATAGATGTGATGGCAGGAAGCTGGGTACCAACAGTGTGCTCTCATGCTTTTACTACCAGCTGCAGCGACCTTTGGTCAGCGACAGTGCAGGCACCGTACCACACTGCTGCAGAGGTGGAAGTTGTCAAAATGTTTGCCTTTTTCAGCCTCAGAAAGTGGAGGCTTTATTCGGTCTTTTTTATCAGAGAGCTGGTGTCAGGTCCTCAGCGATAACAGCAAGAAACGCTTGTTGATGAGAATGAGGTTGTGCCTACATTTTGTTGTGCCTACATTTTGTTGGACTTCATGTAATCAACTATCAGTTTTTTGATCTTTTTTACATTAGCGGTCAAGAGCACCATGTAAGCAAATGGATCTCTTCTCTGTGGGCCGTCTCTCATTGTTATGGAGTCAGTCAAACGTCTGTTTAGAGCTTCTCCAACATTTCAGCTATAATTTCAAACAGACACTCATCCTCTCACACATCCGGTGTTCACTTTTGTTTTTCTTATCTCTCAGGTTCAAAAATGTCATGTTCGACATTTCGCCCACTGAGGAAGTTGGAGACTTTGAGGTGAAAGCCAAGTTTATGGGGGTCGAGATGGAAAAAGTCCAGCTTCATTTCCAGGTAAACATTTCCCTTCAGAAAACTCACTCGTCAACACTTAATCCTGGTGACAAATGGTTGAATTTCCCTTCTTCTCTATGGACTACTGGCAGGAATAGTCATGGAAATAAGCCAGCACAGCATGAGCCTGACTTAAGAAAGAACTTAGTGATGTGTTTTATTATGATATAATTTGTAGCGTATTTGCAGCACCAGCGCATTAACAAGTCGGTTTGATGTTGGCAGGATCTCCTTCAGCTGCAGTACGAAGGCGTGGCGGTCATGAAGATGTTCGACAAAGCCAAAGTGAATGTCAATTTACTCATCTTCCTCCTGAACAAGAAGTTCTATGGAAAATAAAAACAGAGTTGGGAGAAACCTGGTCGTGCCTTTGGACTGTACTGAGTTTAACAGCACAAAAACGTCACACGGTGCCGTGGTTTGTTTCTTCTGCCTATAATTTGATGGATCGCACCAAAATGAAACTTTATCGTCCACTTTGTGTACCTATATTTTTTTTTTCTTTCCCACGTGGTGATTGTAAAGGTAATGTATTTTGAAGAATTCAATTGTGATGTTCATGTTTCTTGTCCAAAGGAGAGAAGTTTGATGGAAATGTCAGACGAACCAGTACGGTCTTATTTCAGAAACTGGAGCGGCACAGCCTGCATGGCTGTATGAAATAATATAGTGCCTTTTTAATGAAAGAATTTAAAGACACGTGTTTTTAATTAATAAACATTTGAACATTTTAAAAGCTATATGTGATGTATTTTTATATGTAGTTGTTGCTATATAATTAATGTCTAATGCTTAAACAATATTCATAATAAATTGCACATCCCAAACCTTTTCTCCTTCTTCTTATCATCATCATTATTATTATTATTATTATTAGTAGTAGTAGTAGTAGTAGTAGTAAAAACCTACTTGGGCTTTCGTTTGGCTTGAAGAGCCACGTCACTGTGACATTACTCATGGTTTTTGTTAAATGATAGGAAATGTTCAGCTGGAGAGGAGGTGGAGTTTCCTGCCTTTAATAACAGCACTTTCAGCAGCTCTTCAGCAAACATAATTTCCACTCTCCTGCTAAATATTTGGAGGATTTACAGTAAAGCCATGCATCACCTCTTAATTTGCTTGTTTGTATTTTCTGTTCAAAGCTCCGCACTCTCATCTGGAAATGGTAAGTAATTTTCCTAAGACTTTAAGATGATGATGATGATGTCTACAGTTTGCCTTGTACTTAGGGGTGGGTTTTTATAATCGATTTATCGATTAAAATCGATTCTGGCTTGGATAATGTAAAATCGATTCATTAAAATCCTGAATCGATTTTTTAATATAAATTTATTTTGCCCGAAATGCCAGAATCTCTGGTGAAATCTCACAAAATTTCAACAACCACCAAACAGCTAAGACAGTAAATGAGAGCAGGAACATGGATTCTGCACAAAGACTTAAACACACAGCCCAACCGTGGATCAGAATCAGTGAGATGTTGCCTTTCTCACAGTCGGGGCTGAAAGCCGACAGCGCGCTGATTCTGATCTGTCGGCGGTCCGCGCTTTGTGTTCACGCCCTTTATGCGCTGATTCTAAAGCTGTTAGTTTTATCTCTCTCCAAACAATATTGACCGAACCAGCAGCAAAAGAAGATCCAAACTAGGCTTCACATAAACAACGTCATGAATTCACTCTGACTTTTATTGTTTTGCTTCGACCACGATGCACAGCTCTCTCTCGGGTGCTCGCTCTCTTGCGCGCTCTCTCTCCCTCTCTCTCTCTACTGTTTTCTGCATTATTCGCTTGCTTGTTACGCACAAGTCTACCGTTGTTTACAGCGCTCGTTTTATATACTTCCGAAAATAAAACCTAATTTGTGCCGTTCAATACCGAACAAATTTAAACTTTTTAAAATTATGCAAAATGCAAAATGCTCAGCCTTGTCTCTAATAAAACCGCTGTAACTTCAGAGGTAATGTTCATATGTTGATTAATGGTTTTCTTTCGTTTTTGATCTACTGCAGAAAATTTTTATAAAATCCCAGAACAGGAAAATCACCTTCATGTTTTTCTGTGTTTGATCCTCAGCTACTTTGACACAAAGGCCTCTGCTGTGATGCTCACACCTTTGATAAAGTCTTGGTGTGTCAGCTTCCTTTTTATAGATACAAAAATATGTAAATGTACTGATCTGAATTATAATATTTCTGACTGTCAAAATTTCCCAGATTCAAATCAAAGTGAATCGAATCGAATTAAATCGAATCGAATCAATCGAATTAAATCGAATCGTGGATCGAATCGATTCGGGACCCTGTGAATCGGAATTGAATCGATTCTAGAAATCAGTGACGATACCCAGCCCTACTTGTACTCTCTTGGGGCTCGAGTAAACTTTACGTATTTGTATCTCCCCCAGAAACAAATGCAGGACCGCTTTAAACATTTACTTTTAACTAGGTCACTGCGCAGGAAGGAGTGAATCATAATCTCGCTGCAGTAAAGCAAAAAAAACAAGAGGGTTGAAGTTTTTGGTTAATGGTAGCACTATTTAGTAAGTACACACCTTTACTTCATTTTATTTCTGGATATCATAAAATTCTTATGTTTTCAGTAATGTTGTTTTGCTTTAACCATTTATTCATACAGCAATTGAAGCATTGAGCCTGACAAAATAAATTTTAAAATAACCTTTTTAAAGGGAGGGGGCACATATTTATTCTTAGAGCAATTTAACTAGGAAAAAAAAAACATACAACATGTCATCTGACAAATATACAATCAGAATTAAATACTGGCCCTGAATGTTTGTGGTAAATTACTTTAACCCTTAGAGGCTGCTAAAAAAAAAATTAAAAGAACAAGCCCATACACTAAAGCAATAACAAAGCTCAACAATGTTCTGTGAATAAATAAATAGGTAAGATAATATAGTGACATTTGATTCTCTTTGCACTTCAAGAGACTCGATGTCACTTCCTTGGTGCTCATGTCAAAAACATTTTATTTTGTAGCAGGTAAATTGTATAGCATTACTGGGTTCAAAGCAAACTGGAGGATGTGTAAATATTTGCACTTCATAGAATAAATTTATTTATAGTTAAAATAATGTGCGTATAATTGTATTTTGGCATTAAAAGTTGAGTAATAGTTACATTTTCTATACATTTAAAATCGATTTAAATTGTAGTAATGGTCAGTGGGGACACGGAAACGTGTGATCTCTACTGGTTAGTCAACTAATTAATACAAAAAAGTTGAAATTTTATTTATTTATTTGCAGTATTTTATGAGAAAACGTTTGTTTGTTTGTTGTTAATGAAAATGCATTCATGTATTTTGAGTTAACCTTTGGGTAATTAAAGCGTGCCCAAGAGAATCACCCTCATGATATGGATGCATGTAATAAATGTATTGGAGAGTTTATTTTACTTAACCGGACTTTCTAAAATAATATCTTCATTAATCCCATGCAAACGTACACCTATCTGGAACAACCCTGACATATTACAAAACAATAATATGATAAACTTTTCAGATTGGAATGGTAAAGGAATCAAATATGTAGAACATATACTAGAAGGAACAGAATTTATTTCATTTGACAGACTAGTTACACAATATGGGATCAACAAGAAAAGATTTTTAGAATATCAACAAATTAAATCCATAATAAAAAAGAAATTTAAACTGGGTCAAGTTGAACTACAAACACCACCAAGTGTGGTTCAATTTTTTACTCTTAAAACCCCCAAATTACTATCCAAAATATACAGAATGCTTTCTAAAACAGATGAATCAATATCACTTCCTATTGCAAAATGGGAAGCGGATTTATCAGTTAACTTAGACCAAAACTTCTGGTCTCAGATTTGCTTAAAAACCTTTCATCTAATCAGAAATCCCAGTCTTCAATTAATTCAATACAAAATACTACATAGAGTGCACTATACAGGTCATCGGATGTTCAAGATGGGCTTTGCATCTACCAACAACTGCTCACACTGCCAAACCAATTCACCGGACAATTATATCCACGCTCTTTGGTTCTGTCCACCAGTTCAGAAGTTTTGGCGCGAGATATGTGAAGACTTATCAAAGTGTCTGAAATGTAACATTCCAACTTCCCCCTTAGTGTGTTTGTTGGGCAGCTTAGATAATGTCACTTCAGAAAAGAATATAGCCCATATGGTTTTCACTGCCCTATGCATAGCCAAGAAAACAGTCCTCATGAACTGGAAAAATAAAAACAATCTTAATTCTAACCAATATAGAAATTATCTATTAGATTACATTAGTCTTGATACAGCCTCTGCCACCACATCAGATCAATCGCTCTGGGCTCCTCTGATCAGCTCCATCACCTAGTGGGGGTGGGGGGTCATATTTTGGTCTCGCCTTCACTGTTGTGATTGGTGTGGGGGTAGGGTCAGGCTTAGGGCGTCGGGGGGTTCCCCGGGAGCATCTTCCTTGGGGGGCTCAACCCGGGGTAGCGGTCATGGCCAATTAGGGGCTCTGTTGGCTCTTAGGTGACGGCTTCCTCGTGGCTACGTGCAGCGGGGCTAGGGGAGGGTCTGTGCTGACGGACGGGGGTTACTGACCTGGTAGCCTGGCTGCCCCTGGGTGGGTCCGGGACGGGCGTGAGGTTCTGGGGGCGCTCCGGCTCTGGCCTGGGGCCCTGGCTGGGCCTCGGGGGCCTGGGTCCTGGTTGGTGTGTTGCCGGGGTTGTGGGCCGGTGGGTATATGGGGGCCCGCCACTGGCGCAGGGTGCCGCCGGTGCGCCGAGCCACCTGGGGGGCTCTTCAACTGGTGGGGGGGGGGGGTTGTCACATCTTGCAGGAGCTTTCCTCTCTCAGGAACTCTCTCTGCAAGAGGGGGAGATACAGGAGAAGTGGAGGAAGATCTCAGCCTGGGCGTCTATTGTCTTATGTAGTCTGGAAGATGAGTGGATGATGGGGTGGGTGCAGTTTTCTCTGTTGTGGGGTTGGGTGGACTGCCCCGGGCTCTGTGGGGCCGGGCGGCGCCGCTGCACTGGGCCCCGGTTCGGATGGGCCTGGGCCCCCCTTCCCTGGCGGGTCGCGGAGTATGGGGGTGCCTACTGGGGTCAGCGGGGGAGCTGGCCCCAGGGAGGGGTCACTTGCCCCTCCCTTCCTTCCCTCCCCATCTCCAGCTGCCTCCCTCTTCCCGCTCCACCACAACCACCCACACATGCAGGGCCTTGGAGTAGGGGTGTGTCACCAGGGTGCAGAGGAGGTAACCCCCCCCTCTGTCCCCTTCTGGCTGCCTCTGCCTCAATTTTATCCCGCAACTTAGACATTCACATTACTCACACTCTCATTACACATACATATAGGATCTTGGGGGTGGGCACGCTACACGGAATCCCAATTACCATCAGGGTGTACACCTCACCCCTGGCGTCGTTGCCCACCTCTCAATTTTAAATACACGTAGACATTGAGGGCTAGCAGGAGGGACTATGCGCTTACCTGCTGCTCTCTGGCAGGTAGCTCCATGCCCTCCTGGGTTTTAAATGCACCTTAGAAGACACATACATCAACACTACAATGAGCGGGTGGAGGGAGGTTAGGAGTCTTCTCTCACCCTCGTTCTCTGCTTTCTGCTGGAGCAGGGGGGCTAGGAGGAGGAGTTGGCCGTCCGACTGGGATCCGGAATGTGGGGCCTCCCTGCTGCTGCGGAGTCGGAGCGGTCTGCTTCTCCCCACCGCAGGGAAAAGGGTAACACAACCTGGGTCTGGGTGCAGTTCCCCCCCTCCAGGGGCAAGGGTACCTAGACCCGGTTCGTAGAGTACGCTTGGGGAGTGTGATTGTGTGTACAGCGTCTCTTTATGTCTGTCTCTACGTTGGTTGAGTGTGGAGTAAGTGCATATGAGAGCATGAGGGTGGGAATGGATGTTTGTATCTGTGTGTGCCTGTATGTCTGTGTCCATATGTCAGGTTGGGTATCAGATGCCACCTCTCTGAGGACAGCTCAGGCCCTCCAAGGTTTGGAGGCCTATCTCCCCCCACCACTTCCCCTGCCGGGGGCGGACTCCCTCAGACATCGGTGCGTTGGTGGTTCTTTGTGTCCGGGGGTGGGCGTCCGGGTACACACCGGCTCACTCCTTGGCGGCTGCTTATCGGGGCCTGGAGCCTGGGGCTCGCTTGGGCCACTTCGGAGGTGGGGTGCCCCCGGCCTCTCGGCCTGGGGCTCGGTCACTCAGGCACAGCTGGCTGCCGGCGGAGCTCACGGGCACGTCACTGCAACCCCCCCTGGCTTCTGCTCCGTGGCTGCTGGGTGACCCCTCATCTGGGACTCTCCTCAGCTCTTTCTGGGACAGTGGCACGGCTGCCCCTCTGTTGGTCTTCCTTGGTCTCTTGTGTTCTGGGGGCCTCTGGATGTCTGGAGTTTTGATCTCCTCCATACCTGCTTCATGCCCTGGAGGACGGGGCAGTGGCCCCCCACACCCTCTAGCAGATCATTACATGAGGGAACCTTTTAAGAAAACAAGCGCGTCCATGCTCACAGGTGTACACACGGGTGATCACACACACAAACTACACCCTTTTTGGCTCCTACCTCAATGCACACTGTGCTGTCGATCTTACGTGCTGCACAATAATGTTTAATATTTAGTATTTACTGTCATATTCCCATATATCATTGTGATGTGGTTTATTGTATTACTCTCGTTTTCTTCTGCTTGTTTTCTTTTTTCTTTCTCAACAGGTGATCCAGGTGATCGATATATGTATTTTTTTATTTTTTTTTCTTCTGCTTATTCTGTTGGTTTTTGTTTTTTGCCCTTCTCCCCCGTCCCTCTTCTCAACTGTTTTTCTTTCCCTCTTTCTTTCTCCCTTTTCTTTCCCCCAGTCAAGTCTGTCCCGTATTCAGCAAGTGAAAATAAAATAAAGAATAAAAGGTGAATCAAATGGACCATTACGGCAAAGCTGGGATGGTCAATTTGGTAAAGAAAATCCGTTGGGCATCTTTCTTCGCCTTTAGACAATAATTCTGATGGCAAAAGAGCCAAACGGGACAGGCAAAAAAAAAAAAATAAAATAAAATAAAATAAAATAAAATAATATCGGGGCATTAGGACGAGCTTGAACCTGATGGATGCATTTAACAATCTGATCAGATTAAAAAAAAAAAAAAATCTGCTTTTCCAAACTGCTCCCAGTGTAAATGTTTTAGAGTGTTGTGCATCCCTTTGGCGTAACCACATTTCTGCTTCATTTTCCTGTTTCGTTTAAGGCTCCACTCCCTTTCTGCGGACTTTTTCTGGCCACTTTGTAATGGTTGGAGATGATGCAGCAGACTACCTAGACCTGTCACTCTTAGATGATGGAGGCTCAGGATCGACGGAGTCCAGAAAAGTACACCCCCCTCACCCCCATCATCCCCGGAAGCACTATTATGTCTCGGAGGAGACCAAAGCATTTCTCAAGGGTGGCTTGGCCACACGTTTCATCCCCACCGTTTACATCTTCGTCTTCATCAGCAGCGTGCCCCTTAACCTTCTTGCCACGGTGATGTTCGTGCGCCAAATCCGTCCCAAGAAGCCGGCGGTGATCTACATGCTCAACCTGGCCTGTGCTGACCTGCTGTTCGGGCTGCTCCTTCCCTTTAAGATCGCCTACCATTATCACGGCAACAACTGGATCTACGGATCCTTCATGTGCAGAGCCGTCACTGCTGCCTTCCACTGTAACATGTACTGCTCCGTCTTGCTTGTGATGTGCATCAGCATTGACCGTTTCCTGGCTGTGGTTTACCCCATGAACTCGCTCATGTGGCGCAGCCCTCAGACGGCTTCAGCTGTGTGCGCAGCTATGTGGCTCTTATCCCTGGGAGGAGTGTGCCCCCTGCTGATCTCAGAGCAGACCTTACATATATCGTCCCTGGGCATCACCACATGCCATGATGTGCAGGACGTAGGAAAACTACAGTCTTACTATCTTTACTTCTTCCCCATCTACTCCTCTGTGTTCTTCTTCATCCCTTTCATATTCACAGTTGTCTGCTACGTACGCATCATTCAGGCTCTGGCTGAAGCCAACGCTGAGAACTGCTCCAAGAAGACGCGCGCTGTGGTGATGGCTGTGGTTGTCCTGCTGGTGTTTGTGGTCTGTTTCACTCCCACCAACATCATCCTCATGGTTCACTACGTTCAACTGGCGCACAAGGCTAGCAACAGTTCTTACCAGGCATACCTGCTCTCCATGTGCATAGGAAGCTTCAGCTGCTGTCTGGATCCGGTCCTCTATTACTTCGGGTCCTCTCAGTGCCAGAAGCAGGTGGTGGCTCTGCTCAGATGCAGGCGACTGGGACAGGGCGGGATCGCCTCACACACAAGCAGCACGCGAACCAGCAAGTTGACAGAGAGCAGCAGATCGTGCAAAATGGAGAGCGTTCAGACTGAAATGGGGAGCCATTACAGCAGGCTGATGGCTTAAGACATGAGGACTGAAAAACTGTTAGACTCTCAGCCATATCCACACTATAACAGATTACTTCTGTGTTTGCTCAAACTGTTTGTTATCAAGAAGTGCACGAGCTGGATTAGATGAAATATGAAACTTGATGTGGTGCCGACTTTAGACCCCAGTGGTAGTGCTGGGTTTATTTGTATCAGAACAAGCACATTGGTAGCATCAGTGTGTACATGCAAGCAGTTATCTTCTGTTATTTTATAGTCATAAAATGTAATTGCCACTTTTACAGTGTGGAATATATTGGATTCATTCCACAATAAGAAAAGCATTTTAACAATACCTTTTTATTTTATATTCAACACATCTGTGTTTCCAGTGAATAATGGGTATGACAGTTAGTGCACTGTTAATAAAAACAGTTTTAATAACTGTGTTATGATATGACAAAAACAGCTGTCGATGTGTTTTTCCCAACACGATGCCGTTACAGTGAGTAAATATTTAAAGGAGATTAAATCATTTATAACTTTGCGTCCTGGCATTCATGACGTCAGAGCATACGGACAGCACATACGACAACACTGTATGTATTTTCTTTTAATGCATGCAGCTTTGTGGATCTCGTTGTCTCCTCTTTATTCCTGCGTGCTCTCCTTGTCATCAGGGCACAGCTCTGCAGGAAAAAGAGAAACAAAATGTGACCGTTTCCCTGAGCAGGATGGAGAACGGTGGCCTCATTTCCTCACCGTGTGCATTGTATTTTATGGAATTGATCCAAAAATAATGAAGACCTAAAAACTATTGCACTTAAATATGACATTTCGCAGAATCTCCACCCTGTGGGAGTGAAAACCCTGTCGTTGGAGGTTTTTGGATAGCTGCTGACCTGTTTTGCCATCATAGCTGTGGTAGTCATCTGGGAAGTTCAAGCAGCCAACTTGTTTTTTGAAAATTTCCACATGTTTGGGATCGATTTTTCCTGTCCTCGCTGCAAGCAAAGAGAGAATGTCAACATCCAGGTTGAAGCCCTGACTTGATGTGCTGAGAAGTGCAGGACTCACTGAACAGCAGGATGTATCTGCCAGTGACGTCCCCATTTCGGAAGGTGTCGGTCCACAGGAGGCAGTCAGAGCAAGTCTGCAGGATGTGCCCTTTGTGGTCTGACAGATTTTCTTTAAAAGCACAGCATTGGGTTACTATACGAGAAATCTATTGTCTGTTGTGAAGACAAATTAATCTAGCTGTAGCTCACTCACTGCGAAATGTGGTAGCAATTCCTGAGATGGTTGCATTTACCTCCCCCATGATGCACCGGTTACTGAGAAACAACAAGGCGTGGCAGAATCTCTTTCACAACTAAATTTAAATGTTTCACTTTTAATACTGAATTGCATTAAATACATAAGTCTGTTTAACATATTAAAATAATATAATCACCAAACTCACAAGCAGTGATCTCCCCATCGCAAAGTCACAGTCTGATCGCTGGAAGTCGGGGACAAGTCTATCCAGGAGCTTTTCAGAGACTCCAGTGCTTTGTGGTACTGTTTGGGGTCGCCAGCTCCCATCACATAAATCCATTTTCCAAACACCTTGATGCACAATAAAAATAAAATAAGGTCCTTACATGTTTAAAAAAAACTCCAGCATCATTGTTGTAAATACGACAGAGAAAGCAAACACACTAGGTGACTTACCTGTTTGGGGTCCTCTGGCATGAAAGGCTTTACGAGCTCCTTACAGTCAGGTGCAGATGCAGCAGCCAGTGCAATGAGAGACAACAGGAATACAACAACAGGCAGAGCCATGGTCAGCCACAGGGATGTTTGCCGAACCTGTAACAGAAAACATCTAACTCTGATTCATTTTCCCTCCGGGCTTCACACAAAAAGTTGTTTCCGTGCGAGTGCTAATCCTGAAGGAGGGGGTGGAGGGGAGGAGAGGGTCTGGGGGTGGAGGGGCTTTCTGCAGGCCCAAATGCACCAGAGAAGGTTTCCTAATGACCATGCATGCAGTTTTCTTCTTCTTTCCCCCCTCTTTTTCTTCTCAGCACTGAAAGGCGAGCTCAATAGCCTTCTGTTGCCCACGCCACTGCTCCTGAATGAACTCAGGCAAAGTGCCACATCTTGTCTTGGGCTGTTGAAATCTTTCAAAAAGGACCTGGAGCAGCTTTTCTGCAGCAGAATGAAGGATGTTTCCCTGTGGGGGCGTTCTGGACTCTGTGTGGCGACGGTTTAAGAGTTTAACATCTTTTCTCTTCCCTCTAACACTGATGTTATTCAGCAACAGTCTTTGTTGATGCTTTGGGGAACAGCAGTGTGATGGTGATCAGAAAATAAATGACTAGAACACAGACGGAGAAGTTAGAGCCCTTTTTATTTGCCGCGCACAACCAGTGGGAACTAGATTCGTACAAATACCACTAAAAGGATTTAAACTGGGCATTTAGACTTGATTTTTCTTAGCTGGAAAGACAACATAGTGTATTAAAAAGTTATTATGCAGCACAACATTGTATTGCAGCACATGTAGATCACACTACAGCACTATTTAGTACATTTAAAGGAAGATTTATCTGGGTGTTTACAGAGCTGTGGCACCTCTTTGCTCTACTTTACTGCACATTAGGCTCTATCTCAGGTTGCTCTTTCTCTGTATTCTTGACGGCAGTTGACGCGGTCGCCCTGCCATCAGGACAAAGATCTGAAGGAAGAGGAAATCACAAAATGAGAATAATGTTTGTGATGGTCACACTGGATGCTGGAAACACGCCTAAATGGCAGCTGACCTTTGCTTGTAAAGTGGTACTCTGAAGGGAATTTAAGACATTCTGCCTGGTTCTTGAAGGTCTCCAACTCAGAACCCTCCAGAGCGCCGGTCCGTGCTTTTCAAGAAAGAAAGAAGAGGACGGGAAAAGAAAGGTGGTTATTTAAAGCAGTATGTGCTAAATATTAAGCTGTGTGTTGCTGCTAAAAAGCGAGATGAAGGTTTGAAAAATGACTTACTGAACAGGAAGAAGTATCGCCCCTTTGACTTGCCGTCGGGCAGGAGAGTGGTGTCTTCAGACAGGAGGCAGTTGCTGCAGGTCTCATAGTACTTCCCGTCATGATAGGAAGTGTGACCATTGATGTTATCTGTGAAAAAACAAAAAAACGAAACATAACTCTGACTGTAACCCCCAGCGATTAAAAGAAATTAAACCTGCGGCACACATCACCAACTCAGTGAGTCAGAGCAAAAATACCAGACACATACAGGTGGTGTGACTTGTCATTCCTGAGATGGTGGCGTTCGCTATGCCCTGAAGACATTTATTTTCATTCCTGTGTTGAGATAACAACAACACTTTACTATACACTCTCAACTGGACCGCATCAGTATGTTCACACATGAAACACACGACACTCACAGGCGGTCAGCCCAGTAGATGGTGATGACTCCGCTCTCCGAGGACGCTGACACATCCAACCAGGAGCTGTTCACTGACAATATGTCGTCCTTCAGGCCCGGATCGTCCCAGGATGCCACGTGAAGCACCCACTTCCCATAAATCTTCCGGCACACAGAGAGAAAAATAAAATGCAAATGACTCTCATGACTGTTTCTGTTAGATGTGACCAGACTTTATTTCTCAGCAGAATACAACTTTCTCTCATAGCCTGGTTAGAGAAAAAGTGTTGTGAAAATGTATTACATTATTGTTTTACTCTGCTGTGACTACAGACACAGCATTTGGCCTCCCCAAAAACATGGATTAACCCAGAGGTAGGTGAGTCCCTTTCCCTAAGTTAAAAATAAATAATCATACAATTTTACTTTGCAGCTCTTCTAATTCATAATTTTTCTGCTTTATAATCAGTGAAAACTGCTGCGTTGGAATCTAGTAGGGGACACATTAATGTAGCTTACATGCAAGATTCACCAGCTGCACAGGACAGTAGAAGTGCTCGATGCTCGATGCACATGGACGCAAGCTTCCACCTATTACTGACCAGCTGAAACTTTCTTTGGTTTTTAAAAACTCCAAGGAACATTTGCTTTATGCTGTTGCAATAGTAAACAGACCGTGCAGTTTCTCGGGGAACTGCAGCGGGATGGTTGCTACGGGTAGACTCGGACTATGTCTTGTTGTCAATGGAGTAAAAAGGTTGTACGTAAATAGCCTGTTGCTGTAGCGTGAAAACAGGTGTACCTAGTCAAGTGGCAGACATTGTAAAATTGATATGTGTTTAAGTTACCCATACTGTATGTTCATACTGACAAAGTGAGAAAGCGATGACATGATGAAAAATGTCCCATGCTGTACTCCAACTGACGGCCTTCAGCACACAAAAGACAGACAAGGAAGCAGTAACTGCGCCACTAAGAGACCTTGTCTAAATCTACTTAAAAAGTGAGTGAGATTAAAATCAGTATTAAAATTATCTGTAAAATATTTCAACCTGCAACCTCATTACATACAGCTAATAGCTTGCTGCCGTAGGGTGAATACACGTGTTTGACGCTGTAAATAGTAAATTGTAAAAATGTGTTTACAGAGAAGCAGAGAAAGAGAAAAAAATGTCCCATGCTGACATGAACTGATGACCTTCAGCATACAATGGAGAGGCCAGCAAGTGATAAGTATGCCACTGAGGATGAGCGAGCAGGACTGTGCCAACCAATCAACAAATGATATTCAAATGAGTGAGGGTGTGAAATGAGAGCAGTGACCCCGTCTCTCTGTCTATCACAAAATGACGTTTATAAAATGGGAAACAAAAGTGGTATTCATCTGTTTAAAAAACTGTTAGCATCCCAACACATTGCTCTACATATCTATGGATTTTGGTGTGTGTAGACCTTAAAGTGAGGTCAGGGGAGCGAGTTAAAAAAGGTTGGGGGGATTTTTGTCCAAAACTGGTTGGAGATAATAAACAGGGAGTGAACGGGAATTCAAAATGCCATTCCTCTGAAACAAACGGCTCCGGTTCAAGAAGTATGCATGTGAGGGAAGGGCTCCTTGAAAAGAAGACAAGCGTAGCTGTTTTGAAGATAAAAGGATGGCTGAAGGGTGAAAATGATGGTCACAGCGGCAGGTTAAACAGAAAATTTTCAGGCGAGCTTTGGTGCTTTTCGCACTCTGACCTACTTAGTTTTCACTGTTGCTCTGCAATACACATGAATGGGGGAGGGATTTGAGAGATATCTTGGTGACATCTTTGAAAAGAATTTAAAGACCTTAGAAGTTACTGTGGAAAAATGCGATATTGTTTTTGGCACATTCGTGATATTCATCGTGGTGTGACAATGACGTCTGAATGGGCAAATGACGTGAAAGAAAATTGGTCCAGAGGAAGGAGAGTGACAGCAGAAAAGTGAGAGAGTGCTGCCTCTGCATTCAAAGTCATTCAAAGACTAGTTCGCGCATGAAGAATAATAAGAATAACATATACTGGGATCTTTACTTTGCAACAATCCCACCAATAACACAAGATTCAGCTACTCAGTTCACATTAATATGCATCACTGTTATGACTGCTTCATAACAAATGGTTGCTCATACTCACGGGGCTGTGGCTGTCCAGCACCAGAGGCTTGACCAGCTCTTTACAGTCCGGTTTAGATGCGACGCCCAGGGAGGCGAGAGCCAGCAGAACTATAACCTGCTGTGCAGCCATGGTCCAGACAGCAGGCGGCCAGGGAGCAACACTAACCTCAGGGACCCCACTGCCAGCTAGAGCCTCCTCAAAGGGAACTGAGGGACATGTTTTGTAACAGTGGGCTGGGCCACTCGTGCACACACACACACACACACACACACACACACACACACACACACACACACACACACACACACACACACACACACACACACACACACCCAACAAGCTGTGCACCCATCACTCCACAGGACATTATGTTGACTTATACTAATTTTATGCAGACTTATGCCGAACCAAACCATAATAACACTTACTGTAAACTAATGTAATGTATGTTGTGAGGAAATGCTTTCTGTCACCATAACGTGACTTTATAATCACATTAATAATTCTCTCTCTCCCTCTCTTTTCCTTCCTCTGGTTTCAGGAGGAGTCTTTCACTTAATGCATCCAGTCAGTCGGGCTTGTGTCCCATTTATCTTGTTATATAACAGCCAGTTGGCAAAGTCTGAATAGGACCTCCATCCCCTCCATCTTTCAGTATGCGAGCACCTCCTTGCACAGCCTCTCTCACACTAAACAAGGCATGAAAATAAAAAGAAAGACACACACACAAACACTCATCTGTTTTTTTAACATGTGCAATGTCTTTGTGACAGGGGATTTTTAGTGTAGTTCTCCCCAAATTTGGCTGAATTCCAAGCAGAGATACACTGAGCCCCTTTAGTCCTGACAAATGAGCCCCTTTGGAATGACCTCTGGCCTCAGTGGGGTCCTCTATTCATGTCAGAGGGATAAAACACAGCCAAACTATTGACTAGAATAGATTTTAACTGTGGGTGGACGTGCCAATCCTTTTTCTCCTTAAAATCAAATATTTAGCTAATAAATGCATTAATATTCTCTACTTCATACCTCACATTTCATAATCTCACTTATAATAGCCGCCATACAAATTTCTCCTTATTTTTTCCAGCTGCTGTGGCATTTTCTCCCTTGTTGTGGTAACTAACTTTGCTTATTTACAGATTAACCTTTACAACCTATTCTAGTTAAATTTGACCTTGTTTGACATTTTTCATCAGTAAAAAAACCCTAAATGTCATTCTTTTATCCTGACATTTGATGGCTTTTCCTTCTGAGTGAAGGAAAATACAAACAATTGAAAATACAAATACAATTTTTTGTATCTATTCAGATACAAAAAATCAAGGAAAATTATGCTTTTAGGGAATCTTGAAACTGTATATGCCATGTCTGTGTGTATTTTTAATCGGACAGTGGTGACACTGAGTTCAAGGAAGACCTCAACACTGCCATGAGAAATGAACTCAAAGAACTTTCTTCCTATAACTCTCATTCACCCAATAAGTCTCTCTATCCATAACCTAACATTCACATTCTCAGAAGACAGAGTTCAGTATCTTGTTCAAGAATGCTTTAATGTCCAGACCAGAGAAACCAGTGATCAAATCACTGACCTTCTGCTGGGTAGATGCTCAACCTCCTGAGGCAGAGCCGCCCAAACATGAGAACAGTCTGCGTTCTCAAATCTCTGAGCACAGTTTCCTGCAGGGACAGACACACGCTGGTCTTTGAAGGGTTATGAGATAACCTCCATCCCATCACCTTCCACTCATCTAATTCTGGGTTGCAGAGGGGCTGGAGCCTATCCCAGCTATCACAGTACAACCTGGACAGGGTGTACTGTGATAGTACACAGTACACCCTGTACACCGACTTATCAGTCGCAGGGCCTTAGTTAAAGTGTGACTTGTAGTTAAATGCTCTTTGAGTGGTACGACTAAAAAAAGGACTACATGAATATGAGTACATTTCAATTGCACCTGCAATGTAACAAAATAAAAAACAATTAGAATAGCTCTGAATGCACATAATAGTTTGCAATAAGCAAGATTTGAGTTCTATGTGTTAATTAATGTTGATATTTATAGATGGTAGTTAAGAGGATTTTTAATTATTTTTAAAGATATAGCAGAGTGGACAGTGTTTAATGCCTGTAATGGTTATACATGATTATATATGATAAATCCCAACAGCTCTAGTTCTACATTCAATACAATATAATTCAGTCATTATAGCTTTTTGTTTTCATGTCTTGGGTAACACAGAACATGATAGTATGTGAAAACAGAGGGTTTTCTCCAAAAACAAGAGTTGTACATGTCAGGGGTTGTGTAACGGAGAGGAATGTGAGGCTTCTAACGTAGACATGCAGAGGCAGGTGGTGGTGAACAAAAATTGAGCCATTTATTCAGGCTGAAGATTGGAATACAAAATCACATGACATCAAAGAAACATACATAAAATACAAAAGGGAACTGAAAAGATAAACGTCCTGGAACCTAAACTGGGAATCAACACTAGGGCCAGGGGGCACAGGAGCTGGGAGACACAAAACTTGAAATGCTGGCAAAGGATGAAGGGAGACTGAGACAATATATACATAGGGTTAAAATACACTGCTGAACTGACTCTAACTAATGAGACAAGGAAGCTAAACTTAAGACAACCTCCTGAAATAAACCATGGAAAATAACTAGACAGAGCAGCGAGGGGGCGCAGAGAATGACAGAAACTTAGCACAGGTTACACAGGGAAGACAGGATAAACTCCAATACTACATACACAATACTCACGACTATAACCATGGACAGAACTAGAGAATAAAAACTAGTAGGACTCAAAATAAAAGGTTACTATAAATAACAAACTCAACCTACAAGAGATGTAATATAAGTTCTAGATAATACATGTAAAATGTATACTTAAGAATCAGTCTGGAGATATTTAAACAGAACTCGAAATCTGACAAACACAGAAGAATCTACTGTGAAGTCGAGGCACTCTACCTGTTTCCCAAATACATCGAGGTTACCAGATACCATACCACTTTTTTAAGCACTTTTAAAAAGAACAACAGGGCTGAAAAAATAAAATCACCCATATAAAATAAATCATTAACATCAACAGAATATTCAGGTTTTTATGTGTGAGTTTACAGACAAGCAGCCACAGAATGACAGACTTCGAGAGATTTATACAGCTTCACAGTTCTGACAGTCATTGCAGAAACAAACATTTCTACTGAAAGTGACTTGGGTTAGGCTTAAAATCACATTTTACAAATATATCTCTGCTGAGGACACTGTGCCGTTTCTGTGATTAATCACACTCAGTATTAATCCGATATTTTTATCTGCTTATTGGTGCGGCCCTCCACAACAGTACTGGTTTCTCTTCTCATGTGACCCCTTGGGAAAATGAATGGCTGACCCCTGCACCCCCTCAGTCTAGATCAGAAAACAGAGCGAGCAGCAAAGTCAGACAATAATGAAGAGGCATGATGAGAAGTCAAACGACGGCCAGCTCCATACCAGGACTGCTGAGCTCCTGTGGGGAGGCAGGGATGACTTCAGTGGAGGTTACATAAGAGAGGGGGTGGGCAGAGGGGCTGGTTGGACTGTGTAATAGGATTATGTAAGGCTGGTTTCAAAAGAGATAATGCTTCATTTGGTGTTTGTTGGTGATGCGTGTGTACGTGTGCTAAATGGTAAATATTAAAGGTTAGGTTTACTAAATGGGCTAAGTGGGGAAAATTAGCATAAGGCTGCAATCACAAATATGTGCCGATGGTAGATCATTTGCAAAACTTGCCACTTCTTGTTTCTTGGAAATAGCATTTCAATTCAGACCAAGGAGATGCAGCTGAAGGAGAATCCATCCATCCAGCTTATCCCAGCTGTCACAGGGCAAGAGGCAGGGTACACCCAGGACAGGTCACCAGTCTGTAGCAGGGCTTGAAGGAGAATCAGTATTTTCTTTTGTTGTTGTTGTTGTTGTTGTTTTTTTAAAAAAAGGCTAACTTTTCAGTTAGGAATTGCTGGCTGGGGTCGCTGTTCCTTGGATGAATCTCTCAGGTGGAGTGCAAGATGCATCCAGACAAGGCCTGCTGTATCAGCATGATGTGCGTTTAACAGGTATAATGTGCAGAAGAAGATAAAACAGTATTCACCTTCAGAAAGGCGTTTACTATCTTTACCACATACTCATCACTTTTTTTTTTTTTTTTTTTGGCTAACCACCACACTGCAGTATGGTGTGATGGTGATTATCACTGTTGCCTCATAGCAAGAAGATCCTGGGTTGACTCCACCATCTGGCCAAGGCCTTTCTGTGTGTTGTTGTTATCTTTGTTTGCGTGGGTTCTTTGCAGGTACTCTCGGTTCCTCCCACAGTCCAGAGACATGTAGTTAGTGGGGTTAGGTTAATGTGAATGTGAGTCCAAATAGCTGTCTGTCTCTCTGTGTTAGCCCTGCTACAGACTGGTGACCTGTCCAGGGTGTAACCCGCCTCTTGCCTGCCCTATGGCAGCTGGGACAGACTCCAGCCCCCCTGCAACCCTGGTAAGGATAACCAGAAGAGAATCAATTTTTCTTTCTTTTTTTGCATGCTGTTAGGTGGTTGTTACAGTTAATATCACGTACTGTAAAATCCACACATCAATTTAAAACTCCTCAGACAGTGCAAAACTGTCAGGATGGGACTTTAAGGCCAATGATGCAAAAATATAGGAAGGGAGGGGCTTTGAAGGAAAAAAGCCTAAGTTTTAGTTATAAATTCGCAGGAAAGACTTGCCAAAGTTTGCCAGACTTGCCAAAGCTTGACCAATAGACTGGATTTACACAAAACAAAAGAAAGCAAACACACAGTTTCTTTCTGTGAATCTTTATGTGAATACAAGAAAAATCAGAAATCACAGTTTACTGCATCTCCTAGTAAATTTAAAATCAGTCTATTTCACCTATTCATACACAAACAAAAAAAACCCAGCCAGAGTTAACACTGTTACAAACTCCTTGTCCTGGACTGAACCCACTACAAGATGAAAGAGCACTTTCTCCACATCTGTCAGCACATCTGTGATACACATCTGAATACACACTTCAAACACTTGAGTAATTTCAGGTTACAGGATAGATCTGATAGATCGAGTGAAAGGAGCTTAAATGTGTTTTTCTCTATTGTTCTTCCCGTCTTGCATCTGTTACAGCTTCACTTTCATATGGACACAGATCTGAAACGAAGGAAGGAAATCAAACTGATGAGTCATTGTTTACATTAGATGTACTGCTTACTGTTTGAGTGGATGGTGAATGCATCTCACCTGTAGTGTTTGCAAAGTATAAATCTAGTGTGAAGTTGAGGCACTCAGCCTGTTTCTTGAGGACTTCGAGATGAGAGGCCTCCAGTGTCCCAGTCTTTGCTGGAGGGAGGGGATGGCAGTGTTAACATTATTTTCAACAGAGTGGCAAAAACAATAAAAAAAACAGTTTGAAACTAATTATTAACATTACAGAGTCCTAAAAGTTGGACACATATGGACACAGACAGGCAAATGCAACTCACTGAAGATACTGAAGCCTCTGCTTTTTGTGGTTTCACCGGCGACCTCTAAGTGGTCTGTCCAAAGCAAGCAGTCGGGGCAAGTGGCCAGATGCTTGCCAATATGCTCATGTCTGGAGGAGTTATAGAAATCTGTAAGATACAAATTAGATGATTCCATGTTGTTTTACATCACAATGACTATTTGATAATGCGAGTATAACAACATGTGATCTCTTACACGTGTCTGTGGAAGAGTTTCCTAAGAAGGTGGCATTGACACTTCCATGATAACATTTTCCATCCCTGGTAAGGAGCAGGAAAAAAATATAAGCACATGAAAAAACAAAGAAAAAAGTCAAGCGGTCAAAGTACGTAACTCATTTGATGCCTCAAAGCAGGGGTGTCAAACTCATCTCATTACAAAACTGTAAACCTTGTTAAAAGCCCCAACTTTATGCCCTCCTTCTCATCTTCCTAAATTGTCGACTGGACCGGATTTGAGTCTTTGCTAGGCCGATTCTGGCCCACGGGCCTTATGTTTAACACCCCTGCCTTGAAGGTAGTACAAATCATTTAGAAAATATCGACAATTACGCTTTGTATCCGAAGCGACTGAGCATGTCTTTACTGTCAGGTATGGGAGTCTGTTCGACCCAGAAGCTGTGCACAGTTTTAAACTCTATTAATTGCTCTTTGCTGTCTGATGTTCCAGCGTAAAATATCCATTTTCCCCAAAGCTAGAGAAAGAAAAAAGAAAAAAGTAAATTCAACTTTCAAAGAGATTCACAGCAGGTTCTAAAGGACCAGCATTTCTATTGAAAACAACAGAAAGGAGTTTACCATCTTTACCACATGCATAAACATGATCATCACTTGTTTCTGTGATCATATATAATAATACGTTTATACATGCAAAATCACCAGTGGGACCTTTTTAACTTTTTAACCATCCAAGGTCAAGTCTGGGTTTTTTTTGTTTGTTTTTTTTGCTAGAGCTAGGAGCATCAGTGATGACGATTCAGCCCTCAGGGAGTCAAAACAATTTAAACTCAGTTCAGCTTCATGGTGAATGTCTCTGCTGAGGACACTGTACCTTGCTACGATCCTCCAGAGGCTTAATGAGTTCTTCGCAGCCTGGATCAGACGCACCAGAGAGCGAGAAGAGAGCCAGCAAAGCCAGGCAACAATGAAGGAACATGACGACGAGTCAAATGACAGGCAGCTGTATACTACAGCAAGACCACAACAGCTGGACTCTTATAGGGAAAGTGCAGCGGGAAGTTACATAAGAGAGGTGGTCTTTAATGGGATTGTGCAATATTGGTACAGATAAGGATAAAGCTTTAATTTTTTTATCTGTGGTGTGCGTGCATTTGCAGAATAACAAAATGGAAAACAGCAAACAACATGAATGCGCTGCATTCCTGCAAAAGCTTCTCACAGACATGTGAAACAGATATTCTCTTTATCCGTCAAGTATGGAGTGAGCAGCAGTAAAAGATTTGACAGATTTGGGTAGGGTGGCACAGAAATAAACTGCTTCACAATCACAATCTGTTGCAGCCTGGAATTGCCAGTTATTGCAGAACACTGGAAACTTACTGGAATTTCCAGGGTAGCGTCAGCCAAAACACAGAAAGTACAAATAAAGCTGACTCCTGAAAAACAAAAGCAAGCATAGCATGTCCTTTTGTAAAGATTTGAGTGAATATAGGAGACAAGAAAAACCCTTTTCCAACATTATTTAACCCAACTGCAGTATTAATGAAATTAGTTTGTTGACTTGTCTTTAGCAGACCTACTGCTGAATGTCGCAGGTTCATTAGTGAATAACTTTATGAGTCTCATCAGCTTTGTGTTTACCAAAGCTCCCAGTCATCACCTGGATGACCTACAGAGACATACTTTAGACCAGGTAGTAACACAGTGTGCGACAGTCAAACGCTTAACTACCTATCTCACATTGAACTCCCTGCAAGATAAAAAAAAAAAAGCACCAAAACATCAGCGATACAGAGTTCCCTCATATCAAAGAAAGCACATCTGAATACAAATGTGACTCATGGAGCCAGTTGATGTCTCTGGTTAGACTTGAACGATACAGCAGGTGATAACAGTGTTTTATTGCTTTTTCCCCTTTACATCTCCGGCACTTTCCTTCTCACTGGGACACAGATCTGAAACAGAGGAAGAAACGTGTCTCAGAACAAACACGGCTTAAAGTCAAGTTTATGAACGTCAATATAGAGATAAATACTCTTAGATTGGGGGGAGGTATGGTGAATTTAAGAGACATGATTAGAAACCAGAGGACACTTAACTGGATATTGCAAAAATGACGCAACCCGATTTGCTGAGAATCGGGTCGTCACACCGAATGTGAAAATTGATAAAATATTTTATATTAACTACAGTTTTTATGTATTATCTGCAAACTTTACGGTGATAAACTGGGCCTTGGGGGACACGAATAGGTTGGCGAAGCTTTTGACCTTAACCATCATTGTTAGTGCCCAAGATCAAAGTTGACCTTGATTGAAAAAAAACAAACCCCAAAACATATTGAGTAATATATCATATGAAAGGCATAGAGCAGGGGTCTCAAACTGCAGTCCTAGAGAGCCAGTGTCCTGCAACCTTTCCATGTGTCCTGCAACCTTTCCATGTGTCCCTGTTGCAGGACACCTGAATGCAATTAGTAGGTCATTAGCAAGACTCTACAGAACTTGACTGCATGCTGAAGTGGCAATTCAGCCATTTGATTCATGTTACAGCAGCTCATGAGTGAATGAACATGGTGAAATAAAAGTACTTTTAGAAGTACATTTTTCCAAACACTTACATTTACTTAAATTTACTTGAGTAGGGTCAGGGGTTTCCTCCTCAGCATGCAGTCAAGTTCTATACTCTTCCTAATGACCTACTAATTAATTTCAGATGTGTTGCAACAGGGACACATGGAAAGGTTTCAGGACACCAGCCCTCGAGGACTGGAGTTTGAGCCCCTGGCATAGAGAGCTGTACAACACTCTTTTTTTTTTTTCCCCAATACGATGGCCTACAACTTTACAGGGACGTCATAACAGGCTGATATCAGCATGATGTAATAAAAACAACATAAGCCATAACAACTTTGATGTTGTCTAGCATAGCCCTTGCTCTTCTGGGGGAGTTGCTGTTGTTACTATTATTATTAAAATATGTAGCTATACATGTAAAGCTATTCATCTATCTATCCATCTATCTATCTACCTGTCTATCAAATTTCAAGTACAAAATCCATCCCCAAATGACTGTTTGATAGAAGTTATACAACAGGTTTGATAAATTTAAGTACAGCTTTAACAAACACAATTGTGATCATTTCATCAGCAGATACTTTCAAATGCACTCCAAAGTCTGTTCAAAATGAAAAGAGATGACACTTTAAGGTTAGAGAAGCTTTATATCAGCATAGTCAAAACCCATGAAACTTCTCTGTGTATTTACAAAAACATAATACAAGAATAAAAAAGAGAAAATGAACACGTCACAAATGGAGTCCCACATACTGTCACAAAAACAGAAAGAAAAAAAAATGATCCAATTTACAAATTGATCTTTATGTACTCCCACTTATGGCTTCAATCTAACACAAAACAAAATAAAACATCTCAGGTCAGCTGTGATGGTGCGCCATCAGTCCATCGTTCCCTTTGCAATAATAATTCTCTCTAGCATTATCTTTAAATAATAATAATAATGATAATAATATCAAATACACATACAAGACAGAGGAGCTACATTTGTGAGCTGTACACTTTGCAGTAAGGGAAGGGAAAGGAGAATGTTTGCAGGAATATTCACCCTTTGTACATGATAATAATTCATCTTGGGCAGTGAAAAAGGTTTCAAAGATTATTTAAAAACGAGCTTGTTTTATTTTTCTGTACCAACCAATTGTTCATCATACTAAAAATCACAGTTTTTCCGGATGACAGTTAAGTATGAGTGACCAAAGCTTGCAGTTTATCATCCATACTGCTTACCTCTTATTACTTCTCTTTCTCATTTGAACATTTTTATGTCTAGGATATGGGAGCATGTTTTGTCACCAAGTAAAACAAACAAACCAATGATTCCCTTCATTTCTGTCAAAAACATTTGTTTCGGTCCCACAAAAGCACATAATGGGAAAAACCCACAGGATGAATTGTAGTAAGAGTTCAGGTGAAATAAAAACTTTCAGTCTGTACAGTACTACTGAGTACTACTGAGTACTAACTTTTGTGCAAACATTCCTCAGCCTTATGCTGACTTCAGTTTAATTACAATTAGCATAGTGACTGATCTCATGTGACTTAAAGTCAGACTATGGAAGTTTTTAAAGACGAATTAGCTCGTTTTCCCTCAGACTAATTGAAAGATGAATCCGTAACTACTAGAATGCATGAATGCTTAGTTCAACACATTCAGGACTTTAGTTTTATCTGTCTTGCTTGGTCTGGTATGACCATTAGCTTTTAGTTGCTAAATGTTAACTAATGCAATGACCTATCTACAATGCCACTTTGCCAACTTTTGTGTTTAGACATTTCCCATTTCCACCTGTGGCATGTTGGCTGCTGTTAAAGCAGGTTCATAGTCTCACTTTAAGCCTTGAGCAAGTTTTTTTTCTTAATGAACATTCGTCTTCAAATTTAATATGAAAACAAATATTGTCAAGTGGGACGAGAAAACCATTGACAGTATAAAACTTTAAATGCAATGTATGCGGTCTTTAGACATTTACAAACTCTAAAAAGACTTCTCAAATATCGGCCCAAGGATTGCGATGTCTCTCCACTTCTCTTCTGGTACTGCAAACAGACTAATTAGAAAAAAGAAGACTTGATGACAGCCATTTAGATCAATCAAACAGTGACTTTATATATTTAAACTCACTGGAATTTTAAATTTAGGATACTGGTATTTTGTTTTTGGGTACTGAGCTTTGTGATCTGATGCAAAGGCAGGAAAATCTGTCTGTGGCCGGACTGTGTGCACTCTCATACACACCGTATGCAAATTTACAGTTCTCCTCTGGGTCAATTTAGTTCCTTTGTACAGTCTCATTGGAGCAGAGGAAGAGCAGATGAAGGTAGCAGAGTCACCACTTAGAACTGGAGAAAAACAGGAGCGTAGAAACATGGACAGAAACCATGGAAGGGTGGGACTTCGGTCAGGGGGGGTAGTAGTAGTAAGATGGCGCCTGGGGCTACTGTCCGATTGGGCAGGTGGTGGAGGAAGAGTCACTGGCCTAGATGGCATCACATCATGTCTCACTGCTTTTTGCTGAGCCACACCAGGTTATTGAGCGACAGACCAAACCTGCTTCCAGAGCCCTCACACGCTCATCGTCATGTTTGGGGAATACTGCAGAAAAAAGTTAAGCAGAAACATAAAAACGCAACTGTTTATGTGTTTAAGAGAGGAAAGCACATCTCTAGCCATCAGTCTTAATTATGCAACAGTCACACAAAGCATATTAGTGGCTGGAGACCAAAATTACTAGGACCATATGCGCCAAGTGGGACTTTGTTGCCTTTGAAATGACTGCTTTGAAGACAGGGATCAGGTCTGTGAGCACTCGCAGTCAGCTGCGAAGCCTCTTTGTTTCACCAGCAAGAATTAGCATCACATTTAAAATCACGGCTGCATCATGGGAACTAAGCTAACTAGCCAGAGCTAGCATTAGCAGATAATGCTGGTGAAAATACACTATGTCCAGTTTAAACAAAGAAAAAGAAGATGGCGACGGCCAGTGTCATAAAGTCGAGGCTTCAGAACAGTAGTCAGCAAACCAGTGGTGGTGTTATCTTTTATATACAGTCTATATATCTGGCAGAGACTAGTAAGACTGATATTATCCGCATGGTAAAAAGTACAGCAAGTAGTATCTTAGCTTAGCATAAAAAATGGGCACGTTTAAGGCAAAGTATTACAGGGAACTCTCAGCAGCAAAAATCTCCAGTAATCCCATATATTAAAAAACTAATTTTCACTCACACTTTCGCTCTGAAAAGGGTTAAGGAAGTTTCCTCCCATCTCTCCATCCTCCCGAGGCGTCCCAGGCTGATTACTCATACTTAGGTTACCAGGAGAGTTCTGTTCAAAGACAAATAAAACATATATCACAGTATCTGCTACAAAAATCAGAAGTGTAGTTCAGAGTAGGTGAAAAACTTCTCATACCTTGGGGAGACTGTCCATATCGCCCGACCCTGAAGAAGGGAACACAAGTATGAAAATAATGCACATCACCACGATCAAATGAATACAAATTTTTCATGACAAATCAGGGACAAACATAACCAGAGGTTTTTTAGTTTGTTTGTTTTACCCCTGCTGAACACAGAAGCTTCTTGTTTTTGTACCTAAAGAGCCATTCATGTGATGTGGCTCCATCCCGGCCATTCCCCCTAATGGACCGTCACTGCCTGCACCCATAGGAAACTTCGGAGAACACACATAGGGCAAGTTAACAGCAGTATTCCTGTTTGACTTGTAACACTAACACAGACCCAATAGCCACTCACATTTGGCCGGCTTCCACCTGGAGGGACTGTGTTTATCATAGTGTACATGTTGTCTCCAGAGTTAGTTGAATCTGACAGAACACAAAAAGGAAAACGGAAACAGTAAGAAAATTAAAGGTCAGTAGCATGTTTATATATCTACATACACATATACAACTGATACACACAGAGCTTACCTGCTGGACTTGGCATAATTGGTGTTCCAGGTGGCCCTCCTCCCCCCGGAGGTCCCTGAAATGAGAGTTTTGTTTTCATGACATTCATGCGTGATCCTGTGAATTAAAGCCTATTTAGCTAGTATAAGAGTTTCAAACATACATACCGCATAGCTTCCTGGTGACGCAGAAGAGTATGGGGTCTACAAAGACAAAGAAGTAAACCACTCAAGTCATGAAATGAAAATGAAACTTCTTCTTCGGTATTTTTGTTGCAGGACTTACAGAATTGGAGTTGGGAGGATTTGGCCAGGGTCTACCACCACCAGGTCCCCTAGAAAACACCCATACACTTGAGTTTTTTGCATTTGGCAGGGTCTTTGTTTCCAATTTATTTGGGTAGAGCTGGCAATAACAAGCTCCCCAGATGCCAGAAAAAAAGTAAATGGAAGAAGAAGAAGAAGAAAAAACTAAAGAAGATTAAATAGAGGGAAAGGTTAAGGTTGTGGTTCATGTTCAGTGCCAAAAGTTAAAAACATGTGGTAAAGCTGTAGGCAAAAGACAGTTAAAGGAAATGGCTGACTATAACAACTCTACTGAGCGATTAAAGATAGCTGACATTTGGCGAAAAATGTGCTGAGTAAGCTTACATTTTTAAAATAGACACACAGACAAGTGTATTTTACTCTTTTATAAGCTCATGTGCTCAGATAGGCCTTATGCTACTCTGTCTATATGTGCGTGTGTTATGGTGATGATGGCTGTGATTATGTTATGCATATACTACTCACATGCTCATACCAGGCATCCCAGGACCAACCAGAGCATTCAGTGGTGGCCTCATCCCACCTCCATAGGTCTGGGAAAAAACAGAAACCAGAATTCCATTTGGACACGACTACATGAGAGTAACTATCAGAAACAAAACTTACAGCAAGTAGTCCTCAAAGAAAAATCATCTTGACCCAAACCTGGGGTCCTAGTGGGACCATGCCCCTGGGTGGAGTCATCCTCTGCATTGGTCCTCCCATATTTGGATGTCCTGAAGTGTAGGATTTACCAGAATGAGAAAAGGTTCTCTTCAAACATGCATTTTTGTGTTTAACACCTTTTTGTGGCCACTTTGGTAACTCAAACCACAGAAGAGGATGCATTTTTAAGGCGACGAGACTTTGATGGCACAAATGCTAAAATTTACAGCTGCTTCAGTGACACCGTTTTCTTGGTCTGATGTTGGTTCGACAGCGGCTGAACACCATCTTCACCCATGCATAATTTAAGTGTTGTCTGGAGCAGTGAGTAGTTTGCGTAAATGGGAGTATGCTTGAGTCATAAGAATATCGAACATGCTGGTTTTAATATTAATGATAATAGTATATCAGGGAGAGGCTAAACATGAGTTCATCTTGGTAACAAGCAGCTTTCAACTGGGCTTCACGGTTATCTGAACACTATTAAAAACTCATAAACGTGCCATTCTTCCAGTGCAATGAATAAGGCAACTGTGTCTTTATATACCGTTTTTGATCAGATATAACAACGCTTTCAATTTTCAGTGTGTTATGTGATTTCTAGAGGGACTCCCCAGAGAATGTATTGTCATAAAACTTTTGTTTCACTATCCCCTCGGGAACCCATTCTGACTTTGGTGATTCCCTTCTCCCAATTATAGTGTCATAACGGGGTTTATTTATTTTGTAATGAAATATCTTGACAGCTACTACGGTAAAATTTGGCTCAGGAATCCATGATCTATAGGTGGAGAGTCCTCTTTAGGGCAAAACCTCAATCAGGCTATGATCGCACAGTAAATATTATTTCAAAAGACAAAATCCTGCCTGCCTGCATTATTGTTAAATAAAGTAATTATTGACTATATGTGTGTGTTTCAGTGTGGGCATGCACCTTGCTGTCTTGTGGGATCCATTCCACTTGGTAACATAGGCTGGCTCCCTGGAACTCCTCCAAGACCCTACAGAAACAAGAGGATCCATCTCCAATGTTATAATCACTGTGATCTTGCTCGGACGATCTGATATCCTCGTGTTGGCGTTGTTCCCACATCATCAATTAATGTTGTTCCAGGTTCAACATTGCAAGTGACCAATCACCTTCATGTGACGTCATACTTCTGCGACTTCAAAATACCCGCCTTCGAGTATTTCGAAATACAAGTGGAGAAAACAAATTTTCTTCACTTGTGCCCGCCTCTGTCTGTCAATCCAGCGCGCCCGCTTCACTTGCGAGAAACCGCCGCCTGTCCGCCGAATTTGAAGTCCTTTTAGGATACTTTTCTTTAATAAACGGTAAGCATTATACATATGTTCCTCACTTGGCTTGCTGTTTGTTTGCTAGTGATAGACTACTTTACGACAGCATTAGCTAACCAGTGTTCTCTAGACCAGCGTTCCCCAACTTTTTGGGTGTTTTGTGGCCCGGGGGCTGGGTCAGGCAAAATTGCAGTAGCTTCCCTGATCATTTTACAAACATAAGTGAAGAGAATTTGAACTAAAAGACTTAGACTAATGGTTGTGTGCTGAATCTATGAATCAAACTATCACCTGGAAACATAATTAACTGGTCCATAGCTGTGAAACTGGACATTAGTTCTTGATTCTATGGAGATTAACAGTAATCCAGAAATTTACAAATTTGTCCTGCGCCATCGTGTAAATGTTGTCCCTGGGACATCGTGTAAATGTTGTCCTTGGGACATAGTGTAAATGTTGTCCCTGGGACATCATGTCCCTGGGACATCGTGTAAATGTTGTCCCTGGGACATTGTGTAAATGTTGTCCCTGGGACATCGTGTGATAGCTTGTTAATAATGGAATGAAAATGATTGATTGTTATTAACTTGTGAAAAAGAAGTGTAACAAATCCACATGTTATGTTCTTACATCCTTACAGAAACTGCGACTCCTTCACAATGTCAGGTAAATGTCAACTCATGTTGAATAATCAACCAATCAAGCCTTTTATTATCACATGCAATGTTACACGTACAACTGCAATGAAAATTTCACCCCCTTCTGACCATACATATATTGCTTAAACATCACATTGGGAAGACAGGTCGGAAACAGTTGTGCTCTTGTTGGGTCCACAAGTATGCACAAAGTGCATACTTTTTGAAGGTATGACTTGGACTGTGGTAACTATGTTCTTATCACAAAGGGTTTATAAGTTGCCACTATAAACAAACAGCATTTTCCAAAATTGAAGCCTTGTCAGAAGAACCTGAAAAATACCTTTCTGAAACCTTTTCTGTGTAAAGACTTGCTCAAAAGCAATGCACACAGATTAAAACATTTCTGTCTTGGCCATCTGATAAAGAACACCAAAAATTGAGTGGTGTGTGTTGAGTCTGTGGTCTTGATTTGTTTCGTACACACTATAGAACTTAATTAATGTAAACAAAAAATGACACTTTCTATATGTTTGTGTAACTGCAGAATTAATTACAAGTCTCACCTGACAAGCTTTCGCAATTTTGCAGTGTCATTCTTGACGGAAAAACATACTTGTCACTAGGGCTGGGCGATATGACCCAAAATTCATATCTCGATATTTTTTAGCTGGATGGCGATATAAGATATATATCTCTATATTTTTTTTAAAGCCATAAGGTAAGAACAAAAAGAGAGTTCTTAGTCAAAGCTGTGTCCCAGATGTCACACAGGCACTTTTATTAACATACAGCGTAGATGTACATGAAAAAAACGACTCAAAAATAAATTCTGAGCATTTATTAAATAATAATGCTCCATAAATAAAAGAAAACTATGTTGTTTTTATGCATAACAAAGAGCTCACAATTGTGCAGTCAAAATGTAAACTAAAAGACAGATTTCACAGCTGCTCTCTTTCCAAGTTCGTGACTGACAGCCTGGAGTTTGAAATCCGCTTCATAACCGTGTCTCTTAACAGGTGCCATTTATGGTCCTTATCATTCTACAGTCAATGGTCCTTAAACACACACAATACGGTAATATTACGTTGAAGCACAGTACGTATCACTCCGCAAGGCTCCTCGGCAGTGTTGCCAACTTAGCGACTTTGTCGCTATATTTAGCGAGTTTTCAGACCCCCTAGCGACTTTTTTTCTTAAAATAGTCGCTAAAAAAAGACGTGAAAGCGCATATCGCTTTTACTCTCAACAAGCAGCGGGTGCTGTAACACAGTCAGTTCTTCTTTTACTCTTATGCTGTTTTGTGGATCACAAGGTTTAAAACTACTTATAAACACACACACAGAGTAACTCCACCAGAGTGCCTATTTCGGGTCACTTTTGCCGGTCCAAGCCCGGATAAAGGAGCAGGGTTGGAATTGTGACATTAAAAAAAACAATAATTGCTAAAATAAATTTAATTTGTAGTTCTAAATAAACTCTAAATGCATTTAGGACGTTTTTTGCTCACTTTATGTCTCGTCCACGATGTTATTTCTCTCTCCAGCAGCTTAGGTTACAATTACATTAGCATGACCAATTATGCAAATTAGGCGATGACGTCATTTAGCGACTTCTAGCGACTTTTAGGACAACCAATAGCGATTTTCCTTACTGAGGAGTTGGCACTGCTCCTCGGTCGCCGTAATGCTCCGACAATCCATCAAGCCGGTGCAGCTCCGTAGCTTACCAAAGTCGAACTAAAACATTTTTGACAGATGTTCCACATAAAATCGGTTCGCAGTCATCAAGCACAACCAGAATTCATACATAAGGCGCACTGTCGATTTTTGAGAAAATGAAAGGATTTCAGGCCGTGCATGGCGTTAGCGTGGTTAGCTCGTTAGCGTGGTTAGCTCGTTAACACGTTGACGCCGTCCAGCCCCACGCACTGGGCGATGCGCAGTAACTCGTTAACGGAGATTTGCCGTGTCCATCTTGTCGCTGCCTGCAGGTGAAGCGATGGGGGAGTTGTGTTCAGTGAAGGAGAGGCGAGGCCGAGTAAAGTTGTGTAAAGACAAAAGCGGACAAAAGAGAGGCAAACTTGTGGCTCCACAACTATAATTATAACGTAACATAGACTATATCGATATAAAAGGTATTGTCACATCTTATATCTCGTATAAAAATATATCGATATTTTTGAAAAACTTGATATATCGCCCAGCCCTACTTGTCACATTCTTTTTATTTCCAGAAAAACATCTTTCAGATGTATGAGAAATTGATTGGAGCCTGTCTGGAAAACGGCAGCCACTGGACCTTGTTTGTAAGTTGCACAGATTTTGCACTCTCTCTAGTGCATGATACTTTTCAGTGTCCCTCATTAGGAAAGCTCAAGGCCAAAGCCTACCATATCCATCTTTTTACAAAACAGTTTTGTGACATACCCAAGAGGACCATAGTCTATATGAATTCATTTGGAAATGAATTCATATAGACTGAGGTCAGAAAAAGTGCGGTGTTGAAAAACTGGAGGTAATTAACATATTTAACATAACATATTTAATTAAATTGAAATCATTGTGAGCCACCCACATCAACACGATGGGAACTCACGAGGAGTGTATGTCATAATGGTACTGAAAACTATAGCTTTAACCTATATAAGTAATGTTTACATTTTTGCCTATTCAGTTTTTAAAGCCTTAGAGGCAGGATGGTAAAATCTCAATTCTTTTTGTAGAGTGGGTTTGTGTGTGTGTGTGTTTAAAAAAAACCCCATGGTGTGTGATTGCAGCCAAAGACCGGGTACGCTATGACATGTCCTTAGCCATATAGATTGTTTATATAATGGACTTTGTTCTTTTATGTTTTGTTTGTTTATTTCTTTTTTTTTTTTTTAATTCACAGGTGCAGTGCCAGAAATGTGGTGCATACAAGCACATGCGTTGTTCAAAGTCTGTTTGTGGCATCTGTATCTTCTGTGAGAGTAAGTCACAATATAACTAAACAATGTCCAAAAATGTTTAAAGTGAAAAAAATTTCGTAATTTTGCCTTTGCACACCAGGACTGTGTAATTAAAGTGGACGTTTCAAGATCCAGTTTTTACACAAAACTATTTTAGACATAACTGTGTCGTATTGTGGGGATTTCCCTTCACAATTAAATTGATATAGTGCTGTTTATACCATTCTTCTTTATGTAACAGCACAGTGCAGCACAGCAGAGGGAAAGGAGTTGTGCAGCATAGTAGGTGGCTATACAGGAGGAGCAATAGAAGTAGCCAGCGAAGAATGTCATCAGGGAAAGCATCAGGCAGCGAATGACAAAGGAAAAGTTCCTAAGGGCGAGGACATCTGCAGCAAACCGACAAGTAACAGTGAGATAGGAGGACTGACAGTCAGAGATCAAGGTACACAGACTGAAAGAAATGAAGGTACACAGACTGAAGACAAAGAAAAAGAAACAGAAATATACGGCACAAGTCTGAGTACAGATAATGCTGCTGCTGCTGATGTTGACAGGATCAATGCAGATACAGAATTTCAAACTGATTCAGAAGGAACTAGTACAGTTTACAGAGTGCATGGTCGCTTATCTGCACCAAGCTCAAAAAAGAAAACCTACACAATAACAGAAGACGAGATCAAGCGCAGAATCAACGAGAGAAGATGTCAGTTCATGTTTTCAGAGGTTTGATTGGGGTAGGTATACATTTCGTGATTTTGATGTCACCTGAAATAAATCCGGGTTACTCGTATCAATGAAGTGACAATGTGGCTGGAAATTGTGCATTTGTTGCAACATATACACAATTACACCATGTAAACAAAAGCATTTAACTTTGTTTGTGCGTGTGTGTCTCTCTCTGCTCTTTTGGTGTTTGCACTTTTTCTTTTTTAGGGCCGTAAAACCAAACTGCCCGCAATGATTCTGGACAGGCCTAAGAAGGCCAAAACTAAAGTAACAGTGTTTAGTGTTCTGAGTGAAGAGAAGGCTGGGGAGCTAGCCCTCGGGTTTGCCGGAAGATTGGTCTGCGATGTCACAAGACACATGGTCTGTAAAGGCATCGACCATTCAAGTTCTGATATGACAAAGTAAGTTAGTAAAATAATATGAAAGTTGTATCTTTTTTGGTATTATTTGTCATTTCCCCGTATTTGGGTTATTGGTGTAATATTGTTAATCTTACTTTCTAATAACAGACAGACTCTTCGCAAAATCCAACACAACCTTAAACATGAACTGACTGATTCCTCAACCTTCAGTTTGCTGACACACACCTTTGGCCCTGCTGCACTGGATTCTGTCATGAAAAACTGGATCTTGTCTCTTAAATAATGAAACCTTTTGTGACTTTTGTTTGTTCTGTAAATCAGAATCTTGAAAATTGTTCACTGTTGTTCTAAGTTTGTATTAAGTTAACTATTTGGCAAAAATGTTTGGTTCTAATCCAAACAGCATAATGACTGTTCTGACACATATCTTAAAAATGCTACAAAGAAAGAAAATTATCACATATGTTTCAATATGAATGTAATTGTGTCACACTCGGTTTGTAGTAGCTTTCCTGTTTTATTTTGTGAGTTTTGGTATGTTTACACTGTTGTCATTTTTATTTCCCTTGTGTTCGTCTTCCCTTATTAGTTACTGTATTTAATTAGTCTGATTTAATAACTTATAATTATTTACTTTCCAGTGTGTATATATACTCCTCGTTTGGATTATTGTTTGTTTGAGTTCTGCTTGTCTTTTCTATTAAAGATTTGGACTTTTGGACTATTAGTGGACCTCGTAGGTTTTTATTCTGTGCAATTGGTAATTGACTGGGTTTAATTTAGTGGCCTGGAAAACAGGCCCCAGGGATCTGGTCATTTTAACCCCCTAAGACCTGAAATCTTCCATGGCATGCATTTTTAATTTCTCTTTGATATTTGGGCTGATTGGAACCCGATGAATGTAAAAACAAAGAATTACCAGAATTTTTTTTTTTACCTAATTTTTGTTTCTGAGAAAAATAAGAGCCACATATGAGGACATTCATTTGAAATTTCGATAGAACAGTTGTAGTGTAATGTCCTCGTAACTGTATATCAGTCACTTGTTGATCAAGATTTAGTATTTTGGTCTAAATAACCCAAAATGTGATGTCCAGATATGTGGACGCCAGGTCCTAGGAGGTTAAAGGCTGGAGTAAAGTGTTAGAGCTATTTATACCTATGTAAACTTTTATACACTGGTTTTTACCTGTCTTGTTTCAGAAAGGTTTAAAAGGGTAATGTCCACAGTTTATAAATTTTGAATTCAACATATTTTATTAAAGTAATTGAGCTTGAACACAGAAAAAACTGAATCAAATAATCATAAAATCAAATCACTTGTACTATACTGAAGTCTAATCTACTCTGAGCTAATGCCGGTTTCCAACACTAATGATCGGGTGAAGGAGAGAGATGAGGGTGTGCACGGCCACTGGTGCTCTTATCCCCGTTCTGTGTGATACAATCCAACAGGAAAGCAGTCAAACCCTTGAACATTAGCCAAGTTAATGTTCACAAATATATACACACAAAGGAACTCTGAGCCCCAATGTCAGCATTAGCACAAACATGCCACTTTATACCAAATCTCAGTGTGAGGTCATTGGTCAGTGTAGTCTCATTCCATTATTCTGGCTATATTTTCTTACTCATCATTACTATTAAACTTATACTTAAGACTAACTATTAACAAAATCACACCCCGATAACTCTGTTATTACACTTTGTATTTAATCATAAAAAGGCTGGATGTTGAAACCTTTTACTTCTATTTTGTATGAGCCAGGGGTCCTCAACAGCTGATACTCTATGTCCAAAAAGTGACAGGTATCGTTTTATGGAGCAAAAAACTTAAGAGTGCATATTTTATAAATAATACCAACAATTACAAATGCAGACCTTTAATAGTAATAAGTAATCTTTTATTTATAATACATAGCAATATAAAAATAGTAACATATGAAAATATTACAATGGGCACAGATGAATTTGTATCAAAAACAGCAACCAAGCCAAAGTAATGAATAACACACATAAATAACAACTGCTTGAGAGAGCAAACAATTTCTTTTCATCTGTTCCTTGGCAGAAAGTTAAGACAGCTATTCAGCTTTAGGTTTCAATAAACAGAAGTAATGGATGCAGTCCCTTTGAAATGTCTACACAAAAGTCTACTTGTGCATATACTTAGCTTTAACTCTTCTCTTTTTTGTTTTGTATTCCAAAAGGTTTTCATTTTCTCCAGAGGATGTCTCCCTTTCAGTGGTTATCGACTGTTCACATTCATTTTCACAGACTGTTGGAATGTCGATGCTGGCCGAACGTTTCTTGCTAGAATGCAATGGCCTAATTTTGCGTGCATTATCTGTCATTTTTATTTCGTACTGACATATACTTTTGCCTACTTCTTGTTTTGTTTTTAAGACATTTGTATGCAGTTCATCTATCATTGCAGTAATGCCCTCTGGAATGAATGCCCACTGTTTAACTGTGTCTAAAACAGCATTTAGTTTTCCAACCGCATCTTCTGTGCATTTTTTGTCTGTGCTTTCAACTACAGGAGCGTCATTCAAAGTTGATAAAGGACTTTTCAGAGAGTTTTTCATTTGTTACAATGGCTACAAGCCACCTTCAGGCAAGCACATGTGTTATAGTGAGAGAACGTACAACAAGTGCACTGAAGTGTTTCAGCCAATGCAAAAAAACACTGATTTCCAAAAAAACTTGGCATTTTTATCACTTTCAAGTCCTCACAGTGTACAAAGTAATGCCTTTCTTTCACTGCAATTCTTGCCAAGGTAGAAATGTCTGTTTCCATGTTTGGATAGATGTCATTGTCAACCTCTGCTAATTTTGCAAGTAACACTAGATGCTTGCAAAGAAGTCCTCGTAAGCCATATGTACAGTTGCAGTAGGACTCAACAGGGCAGACATCATACACTATGTCAGTGGTTCCCAAACTTTTTTTGCTGGGCCCCCCTTGTTTTACAAGAAAAATGTTCGCGCCCCCCTCGCGCCACGAACACATCCTCCAACCACACACACCCATATTTTGCTCCATTGCGGTGTATTTCACACCTCAAATATTTAGTAAACAATTAAGCAAATACAAGTAATCTGCAATAAATGACAGGTAGTAAGGAAATAAACTACTAAGTCTTTTACGCTACGTCCACACCTACACGGGTATTTTTGAAAACGCAGCTGTTTCGTCCACACGTAAACGGCGTTTCGAATCACCGAGAACGGAGATTTTTTAAAACTCCTTTTTTGCGTTTACCACGAGGAATACAGAGTTCCTCAGGCAACGTCAAAGGTATGTGCCTTTTTTCACGTCACGCTGCGCGCCACGTTATTGTTTACATGAGATGAATTGCAGAATGGCAGATAGAGACGAAATACTGTTAATCTGACTATCTGCAGGTTTTACACGCTTATATATACAAGCAGTTACTGTCCCTCCATTTAGAAAGGCAGAGGCGTCATGGTGTAATTATTTTACATGTAGTTGTTTTTTTTCCTGTGTAATAATATTCAACATTGCTATCAATACATTTTTCAAAAAATCCCTCTGCAAAATGGTTCAAAAACATAAACAACTGTTGGATGCTGTTTGTCCGTGATTTGAACCGGGGGAACAAATTGTGGCAGGATCAGCCTGATATTATTTGTATCCCGCTGTAACTTTACTGTATAAAGAGCTAACATCTCCAAAATGTCAGGAGTAGTTAGTCATTACAACAAGTGTTTGTGAACTACAAATCAAGAATGTGGGATACTGTTTGTCCATGATTTAAATATCCCAGCACTGCTTCCAAGGAAGGGAAAACCAATCATGCAGGGAGACCTACCTCATTCTAGTCTTTGGCTTAGAATGAAGTTGGTTTGGAAACATATTCAGCTATGCTTCATCTCCTGCTTTGCGTTTCTGTGGGCGCCCGTGCTAGCAGTGTCCAAGCATTGTTTTGTTTTTTTTCCCCTTTTCATGCCGCGCCCCCCCTGCAATGGCTCTGCGCCCCCCCAGGGGGCGGGCCCCACACTTTGGGAACGTCTGCACTATGTCTTCTCTTGACTCAGATGGGACTTGATATGCATTAACTCCATGGCTGTTCTTGACTGTAATTTTAAGAGCCCAACCACTTTCCATCAGTCTTGAAGCAGAGTCTGAAACTTGAGAGAAGGTGTCAGCAAACCTGTTTTTCATGCGGCCCACATTTTGCAGGCTTTTTATGACTGAGAAGTAGTTGTCGGCCTTCCCTAGGAGCACTTCAATTAGATCATCCAGACGCCTATTCTTGTAGCCAGATAAAAACTGGTATTTCAGGCGGCGGAAAAATCTGAAGTTATTTGAAATGATTACTAACTGTAATTGAAGGAATTTAAAGTTTAAATCAAGACTGTATTATTTAAAAAAAAAAAAATTGGAATACCTATTGCACACGTCTTTTATAAAGGAATGCTCTGTGCCGGTTTAGCTGGTTTAGGCAAATCCACCTACTGTGTTTTTTTGTTGTGATAACATAAAAAACACTGCTAGAATTTAAAGGATTCGCCTAAAAGCTGTTCTGGCAATGACATGAAGAACCTACTTAGTTTAGCCTCTTGGATTAATGCTTAATATCTTTTTTTTTCAGCAATAACATTGAATGAGGTCAAAATAATAAATCATACCTTTCAATCACATTGTTTGTTTCAGAACGAGCGTGACTGAAGCGACGGCACACCACATGTGGCCAATGCCTTCCCAGTGCTTCTGAAAATACTGGCACACCAAAGGGTATTGCTTAAATGTCTGGCAAAACTCTGCTGATGTGGCTTTAAAGTCTTCCTCCTAAGAGAATTGGATGCAACAGAATATATTTCAATCCATTTAACAGACCTATTGAAATCTTTAATATTTTGTATTGAAGCCCTTTTCCTTTTATTGAATAACATTAAGAATTTTAAGTTATTAATAATATGTCATGTTTTTGTATTAAGAAGCAATTATTTCTTCCCTTACAATGGCTAAGAAGGAACACTAAACCTATAAGCATATTTGGTTTCAGGATCTGTCTGTGAAAGAATCCTACTCACAAGTTCTACTGCACAGTGGGTGACACAATGATGGTCTGCACAGCTTAAGTACTTGTTTTGATAAGCAAGATAAGAAGCCAGTTTTAGAAATCATTTCAAAAATCTATTTTGTATCTCTCTGTAACTTTTTTTTTGGCAACTGAAAGTTATTATGCTCTTAGTGTAATCAAGAAATCAAAATGTGAAATAGACAAATTACACTTACAGATGTGCAAGCTTTCAGCTTACAAAAGAAAGAAATGATTTCATTTCTCTTTTGGGTGTTAGAAAGCCCACGGACCCCGGACTCTGATTTTGAAAGCCATCGATTAACAGCCTGTGAATGTAAGAGAAAAAAAGTTAATCTAGAGAGAGAGACAGAGGAGCAGCTGTACAAAAAGCATAAAAAAAAGCTGACATCCAAAAATAACTTTGTCACTCACTGGACAAGAGGACCTGTGCATTACAGAAATCAACCAGGCAAACATATTTTTAAATGTCAAAAGGAGCTTTGGGAAGCAGCCACCAGAAGATGAATGCACTGTGGTCTTAAATGGATGGACATAGTCACTCAACATTTTATCCCTTTATATTCATTAACCTGAGTAGGTGAATATCACAATGAGGCAAATCATAACAACAGGACCCTGTTGTAAAAATGTGTTTCAGGTGCATCTTAGACAACGTGAAAAGAAAACAATGTGGTTTACCTGCAAGACATGGTACCAGCATAGAAGGACAGCTGACTCTGGAAAAACCTTCTGCAAAGCGTTTATTTCCGCAAAGTCTTTGTCAACCATAAATGCTCTACAGAAAAAAAGAAAACACTAAATGAGATTAAACAGTATGAAAATGTTTTTGCTATCTCAAAGCACCACTTCAATGCCAAATTAAACATTTCAACTCACAAGTAGATATATAAAATACTGCATACAGCCTATAGGAATAACTTTAACAACTGGAAAGGAAAGTTTTTTGCAGCCCATGCTGCAGCTATAGCATTAGATTCTGGCATGTTATAACTTTTTTGAAAAGGAATTATTTCAAAATTAATAGCTGTCAATGTATTATTTACCTCGGCATAGGCCACAGGGACTCCATGCCCATGATCATCTCTTACAACAAGTGTGAATAAGGGAAATGAATACTGGTTAACACAGTGGGTGGTGTCAACAAATACTAACTGTTTTGCATAGTTCTCCATGTTTGATTTCATTACAGGTGTCTGCAAAACAATCATTAGTTCTTGGTCAGATGTGTATGGTTGATAGAAGAGAACATGTTCTTGATGTTTTCCATTAAGTAAGGTATGTACACTTTGACTGTCTCCACAGTTAAAGTGCTTCTTCCTCATCATGCAGGTTCTAACACTGTCAATGTCACGTGGTGTGACAAAATGCTCACTGTTGTGAAGATCTCTGTGTCCATGTTCTTTGGCCCATTTATGACATTCGGTTAGTATGATGGCTGGCTTAGTTCCAAGGGAAAGCAGTTCCTCAATCTTCCTCCTCAAATCACTGGAAATATTGTTGAAATGTGCGTCTTTTGGGTCCGAAGGATCATGCCCATCATGCTTATCATATGTACGCTGCACGATGACTGTGTGGTCTTTCCAACATTTGTGTACTTTAAATGAAACATAGGCCTTACAGCCCACTGCTCGATAGCTGTTTTGACTTTTTTTTCCCAGCTCTGATGCAGTTGAATTTGTAATAGTCTCTTTTCCTGTCTTTACCTGAGGCCACATTTAAACATTTCTAATGTCCATGAAGGGTTAATGAGTTAATGAGGGTCCTCCTGGCATTGTGACACATGCACACAAAGTTGTGTATCTTTTCCAGTTCTTTTTTTTTCGTCATTCAGAACACTTCTTCTAATTATATCGTCCATTTCTGGTGGAAAAATAACAAAGGTTTAATTAGTCAATATTCATTAATTCATTTTAACTTGTTTTGGGTTTTTTTGCAATACAATGTAAATATTAAATATAATATTAAAACAATATATATATAATATAAAACAAACAGGGGCTAAAAGAAGCTAAACTTTCATATGGTATGTCTCTGGCAACTTTAACATGATGTCCCTGGGACAACATTTACTCGATGTCCCTGGGACAACATTTACACGATGTCCCAGGGACAACATTTACACGATGTCCCAGGGACAACTTCTACGCGATGTCCAAGGACAAATTTGAAAATTTCTGGATTACTGTTAATCTCCATAGAATCAAGAACTCATGTCCAGTTTCACAGCTATGGACCAGTTAATTATGTTTCCAGGTGATAGTTTGATTCATAGATTCAGCACACAACCATTAGTCTAAGTCTTTTAGTTCAAATTCTCTTCACTTATGTTTGTAAAATGATCAGGGAAGCTACTGCAATTTTGCCTGACATTGTTATGACAGCTATATTCACCTGTACTTTCATAATAAATCATAATACATTGACACGCAATTCTCTGGCTGGAGAACACTGGTTCGCAAGTAGCCTATCACTAGCAATCAAACAGCTATCCATTTCAAGGAAAACATATGTATTATGCTTACCGTTTATTAAAGAAAAGTATCTTGAGAGGAATTGAAATTGCTGGATCGGACGACAAAAGGCGGTTTCTCGAAGAACATTTGTTTTTTTAAGGCGGGTATTTTTCGAAGTCGCAAAAGTATGACGTCACAAGAAGGTGATTGGTTACTTGTAATGTGGACCCTGGAACAACATTTATTATGATGATGTGGGAACAACACCGACACGAGGATATCAGATCGTGCGATTTGGCTCATTTGTACAATTCAGTTACGTCTGCTGCCTGCAGGGGTCAGTGTGGCTCTTACCTGATTCGGTAATCTGAGGGGCGGTCTTGGTCCTCCGGGGTATCGAGGTGACATAAATGGCTAAAAATTAGGCAAATAAAATATTACATGCAGACAAATAAATGGACTGACCACATGTGTAACAAAGATTTAGAGGGTGGCACAGTGGGAACTTTATACGCTCTTCAAAGCAGGGAACCAACCAGAGCTGCTTTTATGTTTTCACTTGAATTCAGGGCTAATTTTCCTTTAACCATACAGCAAACGGAAGAAGCTGACCGCATTTTCACTGGAGTGAATTTATGAGGGGGAGAAAAAAAATGACAGGAAAAAAAGGATGATAATGATGTCAGTGCGTGTGCTAACTCTGTGGAATTTGGCAGCCTGTATGCGGAGCTCTTTTGCAGCTGTGAGTGGGCTTTCACTTGTCCTCACCACAGACAGTAGCAATGCTGTTGCTATGTCTGCTGAACTGATGCCATCCCGGACAGAAGAGCCACTCTGCAGTGGTGGAGGAGCAATGCAGAAATCTGCCACTAGAGAGCAATAGTCCTCTTAATTTAATCAGAGCCTTCACTTAAATTGCTGTCTTAGTTGTGCTTAAGAGACATCAAATGGATGAAGCTACAGCATTTTAGGTTTCTTTAGTGATGGTGTTACTATTTTTTTTATTATTAATTAAAAAATGTAAACAACTAATCATTATCAGCAAATGACGTAACAGAATTTGAATGAATAAAACGAAGCATCATTTGTGACTGACTTTGGAAATGATGTGCAATTTATCACCAAAAAAAACCCCAAGTAGTGCAGATATTCTGTTATATTTCATACACAAAAAACCAGACAGAAGAGCTGGCAATCAGGTAATTGTTATATTTCTTTAACTAAGAGGTCCTGACAAGACCTTGCCTTCAAAGAGCGACTGATCTTCAGAAGGAGACGGAAAAAGCCGTTCGGACTCACATGTGAGTTTATGAAAGCAGAACTAAGAAATGCCCGGGAAGACTATTGATCTTTGCGTCTAATCCGAGCGCCTGAATTTGACTGATAATGACGTTTAATCGATGTACAACTGGCAGAGGCCTTCACAGATGATCTGGGGCAATGCTGCATGTGTGCGTTTTTGTGTGCCAGAAATTTATCTCTCCTGTCAGATTAGTTGTGTTTGAGATTGTACACATATTCAAAGGTAACGTATGTAAATATACATACAGTTGTTGTTATCTGAGAGTGAGTTCTTGCTCTTAGGGGATTCATTGGGTTTCTAGTTAGGATGTTTGCAATGCGCTCTTTCAATTTAAAATGCCTGGAGATGGCTTGTTGCTGTGATTTGGAGCAGTTTCAATAAAATGCAATTGAAATGAAGTGAGACTGAATCCGCCAAATTTGGGGAAGCTTAAATTTGAGCTGATATTACATCCTCTGGAGTGACAGAAACATGGCCGTTCAGCTCTGCGTTGCATGCATACCTGAAAGAATCCCGGTGGGACTGGCCCTACTGGCATGCCCTCTCCTGGGGGAAGGTTACCGAGGACTGGGCTCGGTGCTGCTGCGGCACTCTGAAAGAGACAAATGGCAAAAAAGGGAGACTTCAACTCAGATCTCAGACTTGTCGGAAACAACAAACTCAACACCTCTTTCACCTGTTTCATCAGCTACTCTCCATTTTTCTGCAGAATAAACAAACAGATATAATAGTTTGGATAATTTCTGTCTTTCTCAAAGCAGGAATTTACTTATCCATGTTGCAAAGATAACACATCCAACACCAAATACCAGATAAGCCTGCCACCACTTATATAAAAGTCATAGTCTGCACTGCGAGGGTCTTTCCCCATCTCTCTCCCTCAGTGGGATATTTCCTGTTTCTGCAGATGCCCTGCCATGCTGGCCCAGGTTTATTTTTATTCAATGCGTTTTTGTTGTGCTTGTCCCAGACGGGTGGCGCTGGATCATTTCAGCACTGCCTCTGTCTGCTTCCTGTCGCATTGTACAACCAAGTTACCACCCAGCACCGGCCTCTTCTTCCTCATCCTCTTTAGGAATACAGAGCAGACAACGCGCAGTGTGGGAGAGTGTACGTACCTCCATATATTGTACACAATAACGTGTGAACAGTGGACTCATGAAGCCAGAGTGACTGCATCTGTGTCAGTATCTTCCCACTCTCTGTTCTATTTTTCTGATCTTCCTTTTCACTTTCTCTCCCCCTCTGAAGGCACTGGAGGGGTGTAAAGAGATCCAGCGAAATTCACCCAACAGTCTCTGAAGTTTCCGCCAGCTGACTTTTTAGGTCAGACAGGAACAAGGTTTAATCAGAGCTGAGATAAAAGCAGACTGACGACACCCCTGTATCCTCCTCTGCTCCACCCCGCCACCCTCTCTGTTCCTTCGCTCTCATATCTCTCGATCGTTAATGTTGAGCAATGTCGAACAGGATGCCGTGCAGTTTTTAGATTCTATATTCTCATGTAAACATAGGCTGTATTTGTCTCAGCAGATGAACGTACAGATGGACACAGATGGATATTTGCAGCTCCACGGTTCAGTAGCGAGAGGCTGGATTTGGTGTGTGTGTCTGTGTTTCTGTGTGTACAAAATCATGCACTGCATCAAGTGTGTTTTGTTTTTTGGGATTTTTTTCTCCCCTTTTATTCCCTCTCCCTCCTCGCACCCTGGATTACCCAGAATGCCTTTCCACCCTGGCAGCCTGGAGGTCTGCTGAGTTTGCCTTCGTGCACCGAGAGAGGGAGGGAAAGAGGAGAAAAGAGGACAAAGCAGAGATTATGAGTGTGTGTGTGTGCATGTGGCAGTGAGTGTGTGAGCACACTTAATGTTTGTGGCGGAAAAAGAAGAACGGGAGGAGGGAGGAGGAGGGGATCTACCTGACCTGCTGACAAAGCAGCATTTTCCCAAACACGGCAACGAGGAGAAATAAAAGCAAAAACAACAAGCCTCAAAAAGCAGGACCACCTCTCATACATGGAGAACGCTACGCTCTCATACATACAGCAACGCTAAAAGCTCTGGTACTGCTGCCGACGGCTAAGTGTCTTTTGATTACGACAAATCAGGTTGAGTCAAATGACATTAAAATCTGAATGAATCATAGGTTTAACAAAGCCTCTTTAAAAGAAGTGATTTTTCCCTCCATGTTTGTCTCCATACGTTGATCTCTAGAAGAGTCACGTGGGTTAAACAGTGTAAAACTGGGATTTGGAAACAGGCGTATTTGCTTTGCCAGTTGTGGCAAGCAGCTTCACGGCTTATTCTCTCATTTTCACAATGACAAATGAAGCAAATGAGAACAAATACAAAAACACCAAGTTGATTCTAATTATTGAAAATGCAGTTTTTAGATTTTTAGGTGAAGGAGTTGAAAACCGCCCAAAATAAACCAACCAGAGAGACAGCAAAAACTTTGAGTGGCCAAATCAACAGTGTGGTAACTTCTTAAAAAGAATGAATGCGCCGCTCAGCTCAGCAACACCAAAAGACCTGCAAGACCACAGAGGACAACTGCAGTGGATGATTGCAGAATTCTTTCCTTTGTTATAAAAACCCTTCACAACATTTAACCATTTTAACCTCTGCTACAGTAACACATTCAAGGACGTGGGCATATACCCAAGCTCCCTACAAAGCCGTTCGCTGATCCAGAATGCTGCAGCCAGAGTACTGACAGGAACTAGGCACAGAGAGCATATTTCTCTTCACTGGCTCGCTGTTAAATTCAGAACTGAATTAAAAATCCTTCTCCTCACATACTAAATCTTGAATAATCAGGCACCGATCTTAGCTATAAGACTGCTGGTTTACTTTTAGTTCCTAGATTTGAAAAAGTAGAACTGTTGGTTACACTCAAGAACGAGGAAGTCAGACTGGACTTTGCCAGGAAACATCTAAAAGAGCCGGGAAGAAACAGCTAACGGTAGAGCCGATGTTATGGCATTAGGATATATGGCTGCCAGTGGGATTGCTATTACAGCAGCAGCAGGATAACCTGTGAAGTGTACAGACCTGTACTCGCTGCTCAGATTCAGCCAAATGCTGCAAAACTGTGTTTCACAATGGACAGATAATGACCCACACAAACCAAATCCAAAAGCAAACTAAGAGTTTCTCGAGCAAAGAAACGGGATAGTCTTCAGTGGACACGCCACTCACCTGATCATTATTTCCAGTTACTAAATACAAAACTGAAGGCTGAATCACGTGTGTCCTTCCCTCCTCTGAAAACAGAATCTATAAAATCTGTTCAGTTAAACTGATGGCAAAGCTTAAAGATCTGCAGAATCATAACACCTGTTGTCACTGTATAATAGTAATGTGGTGCCATTACCTCGTGTTAGCCACAGCAATGCTGTGATCCACACAGCAAACTCCTCCTTGTCAGTTCTGTTTAAATACCAATTCACAACCGAGCTCAACATATTCCAGCACTTAACCTTAGCAACCACAAAAGATCCACAGATTGTTACACTGTTAATGAATCCATCATTAACACCTCTCACACATCAGTGTTTACACTTTTCTGACAAGGCCAAGTGAGAGGAACACTGAGATAATGAGGTGATGCTTGTACACATTAACACCGTACGGTAGTGTACATTATTGTGTGAATGTAGCTGCCAGCAGTGGTGCAGTGCAACGCTTCTGCATACACTTCTCACTGAACTTAAATGCAACCGAACACTGACGCTAATTTCCACTGCACTTCATTTGATGGACTTCATTGCCCATTCAATTTGCGAACAAGCTGTAAGGCCAATTATAACGCTCAGAAATTCTCAGCCCTTAAATGAAAATTAACCTGTCTGAAACTGGATTTGGGGGAACGACAACAATTTTTCTTGGCGGGTAAATCATTGCTTTTGCTGCCGATGTCCATGCAGCATTTTATAGTTTCATTGTTTGCTACATTTCCAGTTAAAAACATGAAGGGAAAACACTGCTTGACTGTGCACCACCGTTTGTTCAGCTGTGACACCTGTACAACTGAAACATGCTCCACGAACAATGGCATGAAACAGAAACACTGTGTAATGAGAAAACTTCTCAATTATTATTTTTCTGTATAATATATATATTTTTAATAAGCAACAAAAACTAGTATTAGACAACACCTGTACCTGCCAATAAGACAGCAAAACATAAGCCAAACATGTCAGAGTTGGACTCTACCTTAAATACAGTAAATGTACAAAAATATAAAAAAATGAGAGTAAATTTTTAAATTTTATGGGGTCATTTTACAGTGCTGGGTCACAACATTCTGACCTGAGCTATTCTGTTAATCCAAAAGTCTTTGCCTTTTTTGCTGTATTGATCATGTGTTAGAGAGCATTGTTTTAATGAATGCACAATGGCGGGGAAAAGGTATTGCATGCATGTATGTAACATCGACCTGAACCATGATACCACAATGACTAAAACGCTCAGCATTTGAGTTTTCCTTTAATTTGTCACACCCGTCTGTAGATATACAGATAACCAGAATGTCAGTGAGCTCATTCGACTCACTATCCATCACAGTTTACAGGTTCTATCTTCGTTCTTACACTCGTATCTTTTCCGATACTCCGTCGTTTTCTAGAGCGATCCAGAAAGACCTGATTGAAGCGTAACAAGACAATCAACTCTTCCGTCTGTCCATTCGGGAACCCCATTACATTACAGCTTTTCATTTAATGAAGCGCTGTGTGTGTTGTGTTCTCCCTACATTGTGGTTATTTGCACGCTAAACGAAGTGTTTGTGATGAAACCCGAGGCAGTGGAACAGCCCCCGAATGTCCTCAGATGAACACCTGCATCTCCTGGCAAACTCATTTGTTTCATAAATTATTCAAAACACCACCCTCCAGGAGGCCATTACAGTATACCAAACATACACAACAAGGCATACAATAACATAAAACTACAATTGCCATTTATGAAGTTATAAAAAAAGGTCCAAAAAAAGAGGCTAAAATAAGGTCGGCTTCTATTTCAAACTGTGAAGACTGGTAAATATAACAGCGTCTTTCCTGTGTGAGTTTTTTAAAAACACAAAGAAAGAAAAAAAGGCAGTAAATGTATCATATGTCACAACAAACAAGAGGGGGAAAAATCACCCGAATTCGAGGTTTACTCACTGAAGTAAAGCTTTAGATGTATTAGATCTACCGCGTCCACTCTGTTATCAAAAAGCTTCCCATATTATGGAAATATGTATAATTTCTCCATCAGAAATGGCGCTTTCTCTCCCGAAGCATCTCCTGCTTTATGCCTGAAAACAACCCAAACATGTAATTTGCTAAACTTTTCTATAAAAAGCACAAAAATGCATCGAAAGAACTCCGTAGTCATTCATATGTAGGGCAATTACGCTGCAGCTCAACACTTTACAACTTAATCAGACTTCCTCCATACTACATTCACAGTACACTAATCCCATCACACTAAAGGGCTCACAAATACTTAACAAGATAACTTGCAAACTCTTTCATCCCTCCATGTTTACAGATTAATGCGTGTATGTGTGTGTTTGTGTGTGATGCATGTATACTTAGCTTGGGGGTGTGTGTGAGTGTGTGTGCATGTGAAGGTGAGGAGTCATTTTCATTCAATACTGCAGAGACTGAGAGACACTCAGAGATGCGTGAGTGGAATCTCAAAAGGCTGTCTGTGTCTACCTTCCCTCTGTCTCTATCGCTGTGTAAACCTGAAGCGGTCCCTCCACCTCTGTCTCACGCAGCCTGACAAATCAGCTCTGTCTGATTTTTATTTATTTATTTATTTATGTATTAATTTACCACCCCATTACAATAAGTTTTATATATATGTATCCCACATAAAATGTCCTGCTGTAGTAAAACTGACCTGACAATCTGTTTACATCATGCAGCATAGGTGAGTTCATCTGTGTTTACCGTCACTTAAATATCAAATAATTGAAAATGATATTACTTTACAGTAACTGCAATACTCCAGTAGTCCAGTATTCAGGCCCAGCAGCAGGAAGTCACTCCTTTTTTCAAGCCTTTATTATTTGGTTTGTTCACCTTTATATTTGATGATAGAATCTTTCGTCAGATATTCAAATTTCTACAGAGATTTTGTGCCAAGCTTCAATTTTACAACCTGCTCCTGGACAGACGGGTTATTTTGCCTGCCTCCCTCTTTAACCCTATGAAGGCTGCATATCTGCTACATCCAGTATTTTTCTGCAGTTTATTGGTTACGACTGTATTTTTTGCAAGGGGGAAGGGGGGTTGGGGGTTACACCGATTAGGGTGACCGACCGTCCCCTTCTTTTGCACTTGTTGACTTGTAAAAGCCTATATGACATTTTTTATTTCACCATTCATTAACCGTACAGAGAAGGCATCGTTTAAATATGTTAAAGTTCTCTTTAAACAAACAGTATTATTAATGTTCTTCATGACAGCGTCCTCTTTTTTTGGAAATCAAAATATGGTCAGCATAACGCTGATGAAATGGAGGTCTCAAAAACTCATGTATCAAATATGACACACCAGGTGTTACAGGGTTAAGATACCCCAGATTTGCTCTGTTGGACTAAGGTGAGGTAACGTTTTTAACATACTCCTCTGGCTCTGATTAGTTCCGCTGTGGCTCATTCTATACCTCCTGATTAATGCTGCAAATGCACTTCCACTGATTTGTAGCTGGTCTTAGAATTTCCTGGATCACTTTCCAAGTTTGAAAAGCCTCACAGTCAGCCTTTCTTTTATTTTCAGACACCCTAAAACAGACAGACTCCGAAATTCACAAAGTTTCCTGTTCACAGGTCATTTTAAAACCACATTCATGCAGTTATGCCTAATCCGAAATCACAGGTGTGTTTAAATTTGTTGATTCCTTCTTTTAGCCTGTTTTCAACATTGCATTTTGATTGTATCACATTTGTCTGCTTAAGAGACTGATGGGGTTAGATTTTATTATTGTCATTTGTATTAGGAAATATTTAACCATATATGCTTAGAGATGTATAATCAATTGTGTAGTGATAGGATGTGTGATCTTTAGGAGGCTGCAAAGGCTTGGTGCGCATTCCAGAGTGTTCTGGAATCTACACCGACATCCTGGGAGCATGGGAAAAGGTCGTACATTGTTTTATTGTTTTATGGTAGGATAAACGTAGCTATATCTGTTTTAGTCTGAGTGCCTTTTGTTTAGATGAACTGCTGGACTTTCCAGACCAGTAGGTTTAGGGAGGTCATTTATGGGGTCACACTCTGACCCCACACACACACACACACACACACACACACACACACAGTATTCTTTGTTCACATGTATACCTATGTAAGATGTTATATGTTAATGACCCTATGCATATTCATGTAACCACAATAAAAGGAGTGCTATGGGGAACCTGGCTGAGAGTCTGACGGAGGTCAAGTGGTGGAACGACACTTGGCTCCAGGCAGGTCTCCCTCATGCATGAGTAACACGAAGAACTTTGGTGTCTTGTGTCTTGCTTTTTGCTGTGTAGCAAATTGTCCTTAACGTTCCAGCGAATAGGTTTAAGCTACAAACCTATCATTAATTGGTCCTTCGAGAGCCGGAGCCCTGGAGTCGACATTCACCGAGGGGAAAAGAGACACACCGACAGACTGACGTCAGCCAGGACTTATAGAGGTCCTGCAGCAAAGTCCCGAGGCGTGAGAATTCGTCATCGGGCCGGTGGATTAGCCGTCTGTTTTTTTCTCCTCGATGGATGACGATTGATGGGATTCGGGACTGATGCTACTCACAATAAGCAACACCAAGTAGGTATGTGAAAACTCTTAGCCACTGTGTGAGGCTGAGTTCTAAAGTCTTTATCACTGTGTGCGATAAAGTGTGTAGTCACTGTGTGCGACTATTCTTTGCCACTGTGTGCGGCAAAGCACGCATCCACTGTGTGAGGTTGCGTTGGAAGTCTTTATCACTGTGTGCGATAAAGCGCGTGATCACTGCTATGTAAGTCTTTGCCACTGTGTGAGGCAAAGCGCGCAGCCACTGTGTGAGACTGCGTTGAGACGATAGGCCTAATTTTTGTTGTTGTTGTGTGAGTGTGTTTGTGTGAGTGCGTGCGGAACAGAACACGTGGTCTGTGACGCCAGCAGCTGTTGTTATTATGGGTTCCCAAGCAACCAAGAGTGTGTCAGAGGGTGACGAGAAGTTTATGATGAAATTCGCTCCCGGCAGCGCAAAGTATTTAGGACATTGGCGCAAAAAATATAATTTTGAAGGTAAATTGGTTGTAGGACAATGTCAAATGTTAGTAGACCAGTTGACAGTAAAGGCAGCTTGTGCAAAAGGGAAATTGAAACAGGAGAGAGAGTTACAACTGGCGTCCGCTAAACTGTGGTTAGAGCAGGCGCAGAAAAGACAGGAGGCAGCGAACGTGAAGAGAGCAGCTTTGCAGGCATTAGTTGTGAAACCTGAAGATGAGACGGTGCGGTCTACTTCAGTGGTACTGACGTTAAGGGACCAACAGCGTAGAGCAGCATTAGAGAGGGAGAGAGAGGCCAGAGAGGAGGAAGAAAAGCAGGAGCAGGAGAACAGAGAGAGAGAGGAGGAGGATAGAGTACGGCAGGAGTTTGGGGATGCCGCAGCAAAATATTTAAGCCCTTATGGAACTAGATCCAAAACTAAAAGGGATGAGGCGAGTGCAGCTGGTATGCCTGCCTACCCTTTGCATGATACCTTTCCCATGGTGGAGGTCGCGAACCCCCATTTTGGTGTTGAAAATGACCAAAGCCGTGTTATTTGTGTTTACAGGCCATGGACTGAATCTGAATGTGCAGAGGCATGTAAAGGTTTAGGAAACCCGTTGACTAATGTTGATGAATTTATCGCCCGACACAAGCAACTCTGCTCCTCGTACCGCTTAAACGGTCAGGAAACAGAAGCCACTTTTAGGAAGTGTCTCACATATAATTGGACTCGGGTGCGAGGCACCTACACAGGGAGGGATGGTAATACCGTCCTACCCTATGGCCATGCAAATTTAAGAGGCCAAGTTGATGGGGTTTATGAGCGTCTTAGAAATACCTTTAAAGCTTCTGTAGATTACAACAAAATCGCCCAATGCATTCAGAAAGCAGGAGAGGATGTTCATGAGTTCAGGGCGAGATTAGAGGAAGTTTTCAAAGAACATAGCGGCCTTGAAGAGAGTGCAGAGAAGGCCAGCCCATATCAGCAGCAGTTAAAACATGCTTTGATGAATGGCTTTCATTCACCCATTGCTGATTTCATCAGAAAACAAAATGTTAGTCATAACACTGACGGGTCCGTTGAATGCATGAACTGGGCCCGCCATGCACAGGAAGTCATTAAAAATAAAAAAAAGAAGTCACAAAGCTCTGAGGCCGCTGCCTTCTTAGTGGATGAAATCTTTTTCCAGGGACAGTTCAGTCGGGGAAGAAATAGAGGCGGAGGTGAGAGAAGTAGAAGGAATTGGGGCCCTAAAGAGAAACGGGATAAGAGATTTGATAAATGCTATAAATGTAGAGAAATGGGCCATCATGCAAGGGAGTGTCCTGAACGCATGCCTGAAGAGTATAAACGCCCTGATCCAAGAAACCCTTATTATAATAAATGACTAGCACCTGTTGACACTGCTAACACACATACATGTACAAATGATCCCTTAGCTTGCCAGAATTTACAACAGCCTGTGTTTCAGACTCTAGATTTGACTGAAGTATTGTTAAATCTGTCAGGAAAAGAAGTAAAACCAGTTCGCACATTAACTGTGCAAGGCAAAACTGTTCAATTTCTGTGTGATTCAGGTGCAGATAAAACTGTTTTAAAAGATCATGTGTCAGGAGTTGATCCTTCAAATGGCACAATTTATGTGAAGTCTGCAAATGGTCAGTTAAATCAGCATAGAATCTCTAAACCAGTGTGGATTAGAGATCCTACCACAGGAGAGGCAGCTCAGAGTTCAGTTGTAATGTGCCCAACTTGTCCGGTGAACCTCTTGGGAAGAGATATGATGATGAAACTTGGAATTTCAATAATTCCAACATCCATTGGGATGATAGCTGCAGGAAAAGGAGAAACTGCTGAGACAATGGTTCATGAGGACAGTGGGGATTTGCATTATTACTGGACACTTGACCTGTCGGCCTCCAGACCTGATCAAATAAACTGTAAACTGTTAGCTGCAGCTGAAGAAATGTTGACAACTAACCATGACATACAGCCACCAGAAGACTTGCATGTCACACTGAGATTTAAGACTATGCCTGGGCCTGATGAGGCCTACACAGATAAAGTGCTGAAATTAGGGCCACAGAGAATCACCATAAAGGCAATATATACTGATGGTGAAACCATGACTGGATGTAGTGTTATCCTTTCTGAAGCTGCACAACAACTTTTTACAGGGCAAACACCACATATTTCACTGACAAAGAGTGGCACAGCTGAGTGGACAGACTTAGCATCTTTGGTGAGACAGGGGGAGAGTGTTGGAATGTGGCAGCAAGCTGGAGGGGGTTGGGAGACAGACGTGCACCACAGCATCTTTCGTAAAAAGCTGGGATGGGTGACACATACTACACCTCAAACACATTTAAAGGGGGGTGAGAATGACACAGCAGAATGATATGTTATAGATGTCAAAGATCACCCGGAGCTTAAACAGGTCCCAGAGAAGCTCTGGTCTACTGGGAAGACTGATGTGGGGCTAATAACAACAGCGAGTCCAGTAGTAATAAAGCCCAAAACGTCTTTTAGGCCAAGAGTGAAACAATATCCCTTGAAGCCTGATGCAGTGGAAGGCATTAAACCAGTAATAGAGGATATGATTAAAGCAGGGATACTAGTTGAAGCTCCACAAGCAGTATGTAACACACCCATCTTCCCAGTTAGAAAGGCTGATTCACAGTCGTGGCGCATGATTCAAGATTTAAGAGCTGTAAATCAGGCAGTGGAGAGTATAGCTCCATGCGTCCCCGACCCCCACACCTTGTTAAATCAGCTTAAGCCAGACAAGACACACTTCACTGTGGTAGATTTAAGTAATGCTTTCTTCTCCATACCAGTACATGAGAATTCACAAGGCTGGTTTGGTTTCACGTATCAAGGCAAAAAATACACATACACCAGATTGCCGCAAGGTTTTTTGTGACAGTCCTACAATTTTTACACAGAATATTACAAATTGTCTGTCTGATTTTGTGATTCCATCACATTCACAGATGTTGGTATATGTCGATGACATTTTAATTGCATCCAATTCAGAGAAGAACTGTAAAGATATATCATTGGCATTGCTGACTCACTTAGCTGAGACAGGTAACAAGGCCTCACTTTCAAAGCTACAGTGGGTGAAGACAGAAGTGAAATTTTTAGGACATCTGCTTAGTGCAGCAGGGAAAAGCATACACCCAGAGAGGAAAACAGCTATCTTGGCAGCACCTAGGCCAGTGACAAAGAAACACATGATGCAATTCCTAGGGTTGCTAAATTTCTGTCGATCGTGGATGCCCCATTACTCTGAAATTGCGCAGCCATTGTTAGATATGATGTACAGTAAACCTTTAGCTATGTCAGAAAGTTTAAGTTGGACCCCTGAGGGGGAGCAAGCTCTGTGCATGCTGAAACAGATGCTGACAGGAGCATCGGTTCTGGGACTTCCAGATTATAACAAGCCTTTTGTTCAAACTGTTGACTGTAAAGGGCATTTTATGACATCCATGTTAGCACAAGAATGTGGAGGTGGAATGAAGCCAGTAGCTTATTATTCTAAGAGGCTGGATCCAGTGGCTTGTGCCTTACCTCACTGTGTGCGTTCTGTGTGTGCAGCCGCTGAAGCCGTAAAGTGTTCTGGTGAAATTGTTTTGTTTCACCCTTTGACCCTGCTAGTTCCACATGAGGTGGATGTTTTATTGCTGCAGACCAAAATGACATTCTTGTCACCTGCAAGACACTTGTCTTTAATGTCACTGTTGCTCTCCCAGCCACACATAACTATTAAGCGGTGTACAACTTTGAATCCCTCTACACTGTTGCCCACAGAAGAGGAGGGTACACCACATGTGTGTAGTGAGCATGTAGAAACACAGTGTAAACCTAGAAGTGATTTAACGGACATACCACTCACTGAGGGCAAGGTTTGGTTTGTTGATGGTTCCAGTTTTAAAACAGCAGAGGGAAAGACTAAAACGGGCTTTGCTGTTGTGGATGATGTGCAGGTCATCCGTGCTGGGCAGTTATCACATTCCATGTCTGCCCAAGCGGCTGAGATAGTGGCTTTGACGGAAGCCTGCAAAGCAGCTGAGGGGCAGGTAGTGACTATATATACAGACAGTCAGTATGCATACGCCACACTCCATTTCTTTGCCGCTCAGTGGTCAAGACGAGGCATGACAACATCAACAGGGAAACCTGTGGAGCATGCGACACTTTTGCAGGCCCTGTTGAAAGCAGTTTTACTGCCTAGTAAAGTTGCGGTTTGTAAGTGTGCAGCACACACACGTGGCACTGACCCCATTGTACTAGGCAACGCCTTTGCAGATAAAATTGCAAAGGAAGCGGCCCTTGGAACACATGGGGTTCATATTCTGGCATCTCAGGAGCAAACTATGCCCATCACACATGATGTGTTAGCAGACATGCAGTCACACTCACCTCCAGCTGAGAAGCAGCTGTGGCTCACTAAAGGAGCAAGCCTGCGAGGTGATGTCTACTATCTTTGTGATAAACCCATATTGCCTAAAAACTTATATAGGACTGCTGCAATTTTGAGCCATGGGCTTTGCCATGTCTCAACAGCCGGGATGTTAGCAGCTGTCGAACGGCAGTTTTTCACACTGGGATTCAATGCTTATTCCAAACATTTTTGTAAAGCATGTTTGATATGTTGTAAACATAATGCTCAGGGAAACCTCAGACCTAAAAGAGGAAGGTTTCCTAGACCCAGCTACCCATTTGAAGTAATCCATATGGATTTCATTGAGTTGTCTAACTGTAACACCTACAGGTACTGCCTGGTAATTGTGTGCCCGTTCTCAAAGTGGGTAGAAATTGTCCCCACTAAGAAAGCAGATGCTATTTCAGTGGCTAAAGCGATATGCAAAAATGTGATCCCAGAGCATGGGATCCCCCAAACTATTTACAGTGACAATGGTCCTCATTTTGTGAATGAAGTGATTGAGAAAATGTCACAACATCTGGGGATAACGCTGAAAAACCACTGCTCATACCACCCACAAAGTGCAGGGCTGGTTGAAAGGACTAATGGCACAGTAAAGCTGAGACTCAGGAAAACAATGGAGGAAACAGGCAGAACATGGGTAGACTGCATTGAGCTAGTGAAAATGTATATGAGGATCACGCCAACTGATAATGGCCTAACGCCTTTTGAAATAATATATGGCAGGCCATTTAGAGTTCCAGTGTTCTGTAATGATAATGATAAAGCAGAAGAAGAAAACACACTAGCAGACTGGATGATTAAAATGCTGAAAAGCAAAGAAGTCATGAGTGCAAATGATCTGCCAGATGATTCTGTTTCTGTACAGGAAGAACGTCTGAAGCCAGGGGACTGGGTGCTGATAAAGGTCATAAAGAGGAAGTGCTGGTCGAAGCCACGGTGGGACGGACCATACCAGGCTCTGCTGACAACACCAACAGCTGTGAAGATCGCAGAACGACCCACCTGGATACACCAAAGCCACTGCAAAAAGGTGACACACATCCAGGCCAGCTCGGAGTAAGTGGCAGGAAGACCGGGTACAAAGGGGGGGGAAAGCCTCCAGGGCCCCTCGTCTCAATCCGGTGAAGAAATCAACTGAGCCACAGGTACTCATCAGAATGGCTGGTAAAGTGTTGTCTACCCTGCTGAGTGTGATGGCTTTGATGTCATCTTGGTCAGCTGTGGAGACCCTGTATGTCCAAGGAAACCACACCCAATACCCTCATGGCTATTCTACAAACTTTTGGTGGCAGTTTATGAATACAACTGCTCACTTGAACAATAGGACAGACTGCTATGTGTGTGCTCATATGCCGTTATCGGCATATACATCTGGACTGTGGCCGTATAGCATACCAGAGGACAGGAGTTGGTGTCTGTTGGGCTTAGCAACTCATCCTGGCAACAGAGTCCTCTGGTCCAAGGCCAACTATAGTACACCTCTGAACATCACCTGGAGTAAGTCGCCACTTCTAAACGTGAATTGTTCCGGGCAAACTGACTTATTGGCCTGGCCTCAAGTATCAGACCCACTGCCAGACATAATATTGCTGAACAAGCTGAACACAGCTCACCTGCCGTTGTGTGTGATGAACAATGGATCACTGTCAGTGGGGGAGCTGCCGCTTCGCTTATGTGGATACATATACACCTACTGCCCTCCAGAGAATGAGAGCAGGTGTATGAAATGCTTGACTAGTGCGAAGTGTGCTGAGAACTTGACATCGAGGAGGACTGAATGCAAGTTCAACCTGGCTTACAGAATACCAGTAAAAGCAAAAAGTCAGAAGTGGACAGGATGTGCAAGGACGGTGCCGAGCAGTAAAGGAACAAGAGTTTTGGCTGATTGGTATTTTCTGTGTGGACATAAAGCCTATCTATCACTCCCTGAGGGATGGGGAGGATTGTGTGCTTTAGTGAAGTTATCGGATCATGTCTTCTTCATGGACAGAGTTGAACATCACCCTAACAACCGACGGAAGCGTGAGGTGGATATAGCCTCACCGAACTTTTTTGGAGTGACAGTAGACACTGGAGTGCCGCGAGAATTCCGCATTTGGAGTGGAGGAGCTAAATTCTTCCAAAGTTTGATCCCAAACATCGGAGTTGCAGAGGTGCGGGATCATGTGGAGATCAACCGGTATGCCCTACTGCGACACATTAATCTCACTAAGACATTGGGAACAGTCTTAGCGGAGGAGCAAAAGGCCATCAGAACGATGGTACTGCAGAACAGGCTGACCCTGGACTTGATAACAGCATCACAAGGAGGAGTGTGTAAGCTGATTGGAGAGACGTGTTGTACGTTTATCCCAGATGGATATACGACTGGAGGAGACATCTATGAGGCACTGCAGAACTTAACTGCTCTGCAGAAATATGTGGCGGACCACACATCAGGAGGAGACGCGTCAAAAGGCTGGATAGCCTGGTTGACATCTGGACCATGGTGGAATTTGTTCTTAAAGTTTTTGACTCCCATTCTTACATTATTGGCGTTGCTTTGCTTGTTTACAGGTTGCATTTTGCCATGTGTAAGATCGATGGTGAATAAAATGATTGCTAACACCTTTACCAATTACATACTGTTGCAGCAGAGTGATATGGATGTTAAGGCTAATATGTTTGTATGAAATGAAGCCTGCACTGAAAATGTTGACAAGTGGTGTAGAGCTGAAGATATATATATACGCCGTATAGCCTTAAAAAATGACAATACAGGGTGGTGATGATGGGGTTAGATTTTATTATTGTCATTTGTATTAGGAAATATTTAACCATATATGCTTAGAGATGTATAATCAATTGTGTAGTGATAGGATGTGTGATCTTTAGGAGGCTGCAAAGGCTTGGTGCGCATTCCAGAGTGTTCTGGAATCTACACCGACATCCTGGGAGCATGGGAAAAGGTCGTACATTGTTTTATTGTTTTATGGTAGGATAAACGTAGCTATATCTGTTTTAGTCTGAGTGCCTTTTGTTTAGATGAACTGCTGGACTTTCCAGACCAGTAGGTTTAGGGAGGTCATTTATGGGGTCACACTCTGACCCCACACACACACACACACACACACACACACACACACAGTATTCTTTGTTCACATGTATACCTATGTAAGATGTTATATGTTAATGACCCTATGCATATTCATGTAACCACAATAAAAGGAGTGCTATGGGGAACCTGGCTGAGAGTCTGACGGAGGTCAAGTGGTGGAACGACACTTGGCTCCAGGCAGGTCTCCCTCATGCATGAGTAACACGAAGAACTTTGGTGTCTTGTGTCTTGCTTTTTGCTGTGTAGCAAATTGTCCTTAACGTTCCAGCGAATAGGTTTAAGCTACAAACCTATCATTAATCTTAGAAACAATAAAATTATTATTAATCTGACATTTAAGTCACACACAGGTGCACCCTCTTGCATACTTCAGATTAACACAGCAATATAGAATATGTATGCAGTTTTAAATAACAGTATTTATATCTGTATAATATTATATACCTGAGTAAAGTGCCTTAGATGCGCTAAGGTGAAAGCACTGCTGGCTTTGGTTGTTTAATGGAACAACAGGATTTATTATGAAATACTCAGAGCAGCCCACTACTTTATCCTAAGTTATCCTTTATACTAAGTTATCCTATAAATTCTCACTACCACTAACTAATACTACTTCCCACCTAGCGAGAGTCCACCTCCCTACAGACAATTAACCATTTCATAACACAAAGAAGAGCAGATAACTTGAACTAATAAATGAAATTATTTGCTTCAGTTCACCTGTGAACGACGGCCAGTGACAGAGGTTGACATATTTTCATTTATGAATTACAGTAGCAGCTGGGGAAAAATGGCAGAAGGAAAAAGCTCTGAGGCTGCGAGAAAATGGGCAAGTAAAAGCTCGAGGGGCAGGTTCACGAATTCTTCATTGAGCACGGCGGCTGTCTTGGAGAGCCTTTAGGTGAAAGGCTGCAGCGGGTTGTGCATAACAGTTAACACTGAGTCTCAAGGCCACATCAGGATCTACGAATGACACGCTACACAGGAAGGAAATGTGTTCCCCCTCCCTCCCCCTCGTTTCTACTCACTCCATCCTATCAAATGCCATTAGTCCACTTCCTGAACAAGGAGGGAGGGTGTGGAAAGAAGAGATGCTTCCATTCTGCATGATTCCCTTTTTGCACGCACGCACGCACACACGCACACATACACACACAGTAACAAGAAAAACACACATTCATATATGCACAATATCACAGTGTGAATATGTGTATCCACAGAATAAAACTTTGGAGTATCTGTATCTGTAAATGTCATATGAGAGAGGCAAAACGAAGCGTAGAGACGAGAATGGGTGTGCTCTCCTTTTAATCATCTATTATTCACATCTCCCATAGCAAGACAGATCAACACACCCCACTGTGGAATCCCAGCCCAAACTCACTTTTCAGTTTCAAGACTTAAAAATCACCCTCTGCTATTCAAAGCTTGGAGCAGACCTTTCCTGTTTGCCCACACTGTACCAGAGCTACTTGCAAGTGTCTGAACCAAATTCAGTTGAAACACCAAGGTTATGTCATCTTTCAGCTCTTACGAGGGAAAGTCCAAGATGAGGCTCAAGAATAGTGACTTGCAAGCCCAGAGTGAAAGTTGTCTAATATGGCTTCTAGTCAGTGCTAGTATGAAAAGTGATGATAGCACGATGGCCTAAATGAGAGCAAATATCAGATTGGTAAGGAAATGTTCACACCTCTAGTTTGTTTAGTGTGGTTTGAATAAGCTCACGAGTTTGTAAACTTGTAGCTTTTTCCCATGGTTTGGTTTATTTTCACACGGAGAAAAATTGAAGCAAACTCCAAGTGAATCAAAATCCATCACTACAAACTGCGTGAAAATATTCAGTTCGCTTATTGGCCAGACCTTTGCACAGCTACAGTACCTTGCAGCATTGCCTGGTGGTTGGTTTGGCTCGAGGTTGGATCACGTTAACACCATAAACGAACTGGACGAGTTCATGTGGAACTACACCAAGACCACCTCCTCTCCAGGGTTTCGGTGTGATTGTTTTGCTCTGCAATTACTGAGTCCACACCTTGACAAATGAAACGCACCACGGGGGAAAACGAACCAGAGTTCAACACCTCAGGTGTGAAAACACCCTAAATGGAAAAATCCAGTATATGCCCTGCACTGTATTGCTGTATGTAATCTGGTACTGTAATTGATTTGTTTATATGTATGTGTATATATTTACATATGTACAAATACTATTTGCACTTCAGATTTGATGTTGTTTGAGTTATATTTTTTTTGAATGACAATAAATCGAATCGAATCAAATCGAATCTGCAATTAGCCTCAAGCTATGTGGGGTTTACAAAGAATCTCAATGAAATAGCTAAATGAAAGCAATCAAAACAAAAAGGGTGGTTTCCATATTTCTATACATACCTCATGAACAGTTTACTACAAGCTACATTCATGCATTCAAACAAAATGTTATTCTATAGCTTTGGTGCTTTCTAACAATCACAGCCCGATGGATGCACCGGGGGCAAGGACACTTCGCCACGCAGACTCTGTGACGCACTGAACAACCAACATTACAAATGGTAGATGACACACTCTACCACCTCAGCCACCCCTGTAGTGACCTGTGCTTTTTCACAGTAAAATCAGCATCAGTCCTGACGTTGAATGGTTATACTACCTAATAATTTTCATGTTAGCTTTTTAGCAAAAGCTCTAATGATCACACACGGTGCTTGATTTGCCAATACCCTTAGTACAAATGTAGAATAACGAGAGAAAATACTGTGGAATACTAGGTCTACTTTTTTTAATTAACTGAGAACAAGCAAAATGATATAATTTCACATTTTAAGAACAGTAAGCTTGCTCGTTCTTGTAATGGGATGCAAACAATAAAACAAAAAATAGAAGTTGAGAAGTCAGTTTCAGATACAGCAACACAACTGTCGACTAATATCACCAGGCAAAGATTTAAAACTGCAGCATCTGCTCAACTGTCCTCTAGTAAAAGATGAGCAAAGAAAAGATTCAGGAAAACATAGTTACCAGTGGTATTTACAGATGAGTAAAGTTGACATCTGGCAAACTTCAAGCAATAATGACCCAAAAGCAAGGCTTTAATGTTCAGTGTTAAAGGTCTGGATATTAAGTGGCACTACAAAGATTAAACTAAAGAGGACATCCACACAGGAAGTGATTTGTGTGTTGCACATTGTTTTGCCACCAATGTTTGTTCACTAATCGGCATTCCAATCATTCCAGACTTTGGTTGCCTAGGTAACCTTTTTTTTTTTTAAGCAAAAGGCCTGAGCCGCACCTCATTTCTTTCTATTTTGTGTCCGAGGAGTCAGACTTTCGTCTTTTTTAAGTGTTTATTAGCAATAGTTCTCCAGCCTTCCTGACAGTCTTCGGGTTTTTCTTTAAACATTGACTGCTTTTTCACAAAGTTTCAGTCTTTGTACCTGACCATTTTCCATTTTAAGAGAGTGTGTTTTTGTTTTTTTAAGGCCCTCAAAGCATTAATTATATGGCTGAATAGTTATTTCTGTTATACATCTTTAAAGTCTGCTTGATATCTGCCCAGGGCACATGCATAGTTGGTACATGCAATTGGTAAAGTAAATTCTCTGTATACGAAAAAACAGGGACACGTGAACACCTGCATGAACTCTCATGTTCACCGTCTGGTGTCAACATTGTACCTCGGACCTGAGTGGACCCTAGAGGACTTTGCGGACATGGAAAATATGATCAAGGCTAATCCCTGATAAATGAATCATTCAAGCATTATAAAATTCACCCAACTCAAGGAATCAAGTGTTGTGTCTACACATTAGAGAAATACATTTAAAATTGTAACATTAGGAACTTTGTTACTAGCAGTCTGTCACAAAAACACATAATTAGTTACAGAATCCGTCATAGATCAGCCTCCCCAGAGCTCGAACCTCAACATCGTTGATGCAATGTGGGATCATCTTGATAGAGACCAGAACAAAAGTCATCCAGCATCCAAGAAGCCTAGAGATCTATTTCTGAAGACTACTTAAAGATATTAGAAGAAAGCTGGCTAAGAGAGTTCAGCCTTGACTGAAAAATAAAGGTGGTAATACCAAATATAGAGTTTCATGTTTGCTAGTTTGCCTGTCCTTGCTTGGAAGCCACTAAATGTCACTGACTTTCTTTTGTCTGTGGTTGTTTTTAGTGTGGATGCTTATTAAGGTTATAGGAAAACCAAAGTTAAACCTAGACGATAATAATCAGAAATGCAGACCTGACAAATAGACAAAAAATAAAAGTTGGAAATGTCACATATTCTCATGACTGTGGGGTGGACAGCAGATGGAAAATATAAAGTGGATATAAAGTGGGGAAATGAGCTTTATGTGTAAAGACTAAAGAACTTATTATGAAAGGCTAATTTCTTGCAGCTGAGTTTAGCATTTTCTCTGTTTTATTCTAGCACAACAGTCTTTCACTATCACAATCTTTCAAAATCTTTGCCATGTTTATCGACTTTAGCAACACATTATCAGTATAACACAAATCCCCACCAGCACCCAGACACTCTCTAGTGTAACATTACAGGTGATTACCTGGTAAAATGGCACCACTGCGCTAATCTGCTTGGTCTCACTGGGCGATTACAGGTAGGGTGATATCAGCTGCACAGGGGGTGACTATGATGGAGGGGGGAGGGGGGAGGGCATACTGGTTGTGTTTCCTTTATCACTGATGTCATTATCGACCCTTGTAAACATCTCAGTCTTGCAAGGAGCTGTATAATATGTGAGGTGGAGCTGCAGGCTGATACACTGTCAGATACACATACAGAGCTGAAAATGATAGTCACTTTGGTGCTCGGGTGTTACTCTTCTTCCACCACTATCTTCCTTGGTTCAACGGCACTGGGGAAGATAAGGGAGATGGACTGAACACAGAGGGGAGGGTGGGCAAAAAAATAAAAAAAGACAGAAGATTTAAATCCTGCAGCTTAGATAGAGATGAGGCTATATTGTGGTCTTTTCTAATGTATTTAGAAGATCATTGCAAAGACAGATTATGTCATCTTTAATAGAATCACTTCAATTATTTTAAAACACATCATAGTGCAATTACGGAGATTGAGAAAAGTAATTAAGAAAACTGGCAGAAATGTTAATTCACAGACTTATTGCCACAGGAACAACTAATGAGGAGTTGTCTCATCTTGCAGTTCTTTAAGTAATAGAAGGCCAGACACAGGAGACAGCACAAGATAAGGATATGGATGTCTACAAGAGGAAAGGAAAACACTGCAGTTAAAGAGATAACGTGCCAGTCTGATCGTGTCAGGGTTCTCTCTTTTGCCCTCCTACTTTCACTTCTGCAGCTCAATCTCTGGATCCTTTTCAACATAATCCCATCCACGTCCCCTACCTCTGCGGTTGGTAGTGATAATCTTTGCAAGAATTTCCCCAGTTTTCCTTGAAGATGAGTCAAGGAAGCATAGTATTTAAGCATGCAAAGTCCCATGATTAAAGATTTTGCAAAATAAAAACATGGATTCTTGCTGGAAGCAAAGCTGCCCGTCTTAAAGATCAGCTAGTCTTTACTTAGACCGCTGCAGAAGCATAAAATATGCTCCTGACAAAGCTCCTTATCATCATAATCAATAGCAATAATTGCACATGAACTTGAAATTTATCTCTCGTATCCCATGGCCCTGTTACAGCTTCTCCTTATTCTTACGCCTACTAGTGTTTCACTGCCCTCAGTTAACCTCTCCCCTCCGCTCAGTGCCGTGGCTTCATCTTTGCCCCTGCCTCGAAGCGAGGCGTGCATATGTCAACATCACATAACACTTCACCTCGGCGTGTCTAAACACGCGTGCGACATGACTCAGCGTAATACACCAGTGGAAAACATACTCCTTAGAGAGCATATGGGGGGGGGGGGGGGGGGGGGGGGCACAACGGGCCAGCAAAAGAGGAAGCAACACACATGGAGAGGAGTCTAAAAGGAAAACTGAGGCAAAGGCGGAATGAAGAAGAAGATGAAAAAGTAGGCAGGGGAAGGTAGAAATGTGAGTTTTTGGTAAAGAAATATTTCAGTATAAGTAGCACCACACTGAAATTTCCATTTTGAGTTTTAAAACAGAGATCGTGACAGCCATTTCCATCTCTCCTCCACCTATGGAAATTCCCATTCTCTTTCTCTCCTCTTCTCTTGGTTCGCTCTTCATTGCCATGGCAATGATGTTACAGTGAGTCACCTCATCATCTCCCTCCTCCTCAACACCGCCAAGAAAGAACATGGGAGCGTGTAAGAGAGAGAGAGAGAGAGAGAGAGAGAGAGAGAGAGAGAGAGAGAGAGAGAGAGAGAGAGAGAGAGAGACATGGACAGAGACAAAGAGAGAGGGAGTGAGAGGTTTTGTGGGGTGGAGGAGGAGATAGAGCTCTGTTTCCCTGGAAACAGACCGGGGGTCTCCCCAACCCCCATTGGTTCTCTGCTGGTTGGAATCAGCTTGTTACCCACAATACTTGAGCCAACGGAGTCTCTGTTTCTAGGTTGTCTCTGTCCAGTCTGTTTTTTTTTCTTCCCGTCTGTTCAAACGCACACAAACAAGCTCAGGTTCTGGTCAAAATTCGGGTTTGCATTCATACCACTGAAATGTGCTGTCCGAGCTCAGGTTTGTTCGGTGATACGATATGATCAGATATTAAAACTGCAGAACTCAAAAACAGTCATTTTTCAGTTATTATAACAAACTCAGGACTTTTCTTTTATTATTGTGTTTGTGTCCCCATACTTCTCCACCATATTCTTCCAATCCCCTTGAGACTTGCTCTAAACAGGGTTCACCATGGCCACCTCATCATATGGTATCTCTCATCTCTATGGACCAGTATAATATAAGGTTTAAGGTTTCAAGTTGTTTAAGAATGTTTTACTTTAAGGAATGAGTCGACTTTCTTTCCTCTGTTCCCTGTGTGCCAGCACAGCGTACACACTAAGGAAAGGAGACCAGTTGGAAGAAAAATGCAGTAGAGACTGAGAGCACATATATGAAATAACTTTTTTTTTCTTTAAATGTGGTAATTTATTTAGGTCCCTGTCACAGATGCCTAGAAACCAGATGGTGACTATCTGGCAACCACTGGTTGTGAAGAAACAATATGTATTCCCGGATGGGTTGGCGAGCAATTGCTGGTAGTTTCTATGGAGGACAGTGCCTACTTGTCTGCAAACACTTGTCATCTACTTGGCAATCAATAGTAAAATTTGAAAAAGTGCGATAAAAAAAAAAACTCTAAAGAATGTTAACCTTAAAGTAAAAGCTATGCTTTACTACCACTTTTACTTTGAAGGTGAATATTCTCCATTTACTGCTTGTGCTGCATTATCCATCTATCCATCCATTTTGTTCCACCTATCCAGGGCCAAGTCACTGGGGCAGCAGCTTAAGCAGACAAGCCCAAACATCCCTCTCCCCTGCCACCCCCTCTAGCTTATGCATGGGAACACCAAGGCAATCCCAAACCAAGAGACCGAGAAATATAATCTCTCCAGTGTGCCCTTAGTCTGCCTGGGATCTCCCCTTGGTGGGACATGACTGGAACACCTCACCCCGGAGGCGCCCAGGAGGCATCCTCGTTAGATGCCCAAACCACCTTAGCTGGCTCCTTTCGATGTGGAGGAGTAGCGGCTCTACTCTGAGTCCTGTTGTATCCGCAATCTAGTTTTTTCGGTTACTACCCACAGCTCGTGACCATAGGCGAGGGTAGGGACGTAGATTGACCAATAAACCGTCGTGAACAAAACCCTGATACTTAAACTCCCCCACTTTAGGCTCTAACTCGACCCTGACATGTAGTGGGCACTCTACACTTTTCCTGCTAAGGACCTTGGCTACAGACTTAGAGGTGCTGATTCTCATTCCCACCACTTCACACTTGGTTGCAAACCACTCCAGTGCGAGCTGGAGGCCACCACCTGATGAACCCAATAGAACCACAATATCTGCAAAAAGTAGAGATGAAATTCTTAGACAATCTAATTAGAAGCCTTCTGCCACTTGGCTATGCCCAGGCAAGTCAGCACCTTTGATGCAAACTACAGGCAACAACAACAATCTGCAAACAACCAAAGCAATTGCAAGGGGGTTTTGGGTGCAGCATTACAAACCTGTTGCAACCACTTGCCAACTGGTTAAGGAATACACAGCAACATGGGGTCAAGTGTGTGTGTATGTGTGTGTGTGTGTGTGTGTGTGGGGGGGGGGGGGGGTGTCACTGACTGGTCTCTAAGCATCCATGACTGAGGCTTTCGCGATTGATTTCACACTGACTGCCATCAACCTCCAGCAACCACTTGGGAACCGGTTGGGGAATGTTTTCCGTCTCAGCTGATGGTTGGGAGATTGTTGCTCACCAGTCTCTTAGCCTGGGACATTACTTAGAGAGTAAAGTATTCTCTCTAAGAGAATTGGGGGTATGGAGTCTTAGGTGTCAGGAAAATATTAAGTAACTTGCCATCTCTAGCTATCTCCATGGATACTTTCCTGAATATTTAGTAGTAATCTTCAAATTGTTTTAATGCAGTGCACTGTGACTGTATCTATAAGAAACAAAGAGATCAAAAATGAAGCTGCAGGGTTTAGCTTAAGACAGTAGTTAGAAAGGTTTTGCTGATGAAGATTGGGAGGCAGCTCAGCTTGAGACGATGACTTCAGGGGAAAGGAAGTCTCACAGTCAAAAGCATGGCTGTAAGAATTTTGGCTTGCTGAGGTGTGATGTTTATTAATGTAGATGTGTCTCGGTAGTCCTAGGAGTGCTGCTAAACCAGACTGTTTAAGTTAGGAAAGGTCAGCAGGTTAACATATTTGCAAGAATGTTTTCATTATGACGTAGAACATTTAGGGTAACAACTGTTTTTATGACTCAGTAATACTAGAGAGAGAGAATAAAGGAAAGTCTAAGGTCGGCTGTGCACTTAGTGTCCTTTAATATACTGAAACAGCATACATTTTTACTTCACATGTCTCTCAGCGCAGACAGTGGCTGCTTGTCCTTCAGCATCTCACAGGCAGTACGGTACAGGATGTGTGCACTCGTGCTTATCAAGCACTACTGTTTGAGAACCATATGTATGTAAATGAATAAAGCAGCACAGAGTGTTGTTACATATTTACCAATCTGTTTATGGTGTAGCTTAACAATAATGACACAATATACGTGCTGCTGTCACAGTGCACGCTATGAATGCACTTCTATGCATGAGGGGGAGAGTATGAATGTAAGATCTGACAGCAAGAGACAAGGCATTTTTATCAAAGGGGGTTGCTCTTGGCACTCCTTCTTGATCTCTTCTTCCCCTAACTGCTGTGTGCCTGCTATCTCCCACAGTGATGCCACACAATGATACCAGGCTCCCTCTGCTATAATACTTGCCTGTAACACTGCTGCCTGACTACTAGCACATTTTATGTCTGCTCAGTCTCCAGTTCATCCATCTGTCACCTTTGCTCATCTTGAAGATCCCATATTGTGAAAGTGCCTTTTGCCTTTTCTAGCTTTAAAATATCTCAGCTATGAGCAAAGCAAGCCAAATGAGTCTTCACACGTCAGAGGACAAAAGACCTTCTCCAAAACATTCACAAATGAATAAAGTTACCGTCTGTTTAATTTTCTCTCACAGACTGTATAGAAAAGATGTACATAGCTTCCAAGTTTGAAAAGAAAAAATGATGCAAATTGTCTTAAACCTGCATTTTTCCCTCTAATGGCCAGCCTGAGGCGACTCATCCAGCTGCAAAAAGAAATCCAGCTGAATTGAAGTCTGTGGAAAAAAACAGCCCTCGGCTTCGTCGTACTGTAACATCAGTAAACACCTTCTTAATGAGTTTGTGATCTCAGTTGCTAGTTTCAAGTCTGAATAAGTACAACATGACATTAGATAAATCATGCCCTTTATACTGGAAAAAAAGAGGATAAAGCTGGGTGTGCTTCATCATGTGATTGAGTGTCCCTCTGATTCAGTCAGAGCCACTCCTGACTTGTCACTTCTGTTTAAAAAACACCCAGATGGTGACGGCAGAAATACTCAGATTGAGGCTAATGGGACCTCCTTTATTTACAGTCTATGTTCTCTCCTATTTTCTGGGCTCAAATATACATTATTTTAACCCTTTAAAGCCCTTTGAACCATGAAAAAAATATATTCTTTGAAATATATTCTTTCTGAACTCTTTAGAATTTAATTGGTTTGATATTTAGTCTTTTTTTTTTTGCAATGTATTGCTCAAAAATGTGCTGTACAATTTATTTAGGTTATTTTGGGAGAAAAAATTCCTACAAATTGTGTGTATCAAATACAATACATTAGGCATTAAGGGGTTAATGCCGCCATTTCACAATATAGACTTTTTCGATGACATATTTCTATGTTGTTAGATAAGTGAATGAGAATGAGATAATGACTGAATAGCGGGCGTAGAGACACCAGAGTCGCTGTGCTGCACTTTTGAAATCCTGATTTTATAACTGTAAAGTGAAGTGAAGGACAATAGTAGAGCAGAGAGAGAATGGCTTTTGTGTCACTCACACTCATTCAGGTCTGTGAGCCACATGGCAGCCACAGAAGTTCTCCTGCCTTGTTTTGGCCGGGGTTTCTGTGGCGTGGGCAGGAAATGCACAGCAGTTTTCCTGAAGTGGGGGGGGGGGGGGGGGGGGGGGCTGCAGCAACTCTGAAGCACCTTATTTGGCACAGGGCTAATACCAGGAGTATACGACCTGATCTGATTCTGAGCTCACACTGTGAAACTTACATTAACTTGGTAATAGGTGCATAATATGGGAATTGTAGATAATTTAGCCTTGCAGAGATCTTTTGTTATTGTAGTGTTTGCCAATTCAGCAACATTATTGGAGACCTCTCATATCAGAAGTCCACCTACTGACACAGACTAGAACATTTTAGCTTAAAGCATACTTTAGTTCACAATATGCACTTTTTAAACAACAACATAAAAAAACCCCACACACAAAAAACCTGGATTCATCAAGGATAGCGTTTCACCCAGTAACTTTCTTCAGTTAAAGCACATACTTATCTTAAGACTGCACAGCACAACCAGTACTTCTGTCAAACACTGATAATCTCCTGAAATCAAAAGTCACGCATCTTCTCCGTGGAGTTCAGTTAAGAGTTCTCCCCAACTCCCCCGAAAATTTCAAAGTCACCAGCACTTCTTGTACCAGTTCGCCTCTTTAACAAAGTCTCTATTCAAGAACTTGTAAGAATAATCTACACAGAGAAAGTTATAGTAGTAAGAGTGCCATGGGAATTATGTAAGTGCTACACACACATTTACAATTTACACACAATTACACACTAATGCACTTAACACAGTGCATACTTTTTTCTTCTTTTTTTCAGTAAAACAAACATCTTTAAAGACTCCACTTTAATTTAACAAATCATAAATCGCAGCAGTGACTTGGGCTTGCAGTGAGTCTTCATCTTGACACAGTGCGATGGTGATTTCATTAAGGTGCAAATGCAGTTTGATAGCACAGCTGTGAAACAGGTGTCAGTTTTCAAACTCGCAACGCTGTCAGGAAAAACCCCTGAAATGACACGCACGGGTCTGTGATGTATATTCTTCCAACACAGAAACGAGTCTGACTTTTGTCTCTAATAGGATCATTTCCGGGCCAGGCATGAGAATTTAAAAATAACTTGTTTATGTGACTCCATGGGCCCTTGCAAATGGAAACCGCTCATTTAGTATTGAGAACACAATTTACAAAGCACTTAACAGAACTGTAAACGGCCTTTCTGATGCCTGAAAAGCTTTGTCTGAGGATGGAAATCAATAACGCTGCATCTCTCTTCACTTTGTTCATCAGCCTTTTCTTTCTTCCATTTTTAACATTAGATTACTGTATTAATGTCCTAGAAGACCATCTCCACGCGCTCAAATCTAGTTATATGATTGGCATCTACATAACAAAACCATATGCATGAATCCCACGCACACGCAAACAAGAGAGAGCACAAATCAAACAGTTTCAATCAGATTCGCACAAAGCCAAATGTATCTACAGTAGGTAGTTCAAACTGGGATAAGCTCGCAAATGAAGTCAAAAACCTTGTCACAATCCCATCAATTATCAAAGGAGTGGGACACAAAGATGATGCCAGCGAGCTCCTATATCTCTCCAGCATTAATTAGGACTTCACTCAGTAATTAGCTATCTGAAAATAATTACCATGAAAATGTCTGATTAAAATCTCCGCCAGTCTCAAAGTCAGGAGACTGAAAGAGAGACACGGGCATCAAATTAAGGCGTGCTCCTTCTTCCTTCTAACGACGTCCACCACAGTTGTCCTCTCGTTTTGTTTTAATTGAGTGGCAGATATGTGGGAAGTACCTCTCATTGGCTGCGAGATGTAGTGTTGCATTGGAGCAGTTGATTGAAAGTGACCTTGGTCTAATTACAATTGGTCTAATTATAATTCTCTGATTACATCCCTGCAGGAAACGTAAGAATGAGATGCTGCTGGTGGCCTTAGCTAATCACGTTAAGATACATTCTGAATGATTTCTGAATTGAATTGATTCTGATCAGACACATAGAAAAACAACAACATACTGTTGTGGCTGCTTCCAGTACAAATACTTAATTACTCGGTTTTTATGGGGTTTTTTGCTTTTTGTGTTACAAATTATTGACATGAATCGCAAAGCGTTTATCTCACCAGTGTTTTTCCCTCTTATTTATTTTCATACATCTCCTTGCTTCCGTGTTTCTCTCCGCCTGTCTCCTCTCTTTTTTGTTTGTCTCTCAGGCCTGAGGTCGCGATGCCCTCCAGCTCCCTCCTTGGGAGCCGGGATGACATCATCACATCGCTGCCTCGTCCTCAGAGTGCCTATTCATCACCCCGATCATCATCGCCGGCATCAGCAGCATCACCTGCGTACGCACACGGGCACGCATACACGCACCGACTGTATGCAGATAAAAGGGGAAGGGAGGAAGTGAACCCCCACCCCTCGTTCCACAGGACTGCAAGCTTAAAGGAAAAAAGGGAGTAAACCACAGAGCCACACACGTAGGGGGAGAGAGAGAAGATCCTGCTGGGCTAGGCAGAAACCCCTGACCTGTGCACTTCCAACAATACATCTCAATAAACCACTGTAGAGAAATGTGATGAGTCAGACTGCACGCTCCTGAGGGAAAAACAACAACAACATAAAAAGCAGGAGAAGACCCCAGCGCACACGCAAGCACCTCCAAACTCAAAACGAGGAGAGCCACACTTCCTCTCACACAGTCGCCAGTTAATGTAAAACTCCAGGAGCTCTGGCACTGCTCACTGTATTCCACTCTTTAGTGGTGAAGGCTGGATCTACCCTTAATGTGCAGGAACAACAGCAGTGAAGTGGAGCCACACTGAGAAAACACAGCCATAAACAGTGTTTCCACTACACGAGCCTGCGTCTCACTGCCCAGGCTGCTCTACAGCATAAATGTGCACGATGCAGTATGTGCTGCATTTTAAGGCTGCTGTGGTAGAATACAAGAGGAAGCAGGTAGAAACCTTAAGTTATGCACTGAGGTCTCTGCACTCCATCACAAACATCACAACAAGCATTCCATTAAACGCCACTTAAGATCAAAGATTCATGATGGGATGAAACCGTTTTGCAAGGCTGTAAAGACAAGTTGCCGCCATATGAGAAACGGAGTGTGCTCAGTACACGAGCCTCACAATAGATGTGAGAAATAAATGTCAACTGTCTAAACTTTATGATCTAAATACATCCCACTCTGTCATTTTTGTCAACAACAACGCAACATTAGGTGAGCTATAATGCTACAATCCTTAAATATGGCGAGTAGGAAGCAGGACACGGAGATGCCGCTGCAGTGTTGTAGTTCAGTATATTTTTGGGTGGCAATAAACTGGATGACCACAGCTTCCGGGATTAATAATGTAGAGCCTCAATCTACTCAACATGAAGTTTAAAAATTAAACGGTATCCATATATGAATTTATTAATGAACAGAATACACGTTACAATCGCAAAGTTAAATTCCACCCATTTAAAAAACAAAAAACAATCTGATCTTCATGAGCATCTCCTTGTGCACCTCTGGGTACTCTTAGCAACATGGCTACTCGTGGCTGTTTTTTCTTTTTTTTGTGCTCGAGCATCTCTGACATCACAGGTTTTAAATTTGCAGAATTGTGTCAGACTGACACGACTCTCATGTCGAGGATCATAGTGATGAGAGCTGGATCTTAGGGGGACTAAACAGCAGTTCTTTTACTGTCCAAAGGTGGCACATGAGGGCAGGAGTGCAGCTAGGAGCAAGCTTGTTATCGTCTCTTTATTTATTTATTTTAAAGTTTACTGTGCAGCTGGGGTCAGAGTTAAATGTTAGCACCCTTTAGCATGCTGCAGCAACTGAGTGTAGACATTCAGCGCAAACCAACTGAAATGAAGCGGTCTGAGTGGCCTCAGATTTGGCTCCCTGCGGCTTCACAGATGTGAAGATTTTTACACTATGAATTAGACTCTGCCTTTCCATCAAAGCCACAATCAAAACACAAGCATGACCTGCAACAGACTCTACTGCTCTGCAAAAAAAGCAGATAAAATGCTATTTGTCATTTTTTTTTTAGTTACTTCATAATTTCCTGGTTAAGGATATTATATGATTTGATCATCTGTTTATTCAATACTGCACACTGGCATTGGTCTCCTTATAACATGACACCATCCAGCATAGATTACTGAATTAATCTGAGAGTGCCACTGAGCCAGAATAAGGAAGAAAAGCCGCGTCAGCGCAGACTCACGTAGTCGTGGAAGGCCTTCGCCTCACTGGAGTGTTCACACGTGTCTCTTCTCTCTGGAGCTGCACAGTACAGGTCCCAGAAAACACTACAAAGCATAGAAAGAGACAATATTATAAAGCCAAACCCTTTGAAATAAAGAAAAGATAGGCCATGACAGAGCTCTGGTAATCTGGCATCCAGAAAATAAGTTGGTTTTTTTTGTTATCAACATTGCAGCAGATGACTTCAAATTCACTATCACAGCATGCAAACAGTTAACCGAGGAAGGGCTGATGAGATAAAGACAGACACAGGAGGAGAGATAATTTTATTCGGTCATGGCAGTGATGGAATGAACAGAAACGGCAATAAAAAGAATGGATCTTGTATCATTTCCCATTAAAAAAACCACTCACCACCACCATGAGTGGAGGAACCCCGGAGGTTCTCCTAATGTGATGTTCTTCTCCCATCGGATCTTGAGACACACACACACACAAAGAGAGAATGAGATCCTTCAGAAACATAGCAAGTATAACAACATGCCTGACATCTGAATTACCTGCTTTATAAGGTTAAAGAGGGTGCGAGGGAATTCTTATAACACACGCCATTAAGTAATTATGTTATGATTCTCGTGGAATCATAAGTGGATAAGTGGGTTTATGTGTGCCTGAAAGCTCTTCTATTCATGAGTATATGAAAGTGTGCGTGTGCTTCCTCGGTCAGGAGGTGTGTAGGGTATGAGGTCATAGACATGTACCGGCCTGAGGAGCCCAGCCAGACTATTGTGCGGCCTACGACACACCCTTCAGTCTCCTCCTCACAGCATTATCCATCAATCTGAGCTCATCATCTTTGAGTTTCATTTATTGCTGCTCTCTCTAAATTCTTTACCTTCCTTCCTATTAAAAAAAACTGAACACAGACAAGTTTCTAAATAAGTCTGACAGCAAGTCTGACAAGTCTGACAGTCTGAGCAAGGTGGAATAAGAGTTTTACTGCATGTGGACTCGACTGGTTCTTATATAGCGCTTCTCTACTCTACCTGAAGTACTCATAGTACTTTATACAACATACCTCATTCATGCCCATTCATATACATGCTTTCTATCTAATAATCATAATAATAACACGCATTTACTCTCTGCCCAACCTTCCAACTAGTAGATGACCTGCTCTACCTCCTGAGCTACAGCCACCCCACATGTGTCTCTGCTTTCAGGCATTTATCCTATAATATTAGGCTCATATTAGGCCAATAAAATTGACCGACTAATCCTTAAAGTCAGGTTTTCAATACAGAGCAAAAAAAAAAAAAAAGTGTTGGGCAATCGACTCTTAAGTTTAACAAGGCGTCCCTGAGAAAACTTGCTAACAGCAGCGTTTTCTTACTCAAATCAAGAACCACTATCGCCACAGAGGAAACATGGAGCAAAAGAGTAAATCAGCCTATGATAACATTCAGTTTGAGAGTGACAGCAGATGCGAATGAAAAGCACGAGACAAATTACACAGATTTGAATCTGATCACTGAGACAAATTTCGGATATTGTCCGGGCTCATTTACGAGCAAATTAATTTCTCTTTCGGATCTTACTGTTATCTTAAGATGTGATTATTTCAAACAAATCGGTACACACACACAGAGAGAGAGAAAAGAGCATCTTAAGGTATTAAGATTTGAATCAAAAATAAAATATCTGAAATGTGAAAACAAGGTGGAGAAAAAAAGAATGAAAATGTTCTTTTCTTCTGGGGCAGCATACCGCTCAAATAAGACACCAAAACAAAGTAGTTTCCACTGGAAGTGAACATGGTTACAACATGCTTAAAAAAAGCAGTTCATAATAAAGCAAATTCCCAGTTCAGGAAAAGTGCAGATGGGGGTGGGTGGAGCAATAGATAGTTATTTAAAAAGCAGAAAATGAGCTATCTAAGAACGAGAAAATCAATTTTTCTACCTACTGCTGGAAAAACTGCTGTGGATTTTATGTGATAATCTGCTGAAGTTCGCGCTGTGAACTTGACTGGTGCCGAAGAAAGAAAAACACAGCGTCAGTGGGAGGGTTCCAGACGCTGTTCATCAGACTGACATGTCAGCTGAAACAGTCGTAGCACCTAGCAGGCTGTCGTCGGCCTTGCAAACAGCTAAAAATGACATCACTGCTGCTGACGTGCTGTGCATTTTGCTGTCATTTTAGGCTCTCGATTCTCGTAGCCTGGCTCCTCCACGCATTTCAGCGATATACCGACGCAGGAGCGCAGGGCTTCCCGGACGGCACAGAGGGAGATTGCTGCAATAGTAGGAAGAGTGATTGCTTTGTTTTGCAGCGACTTCGAGTGTGCCTCAAGTGTGAGCATAAACGGTTATGGGGATGACTTGACACCATAGTCCAACGTGTCGTTTACAATCGCAGCATTCGTCAGAATCAGTGACATCACCCACGTGTAGGACGACTTTGAGCACAGTGTTCATGGATGAACTGTGCTTAGCCCCATGTTCGTCTTAATTTTTGATAAGGCTTAGACAAGTAGAACTCAAAGGCTGCGCTGCATAAATGGATCCATGTGAGGACAATCACAGTGGTTCATGGAAAGCACTAGAGAAACAGTAGCTAGTGGTTGTAACTCCAGCCTTATGACTATGTGTTTACCCCACTAATGGGCTTTTCTATTGATTGTGTGTGGTGACTAGATTTGAGTTTGGAGCCCACACCTTGGCTCTGACCCTGTATGCACACACACGCACGCACACACACACACACACACACACACACACACACACACACACACACACACACACACACACACACACACACACACACACACACACAGAGAGAAAGAGCTGAAAAGTGTGAGCAGTAGTGAGACTTCTGCTATCAGACAATGACACAATTGTTTTGTCTGCATCTGACTTCTCAGAGTGACCTCATGTTCATCTTTTTTAATTTCCCTTCATATTATGTTTAATATTAGTAAAAGAAGAAGACTATTGTGCCACCTGCTACAGCAGCGGTGTGAACAAACGCTAAAATAACAGGAAAAACCGAATCACCACATGTTCAATCAGACCGTCCTGACCTCAGCTGCAGATCAGACACAGCGACTTTTAGAAGGAATGGTTTGCTTTGAAGTGTTTTGGGAGGGTCAGGAACTGCCCCTGTTTGTTTGGCCCGCATGCTTTTAGTCTAAGTTCGCAGTTCCAGTAAACACTATTGGCAGCCAGCAATTTCCATTTACACACCATGACAAAGAAGGTTTTACTTTCTCGAACTGGCAGAAACGATACAGAAAAAAATCGAGAATGAGCATGACATTCATCATTTCTCACATTTAATTGGCTGCAGCTTAGACCAAACAAGATTACAGACAGTTCAGGTCAGGACACTTTCTAGTGTCTCTTGTGTTTCTCCTTCATCTGGAAAGTGTGGAAAAAAAACCCAAAAAACAACGAATGTGCCCGCATATCCCGTCTTCCTGTGGTCTGCATTCCCAGGAGGTCTTTTATTTACCTTCCCCATGCTGCAGAAAGATCCCTTTAGCATGATTGCTAGCAGATGTAGGCAATGTGTGACATGGGCACAGTTTTGTTTTCACCCCTACTCGCGTAAAATGTAAACCTTTTGAATTTGTGCTGTATTGTCTTTAAGGTTTCAGATCTTTTTGTTGTTTTTCTTTGAGCCATCAATTTAGTTTGAGAGGTTTGCGTGGTTTCTTTTTGCCACTTCTTCTAAGCTGTCTGTTTGTGATTTGATATTTATATCAAGGTATCCCTTCACGATTTGTGAATTGCCACCCCGGGCTCTTGCTCCATGAGCATAAGGATGTGCTGTAAACCCATGTGAATGATAACACAGGGCTTTAAAGCCGTACTCTGTGTGTACGTGCACGTGTATGCTTGCATATGTGTGCATGCGGACGGCACAAAAGCGGCTGTGTTTATACTTGTTGCGCTCCCGCCTAATGCATTCCCACACTTGAACATGACACCGCCTATCTTCTTCATCTGCGGAAGAAAGATCAAGTGATACGGCAGAGAGGAAAGGGTGTCTAAGAGAAACTGAGGTGTAGGTACGTGTGCGCACGTGTGCGAACACACACTAAGAGCGATGAGAATCGGTGCCAGCTGATGATGTAACCTTTTCCACCACCCACACCCCCTTTCCCCCTTTGTTCTCCTCTTCCTCTGGCCGATGTACAACAAGCCTCTAGCTACTGTCTCCTACATTGCAATTTACTGTCATTTACTGCAAAGCACAATCATCAGCTGACCTCCTTTTCACCTCATCACCTTTTCACCTCCGCGGAATTAAAGTGAGGACAAGCGCGGGGAGAGGAGTGGAGAGACAGACGAGAAGGAGAGCAGGAAGATTACAATAAAAACAGAGGAGAACAAGATGGGAAGAGAGGGACAAACACAAAGCTGCCGAGCGGATCAGACAATGATGTCAGCTCCAGCCTAAGCATCATAAGTCTCCCTGCGCGCCGGCTCCAGTCCCACTAAACGCAACACTAATGTTAAAAAGCTTGTTGTCTCAGCACTGCGAGGCCAGGCTAATTCAATTAGCCGCTACACTTGTTCGACATGTTATATGAGGGTCAGACCACCCTTCAGAGTGGACACATAAAGTACATGGCCTGCAGTCCGGCACAAACACATAAAGCATTTTTGTGACTTACCTCTGAGAGAAAGGTCTGTGCTGACTTCTGTGCTCCTACATGCAGCAGGTACTCGTACACATAAAGAGCCAACCTGCACAAACAAAGAACAACAGCAGGACAAAAGATGAAAATTAGCAGAGGCAAACAGATATGAGGCGAGTAAGCAAGAGACAGTGAAAACAGTCTTAGTTTTACAAGCACGCAAAAATTAGAGCAACTACTAAGCACTTGCAAATCTCCAAATATTGAAATAAATAAGTTTTTCTCTGGGTGTTTAAGATAAATCCATACGTAGTGAGAAACTGCACTAAAGACGAACACCTAGGCGTGGATACAATTTGCCTGGCAGGCAGGCAGGCAGGACTAGAATCCTGTATGAGGAGATGAGTGAAAACTTCAGAGTCTGTTAGAATTCCCATGGGAAACACAAAGACACACTCTAACTTAGGAGCAATATTCCTGCCCCCAAATTGCCAAACAGACAGGACAACCATTAAAAACATTCGAAATTCACGCAACATATAAGCTAAAACAACACAGTGATAATAGTAGGCCTGGTGGGACCACACCGAGAAATACCTCACCTCAATGCCTTGGGCTCTCCATGGACTTCCTCCCATGGCTTTGATCACAGTAAGAATTAATTACAGGCTTGATTTGTTAATCAATTCTCCTCCCTGTGAGCCTCTCCTGGTACTAACAGCAACTTAGGAAATGGAGGACGGGGTAATCTACTGGTCTATAAATACAAGGTAAAAATTGATCTACAGGGGATCAACAGCAGATCTCACTGACTCCTAATGGCACTGTGTAGATTTAGAGATTTAGCCATTGTAAGAACACAAAGTAACTCTACAGGGATATGAACATGATCAGCGTATTTAGCCGTATTAGTACAAAAAACTATTCTGTCAGATGTTTGTATACTCAGTGGGCTTGATGTGTGCTGAAACAGCAATGTATTAATACAATTGTGTTATATATGGCTTCAATTAAATGACTACTCTGTTGACTATTTCTCAGTGAATCAGTGTGTCGCTGTCTAATGCATACAGCTGGAAAACTGCCAACAGTTCTATCATCATTTTTAAAGATTATGGGGACATAGTGAAATAGTTCTCCAGACTTTCTGAAGGTCTTTCAAAGTTTTTCTTTGGACATTGGTTGCTTTTTCTCTCATTTTAAGTCCAGTCTGCATATTTGGCCATTTTCAGAGACATGCTTTTTGTTCTTTTTGTTAGTTTCTCAAGCCACTTAATATTGACCTATGAATCATCCAAGCATAGAAAGGCACCCAAATAGTGTGGTGTCTACATATAACAGCAAAAAGACAGTTTTAAATCTTTGGGCACTTTGTTACTAGCATTCTAGTAACAAAAAAAAAACAAACAAACAAGAAAGAAAACACAAAATTTCTCCCCATTTCTTTAGCTGAATCTATGACAAATGCCAAAAGACAGAAGATAACACAGTTTAACAGCAAATACTATTTGCTCTAAAAATGTATTTAATGCAATGCTACCACCACAGAATCATTAGTATTCCCAACGTGCTATTAGGTGAAAACCTGGTAAATCCAGACACAATGTACAGCATCCACAAAGGTTTCTACAGAAACAGTCTTAGTGGAAGGCTGGCCCATAAGAAGCAATTCTTAAGGGAAACAGGGAGAAAAGGCTAAGGTATATCAAATTACACAAGATGTGGACTGAAAATCTGTGGCAGGTCTGATGGAGTGATGAATCCAAACTGGAAAACACAGTGAAACACTATCAGCCATAGATTGGCTTCCCCAGAGCCCAAACCTCAACTTTATTGAAGCAGTGTGGGATCATCGTGACAGAGAACAGAACAAAAGGGTACGAGGAACCACAGAAGAGCTTTAAATGTTCTTCAAAAAGCCTGGAGAACTATTCCTGAAGTCTACTTAAACAAATGACACCAGAAAGTTCAGACTGTGTTGGAGACTAAAGCTGATTATACCAACATTTTTTTCAAGCTCATTAGAATTGACCACACTCTGTTTTTGCCATATGTACTGTATTTCCATGTGAGTTTACAAGTTTCAATTAATTGTTGGACCCGTTTCCCATTTTCCTACCAAACTATAAAGAAATGATGGAGTGGTACAAGACTTTTGTAGAGTACTGTACTGTTGTATATGACGAAAGACGATTCAAACACACATCTGAGAAGCCTTAAACATGATGCATCATGCGCTTTGAGCTGGAGCTTGGAGCTTTGTACGTTAGTGGGTTCAACTTTCTGAAGGCATGAAGCCATGAATGATGGCCACACTGGGACAGCAGCTGTCCTAGAACACCCCCACCCACTGAAAGGTGCTACCAGCTTGTTGTAGCAGATCCAGACTCTTACACCGAAGTAAAAATAAACTCCCCAGACAGCTCTGTCTGCCTGTCTGAAGATGATGGACTGCACACCTTTCTGCTATGCACACAGGTACTCTGTCTGCGGCCCCCACCTCCTCCGTCCCTCTCCTTTATTTCCATCTTTCTTCATCGCTTTCATCCTTCGTCTACCTCCCCCTCCTCTCCCTTTCACTCTGTGCCTTTTCTGTCTTGGTTTCGTCTTGCACCCTTTTTTATTTTTTATTTTTTACAGAGGCCATGTTTGTTTAACGATGAAAGGACGAGGAGGGAACCTCTTTCCGTCTATCCTTCCCCTCCTATATCCATCTCTTCTTCCCCATGTCCCCTCTCCTCCCCCCGTGGCCGGGCTGTAATGTGTAACCAAAGAGATAGAGACAGAACGTTTCACAGGGACAAGGTTAACAGAACAATGAGAGGCTTGACAAAACTCTTGACACCTCGACAACTGAACATGAATAAAAGATGTGCCCGATGTGTGTGTGTGTGTGTTTTTTTCCAAGGCGCTGCACAACCCCCGAACATTTCTAGGAACAAACTTGCTCCGTCGCTCTGTTCTGCTTCGTTTTCCTGTCAGCCTGTCGAAATCTGTCACTCCCTCCTGTGAACCCCACCGCCAGCCACTGCAGCATCAGTATAGAACTATTTATTAATACTGACAGATCGCATGTATCTGCAGTGAATACATTCGCAGCGATGATGACAACCTGATGGGCTGCATGAATGAATTTGTTGTGTCAGTGTGAATAAATAAAGAAATGAAAGCTTGTCCTCAGCATGCACCAGTCTGTTTTCAGTCAGCTATCTATTACTACACTAAATACAGCCTTGCATGGTAGCTGCCTCGGATAAAGACTTAAAGGTTTTAACCTATGATTGATTTCACAGAGGCTCCGAGCTGTGACCTTTGATCCTAATAGAGAGGTGGGAATCGAAGGAAGTGAGGAAACCCAGGAAAGGTGGATAGAAGAGGGCAGTAGTGGCAAAGGTGATACAGGTTTTTTTTTTTTTTAAGAAGTGAAACCACAGGTACATATGCCATTACAAGTTTTGCAGAGGTGATGAAAGAAAGGGAAAAAAGAAGGAAGACTTGGTTCATTTTTGACCTTAAATACAGGGAGTTTAAAGGCGTAAAAGCTTGCAAAATACACCCATAACACCCTCCTTCTCTTAGCACACACCAACAGGTGGAGTTTAAACGTGGCTGATAAGCAGAAAGCAAAAGAGCAGATATTGGTAGCACTCGATATCTGCCTAACTTTAACTCACAACTACTCATTTCCTCCAAGACGAGTGATAGGCTTTGAAAGCACTAAATCCCTTCATGCTGTTGCCTCATTGTTCACTTACCACTTGTTCAACTTGCTCACTTACCACAAGCAGCTACAAGGAACTCGGCAGGACGACGGAGCCCAAACACCGAGCAGAGATAACGTTTGAGGATTAGAGGATGGGGGACTGTTCAAGGTTAAGAATCCTCTAAATTTGACACATTAAAATGAAAACATGACAATGGCTCTCCTGTCAAGTTAAATAAACTGTCACTTTAAGTCATATCTGTGGGCAGCAGTGCTCAAATTGAGGCAGCCAATGATTTTCGAAATGCTTCCCGACTCCATATTAGTCCATACACACTGAAGTTTTGAGGCGTTTGCCCTTGCTGACGGGCACGCACGTTTCTTTCCATTTCTTACCTGACTACTCTGGCAATTTCTGTTGTAAATATGAAGCACTTTACATTAATCAAAGCTGCAGCTAGAATGATTAGAGTGCTGGGCCCCTCCCGCTTTGTTTCCACTCCATGCTGCTCGTAAGCGTGTGCACAAATGCACTTCTGGGTGTGTTTTGTGTCACGGTGGTGGTTCTAGCAGAGAAGGTATAGGCAGAGGAGAGGGGTGAACTTTAAGGTCTCCAAGTGACCCATTTATCCTTCAAATTCAAGTGGTTCCGTCTTCTCTGAGTCACATCTAATTAAATTCATATTTCAAGCCGAACCCCATCCCGGCTGCTCTCGCAAAAATCTACAAGACCAGACAGCTGCAGAAAGCTCAGACAGTCAGAGACCGAGCTTAGCTTAATGAAGGCAGCAGGCAGAAACACTGACTAGTTTCTACGCAGTCTTGTAACAGAGCCGCCGTTGCTGTTACCAGGCTGTCGAACAGAGAGGAGATCAGGGAGAGGAGAGCTATCTCGGAGCTCAACCACAACCTCAGCTTAAAGCGAAGACATGAAGCTTTTTTTTTTCCCCAGGATCAGCATTTAGGAGACCAACAGATCACTGCTAATCAATTTACTACCATGGCGATCAAAGTCTGGCAGAGCTTCAAATCACAACAGGCAATGGTTTCAGTGATTAGGTTTGCCTATTATAGATTAGCTTCAGAATATTTCACCCTTGTTAAAGATGAAATGGAAAAGCGATTATACTTCTGATCTGAATCGACACGTTAAGTGACATATATCCAGGACTCAATACTGTGCTGACATAGCCTAATTACATATTTGACCAGGAAAATCAAATTAAATGTTATATAAGTGAAAAGGGAAGCAATCAAATCCTTACTGCCAGTAAGCAATCTTCATTTTAGCGGTCTGTATTACCAAAACTGCATTATTGGGAAAACTGCTGGGTGCCGGTCCTGTTGCAGTTCCACATTACTTTTAATGTTTTTGTTTAAGGGAGAAATTTGCACAAACGCCACACAGCAGAGGCAGCGGCGTTTAGTATCCTCTGAATAAAGTGCTATAAAAGTATCTTCCTGTACAAATGTTATTCAGGTGTGGGCAGTGGCAGGAAATCAGTTTCTCTCTGCAGAAGGTGTTGAATGCAAACTGTGTCCAAAATGGCAGTTAGAGAGTTTTGCGGCAGGAAATATTTGATCAAAAACTCAAAATAGTCAGTGTCTGTGCAGTTTATTCCAAATCCAAATAGGCAGTCTTGCCCCTTAGCAACCATGGTGGTGACGCCCTCGGGCAGTTACTGCAGGCTCAGAAACCCGGCCAGTATTCAAATACAGAAATCTCAAAATGAGGCCAGTGTTCGCTTCAGAACCTGGACCTGAGCATTTCTATTCGCTTATGTCCTCCTCATCATACTGGATTAAATCTTTATAAAATCAACAAAGAATCAAGAAATGCGAAAGCCGCCTCACTTATGATTCAACTACTACAACTACCAAGATTGGCACTTAGTCATCAAACCTTTGAGAACCCCTGATTTAAATGGATGGAGAGAGAGGTATAACTGCAATTTCAATCACCACCACCACATAAAAACCGCATGTACAGAATAATCAAATCTGATAATAACACAAAAAAATAACCCCAAATATCCCTCCTCCACCCCAAACCCCCACCTCCCCCACAGGGCCTTTTCATTCTCATGCACAATGTTTTACAACACCCACACACTTGTACCAGTACAAAACATGATTGGTCTGGTATTCAGCGGCTCAGCTGTTATAAAACAGACGATTGGCTTTTTAGAGGTAGCGGTGGATATGTGTCACGTGACTGCCTTCTCTGGCGTTACACAATTTTTCCTTAGACTTCTATTCCAAATTCCTCAGCTTTTAGTTTCAGTTTAGTGACGTTGAATTCAAAAGATTTTTGTGCAGACGAAGAGTCACATGATGGGTGAAACACCCCCTTTTTTAAAAAAAAAATGCGAGTGTGCAAAGAGGCTGAAGCAGAAATGGCTGCTTCACGGAGAAAGTTGCTAACTGTGGTTTTAGATTTTCTCAAGCCAGCAAACACAAAGAGAGGCTGGCTTTGTTGAACTTCATCATAGTGATGAAGTTCCAGGTCACGGTCATGCTTCTGGTCATCTGGTAAATATATTTAATTAAAGTTTTCAATTCAACTGACTTTTTAAAATGTATTTTATAGCAACAAATCACAACAACAGTTGCCCCAAAGCACTTTATATTGTAAAGATAAAGGCCCTAAAAGCTACTGAGGTAAATACCTGAATCTTTAGCACTTCAGTTGCAATTGTGCAATAGTGTTTGAAAGCCAACCACTAACTTTATCTGTTATTCCTTTGTGTTCGGAAGAGAAGTATTTATTTCAACATTTGCAATCACTAATCTGGGCTTTTCTCCCACCACATCATTCTCACTTACTTCCAGCGTTTTTTTTTGTCAGCTTAGCTGCTTCTCATTCAATTTCTATATTGTTGTATACACCCCCGATTCTAAAAATGTTCAGATGCTGAAGAAATCGAAATAAACACAGAATGCAAATCTCACAAACCCGCATTTTATTCACAATAGAACACAGAAAATATATAAAATGATTATACAGAGATATTTTACTTTTTCATGACAAATATTAGCTCATTTTCAAGTTGATAGCATGAACTAAAATGCAGATGTGACTACATTTCAAGTAGTACTAAAAAGAAACCGCCGGAGGAACAATTTGCAACTAATTAGGTTAATTGGCAACAGCTCAGCAGCATGATTAGGTATAATAAGGGCATTTCAGACATAACGATGGGCAGACGTTCAGCAACCTCAAAAAAATTATCTCTGAAAATTGTGGAACAATTTCTGAATATTTTTTCTAAAAGGAAAATTGTGAAGACTGAGTATCTCGTTGTCTACGGAAAAGATTCGGAGAATCTGGAGAAATCTGTGAGCAAAGGACAGGGCTGAAAATCAATACTGGATGCTCGTGATCTCTGGGCCCTCGGGCAGCACTGTATTCAGAACAGGTTAAAGCTCTATCATGCAAAGAAGAAGCCATATGTGAACATGATCCAGAAACGCCCGTGTCCTCTGTGGACCGAAGTCATTTAAAATGGACTGAGGCAAAATGGAAAAACTGTATGGTCTTTTGAAAAACCTGCGTCCTCCGAACTAAAGCACAGAGGGACCATCCGGCTTGTTATCGGTGGTTGGATCAAAAGCCTGCAACTCCCTGGTATGAGGGTGAAAGGTGTTTACAGGTTCTCAACATATGTGCCCATGCACACGTCATCTTTTCCAGGGAAGCATATTTTAGCAAGTCAATGTTAAAAGAAAGAAAGAAGCAAACTTTTCGAAACAAGATATCGCGCCCCCCCCTTCCCGGTCATCATTATCTTCCAATAAGGCAAACACAACCACGATTATTACCTAACAATTAAATAAGCACACCTTTAACGATTAATTCCTGTCACATCGTTAAAACAAATATTTCAATGTTACTACAGGTTTGGACACATACTGTAGCACTTAATCTGCAATACTCCTACACATTCAGCAGGAAAATTACTTACATTCAGTCTAGCCTTTAGAAAAAAAGAAAAATGAAATGCAAGTAACTGCTGGTTTTCTGCTCAAGCCATACAGAAGATCAAAGTTCACTGAAAGTAAATCTTTTAATTGAGGCCTCGGCTTTTCAACCTCGGCTGAACGAGGGTCAAACACTACGTTGCTCTAGGAATGTGGCATTTGCACAACGTATGGAAATATTGTTAAACGTTATTATAATTATATAAGTATTTTTGAATGTAGCAACTGCCTGACATGTCTAAAAATAAATGTGTGTGTGTGTGTAAACAAGTGATTTAACCGTTCTGTCTTTCGAGGAACAGCTGGAGATTAGAGCCTCTCTAGTGCTGTCAACCAGGGATTAACTTGCAACTTCTCTTATGAATTGGTCAAACACAGGTTGGACACGTGATCAGTACTCTGAACATGTGTTCAGTCCAGAGTTGCTCGTGTATTAAACAACCATAAAAAGATAAAAAGACATACATTCATATAGGAACCATATCCCTCTGGCGTTGTCAGGATGGAGGAAAATTACAGAGAAAAATTAAAGAGGAAGAGAGCGATGGTGGGACAGGAGTATAACAGAGCGAGATGAAAGGTTTTGGTGACAAGCAGAGAGAGAAGAAGAGGGATTAGAGAGACGGAGAGGGAAAAAAAGGATGGAGGTGATGGGTGCTAGCGGATGAGCCCCGAGATGAATCCTCATGAGATCTGTAAACTTTCATATTCTAATGTTGAGGATTCTCACCGAGCGGCGTCTCAGTTAGTCAAGCACCCTGCTGTGACCTCCTTCTGCAAATTAACACAAAACCCTGCAATGCAAAAAAAAAGTATACGGAGCTACAGTAGAAGTGATTCCTACCGTTTTTTGAAGAGAAAAAGCAAATGACTACATGCTGTGCTGAAATCATAACATACAGGATGGACTGGAAGCTACACAAGCGTAGCATGCCGTGGTGTATGCGCTGGATTTCATTATATTTTTATAAACGCATTTTAAAGAGTCCTGTGAAGAGGTAATAACAATGGAAAAGTAATCCCATTGAACCAAGTCACAGACAGGAAGTTATACACTGTAGTTATCTCCTGGATATGCTTACCTACACACAAAAAACAAAAAAACCCCACTAAATTAGCATCTTAAATCTCTGCTGTGTGTTTTCACAGCAAAGAATAATTTAGCAAATGTGCCACAGTGAAGTAGAGCTGTAGTGTCTTTGAAGCACTTTGCTTTCAAGCGACCGTACACAAAATAAAAAAGCAATCAAAGCAATTTAAAAAAAATTGTTACTCCTCCGAATTCAATATAATAGCAGTAACACCTCACTGTGAATTAGACCTGCAGTAAACTCCAGCTCGGTGAAAGTCATAATACATAAATGTGGACAGCCTCATTCTGAATGCTCTGCTTTCATTTGTGTGATGTTAATTAAAAAAAAAATAAAAAAATGCAATTCCATCACTCAGCTTCCAGCTCGTCTCAGTGAGGATCTACTTTAGCGATCCTCTGCAGCTTGACAGCCGAATGTTGAGATTTATTATTATTTTTTTAGACTTTTGCCACGTTACATAATTTTGCAGCATATGTGACTGATGCAATACAGACAGTGACAGCAGTAATCACAAGTATAGAGGAAGGCGCCCTGCATAAAACTGAGCCACTTTACCAATTAGCATCATGCAAATGCTTGATTAGAGACTGGTCGTCGTTATGTCAAAGCAGGCTTTAAATATAGGTACAAAACAACCACGTGGCTGCTTTCTTATTACCTGACTCACAGAAATTCTGAGGCAGGTACTGAGATCAGCATTTGGGAGTGCTAAAAAAAGAATTTAACAAATCAACACAACATTTACTGTTTTTTAGTTGGATTTTTTTCTTTTTTATTAATTATCACCCAGCCACCTAAAACACACAATGTTTTACACCGTTTTCTTTACATCCTTGAGGCACCCTCAGTGATATCACACCCCAACACACAGCGCTGGGCCACAATGGCAACACAAATCACAGACACCTGTCTTTGAGTTAGAGGTATGATGGTCAGCGTTATCGTCTTCATCGCGCCGAGCCTAGACTGAATGCTACGGGATCCATCTCTCCAAATCAAGCCTCTGTGAGGCTCTGGCAGCTTGGGCTCCCGATGAATCTGGCGAGGTCAGAGAGGGACCCCGCCATAAAAGGGAGCGCGGCGATCAAGCTGCTGCCCCTGCTGAGGACAGCCCTGTGTGTGACAGCCAAACACTTTCCCTGATTAATCAAGCCTAGCAGCGGGGCTTTATGTGCCATTAAGAGCCCTGCTAAATGACTTCACTTCATTCATTAAAGTGGAGCATCCTCTGCGGGTAGAGCAGCTCCGCTCATCAGACAGACAGACAAGTGAAAGCTTGGAGGAGATGGTGGTGGGGCAGCGATGAGGGTGGTGGGGGCACAGAGGCAAGATAAACAACGACAAATATAGACCCATTACAATGCTGAATTATTCATCTTATACGCAGAGCTTCAGGAAAACAACAGAGGGAAGAAAAAAAACAAGAGTCCAAACAACCATGGGGCTTATAGAGTCTTTATACACCAAAGAATATCATTAACACAGGACTACTTATGCACACACCTTGTCTGGGAAAGGTACCACACTGGGATCACGGCCAAATCACTTTAAATGGAAAAATCAGGTTCCAGCAGACTTATCCGTGAAGCGCTTTCATTAGGTAAAGGTATGAAACAGGTAATGAATCTGTGCAAGGGGAGTGTGACAGCTATAGGTGCGAGTAAATAAATCGCTTGAAAGTGTTGTGCGCCGCCTACAGCACATGTAAATATAAGCCATTCTCAGAGCACAAATTCATACAGGATCAAAAGGTCAGGCAGAAAATTCCAGAAAGGGAAGATTACAGAAGGGAGAGGCAATGATGCACCCCGACAGCACTGAGAGTGGACAAAGATTGGTAATTTACCAGTCAAAAGGGAGATAAAGATGGAGGGATGGAGAGAAAGATAAATAGATAAAGATTAGCAGCAACAGGAGATCCAGGGGGCAGAGAGGAAGAGAGAGACAAATGAGACTGAAGAAGAGGGAGGCTGAAAGAGAAAGAGAGAGGTAGAGAGTAAATGATTAATGAAAGGAGCTGTGGAGGGAGGTCAGGACTGAGCAGAAGAGGAGTGATGCTGCAGCCAGTGAGCAAAACCGAAGAGGACAACATTATGAGCAGCCGTGCTGCTGTCGCTCACCGTAACACAGGATTTGTAAAAGGGGAACCAAATGTGACTCAAAAGAGCTTGAGAGCACGCGCTGAATCTACTGAATTTGCCAAATTCACTAAATAAGACATTTTTTTGCCTTTTCATGTTTAAACACAGATTCTAATTGGCCGTAATGTCTTTGACAGGCTTTTATTGTTATTTAAGCCAAAGACTGGCAAAAATACAATGAACTTGCGTGTGGATACGTTTGCGTCACTGTAGAGAAGAAAACTTTCATCACCGGTGATGATTTATTACTTGACAAAACTGTTCAAAGACTTTCATTAGATCCTTTAACTTCTTGCAACATCTTAGTCAAATACATGCCTTAAATTAATCCCCAACTGGCAGTGTGCTGTGGCTCTATCGCCGGCGCTCACTGATGCATTTCTAATTGGCATTTTTGCTGATGGTCACAAGTTAAATCTATATTCTCCATTACCCTTCCACCATGTCCCCTGGGATCTCTCTAATGGCTCCGAGCACTTGAATAGAGATATTTGTATAAAGTATATTCTCTCTGATGCCGACTCGTCTCCGCGCGGGCTTACTTCAGCTGCAGGTTTGGCGTGTAGCTGAGAGTTTGGGAGGGAAAAGTTCACTACATCTTTGAAGATTAACAAAACATGTGTTATAATCCAGCATGGAAACAGCCTGAGGAAAGACACTTGTAGTAAAATAAACTGTGTTTTATCTGCTCGTCTTCAGCGTTTCGTCTGCACTGAGATGGTCTCACATGCTGCTTTACAGAGCAAATGTTTGTCGTAGCCTTTATCCCTCTCGTTCCACATCACATAGTAAAGCCCTTGGTGAAGTTTTGGCTCAGCGACAAGCCTGAATGCTCTATAACCGGCTCAGCAAAAAAAAGACCCCAAAAAACAAAACACTGCAGCCAGCGCTGGTTAAGAATGGTTGAGCTGAATGACGCTAGCTGTTACAGGTTGACCAGCAATTTCGCAGTTAGCTGATAAACCACTAAGATGGAGGGTTAGATAGTTTGAACGTTAACTCTTTACCCCTTGAAAGTCTACTAAGGAGGAAAACTCTTTTCCAAACTGAGCATTTTGTGTCATATTTCAGGCTGTCTTATAGAACAAAATGACTGGCTGTGCCTCAGAAGTTAGTGAGGGTGGTCTCTGTCTAAGCAGCTGCCCTCTGAAAAACCCAGAAACTATTCTAACGGTCATCAACCCATGTCTTAAGGATACAAGGAAGGTCATCAAATATCATCTTTATAGCGGAAAAGAGTTAAAGGTAAAAACTCTTCTTGACTGTAAATCATAAAGTAGTTTTCACTGAAACCTTGCTCCAGCAAAGATGAGAAATTGCCAAAGGTGAGATATCATGTGTTAAAGTCAAAAGAATGAAGCTCATATCCTGACAGAGAGGAAGAGTCCTGCATTCTTTGGCTCACCTCAGTGTAGACTCTGTGTTTACCTTTCATTAACTGGAGATCCCAGAATCCTCTCCTCCCGCAACCTCCCTTGGGATACTCCAATACAAGGTGAAAATAAATGCTGTAAAATAGCTGCTTGAACAACAAATATTAAAAAAGCACAGCTTATTATGTTTGAATTATAAATTATTTCATAAATGCTGATGAAAGACAAGTCTAAGTTTTAGTTTCCCGGATGAATTCTAATTACAGATCGCTCCGCAATCTATGTGTAAAACGGTTTTATTAACATATCTCCAAAAGGCCCAAAATATTTCATTTAGAAAAGCTGAAAAATTCCACAGTTTGGGAACTACAGTGCACTGCAAATGCACTGAAACGGGATATGACTAACACAAGAATAGCATCAGCTCACGACATAAGCTAAGCTACAGGCAGACAATGATAAAAGCCAACTAATCAAGATACTCTAACCATAATGCAGCTGCAGTTGTGAATCCCCACCCTGTGCTCTAAGGACAGAACACGCTGTGTCCTCAAAAAGCTACACCCAAAGGCCGTTACGATCACATGAGAAACAGTCGAGAGACAGAACGCTGTCTAACTGAGGGGGGGGGGGGGGGGGGGGGGGGGTGGGTTGTTGCAATTAAGACTTGAACAGAAATGTAAAAAGGAAGCGCTGCTCCCTGCCGTATACAAGCACAATAAGACAAAGTGAAACAGCTCTTGTTCTGTCAGCAGTGCAGAGACTGTACTGTATCACAGAGCAGACAACAATGCCCAGGGCTGAGATAACAGGAAATGCCAGCTTATCAGAGAGGGGAGAAAACAGAGGGAGATGGCGAGAGCGCGTGATGAGTAACTCACTGTTTACCAACAGTGTAAGTGAGCAAAAATTTCTGTTGTGTCCTTCATGTGAAAGTCTGTCATTTACACATAAATTTCAGCCAGTGAGTCCCCCCCCTTCCTGCAACTGTAATTTGTTTGCAGAACATGTAAAGTGGATAAATCAAATAATGGGGTAGGCAAATCCATCACTTTCTTAATTTGAGTTCCATTTCATTGGCTTTGATTTGTTCAGATTGAGTCACCTCTCGTGGGGAGTTTGTTTAATTTCACAGCTGAAAGAACACCAATGATTTTTAGGAGAGTTTTCCTTGTTCAACTTTCTCTACAAGCTATTACAGTAAATCTTGAATGCAATACAGCCATAAACCCCGGAATATTAAACTGCTGTTTACAGAGAGAACTTTGATGGCGACACTTAGTGATCATACTCGCTTAATCACTGCTTTCTTTTTAAAAGTCTGTTCTCAAGAGTTTACTGGAAAGACGAGAGTTAAAGCAACATTATGCAAGAATAAAAAAGGAAATCGTTTTTCCACCACGACTGGAAGTGCAACTGATAAATATGAGGTATGCGAGAGAGGTGGCGTTCACACAGAGGCAACTGAGCCATTCAACAAGTGGAGCAAATTCATCCCCGTCATTGGATTAGGAGGACCGGAGTTATGGTTTTACTACCCCTACTTTATGCCTTCATTTTACCCACCAATAAACCAACACTTGCAGCAATAAGAAAGTTCAAAAGGTGATTTTTAAAAAAAAATGAATGTAGTATTTATTTAAACCAACCATTATGGTGTTTAAGGAGCAGTGCATATTCAATAGGAATTTGCTTTTTCTGTTGAAGGAAATTCAGTTTTGCTATGAAATTCATTCCTAATAATAAAAGTATATTTAAGAAATAATGAGTAAAAAATCCTTGGTAAAAAGTCTTCACTAATAAGAATTAAAAAGAAGAAATGGGATGGGGGTTTTTCCACCACAAGAAATATGATTTTTCTTCATTTGTCCTGTTTTATTTCTGGGTGGACATCCATTCTTCAGACAGCATTTTGTTGTTTAGACATGCAATCACTCAATTTCTTTATTGTTCACCATATACAGCATTTTTCTCTCTTGCTTTCTTCTGCATGCACACACTCTTGCCCAAACACACTGACATTGTGGCATGTATCCACTGCCATTCCCTCTACTGAGCTCGGTCTGTCATTCAGCAGCATGCAGGACCTGGAATGCGACGGCGTGGGACGCGCTCCTCTCCTGCCAGCTCCACACATCGTCCGGTGGCACACAATCTTTGTTCGACTCGCACAATACAGCATTCCACAATCAACGACAATTAAAAACAGAGGGAGAAGGAGATGACTGGGAGGACTGCACCACTCTAATCTTATAGGATTTGAATTCCTGTCTACGGGACTCTAATAGGCCTCTGTTCTTTTGAACAACAAAGCTTCGAGATGAGATTGAAAAAAGCTGATACAGATGAAGGCAATCTGAAGCAATTTGGGGAGAAATGTGAAGCTATTAAGGCCTGTATGGAGGCTCTGGAGGAAGTAGAAATAAATGACTAACCATTCAGAGGAATGTTTTTCTGTAACATGAGGTTGTAAACATTTGCAGAAAATGTATGCACCAAAGTGTCTGCAAATTACGATAATTAAAACACACACACACACACACACACACTAAGAAAATATTTTTTAAAACACACTTTTTGTACACAATATTTCCAGCTAATTCACGTGTAGCTAGCACTGGATCAGAGTTGGTGAGTCCCGCTGTGTCCCTGTTGCCCACCTGGTCTCACTCTTTTGTCCTTCCTGCTCTTCAATGGTAGAAATTGGCATTAAGTGGACTTTAAGCGATTTAAATCCTAAACACGAGGATATTCCATCTTGGATTTCACTGGGGAGAAATGAGATGTCACCATGGACTTTGCAGGGATCAGTGGGCAGACAGCCTGTCATCTAAAGACGATGCATCTAAAATAAAAGAGGACAACTCCATGGCTTTACTTCTCAGAAATTAGCAGGGACAAGTGAGAAAGAGACAGAGGAGAAATGAGAGCAAGGTAGTGAGGAAGCAAAGAAAAATAATGTGTTTTTGCATGTGGGTGCAGGAGCGAGAGAGGGATAGAGAGAGAGTGTCTGAAGCAGTTCCGAAGCCTGGTCGTCACGCATGCTTAACCTTGCGCTAGTGCCTGTGCGATGCAGCTTGCATATCAATGATGGACGAATATCAGCAGAGAGGCCTCCAACCAACCTCCACTATACTCAGCAGGCTGGGGTTGGGGGGGCAGGCAGAGCAGCATCTGCAGTTACACTACGGTGCTTACTACAGCAATGCAAGTTATATCGGCTAAGGGAAGAGTTTTTGTAAATGTAAGCGTGATATTTTAAATACACGCCAATTTAAAAAGAAATTAATGAGTGCAATATGAAAATACTGCTTTAAACGGACAAACAAAAACACGCTTTAGATAATCTAAAAGCACTCTTGGCCCGAGTCTGTGCGTGTTTCCATTAATGGAGTTTACTTTTGCCTGGAGCTCTCCAGTCACAGAAATGCTTTGAGGGAGAGCATCCCTGACTGTGCTGTGGTTTGGAGCAAAGCTGTGCATGTTTGGTGTCACCAGAAAGAGACTTCCTGACATAAACCACGAGAGCTACGGCCGATATCACCTAACAAAGCCAGACAGTGCTGATAGTGGATCCCATTCAAGGTCATCAAGGCGGACTATGAAATCCCCTGCCTCCCTCATTTCTCTTTTGTGTCTCATCATACCTTGAGGTGGAAGATCTGGCCAAAACATGTTTTTTAAGTTAGTCTGGGTAATTTCATGACAAAACAACATCAAATGCCATGAGAAAAGACTGCCTGAGAGACGAAACACCTTTAAAACTGGGCATTTGTGCACAGCTTTAAAACCACGAGCAGCACAGCAGCTCTAACCTAAAGAGTCAAACGAGAGAAGAGAAGAGAAGAGAAGAGAAGAGAAGAGAAGAGAAGAGAAGAGAAGAGAAGAGAAGAGAAGAGAAGAGAAGAGAAGAGAAGAGAAGAGAAGAGAAGAGAAGAGAAGAGAAGAGAAGAGAAATGATGTGATAATGTGTTTCTAATTAAAACAAAAGCACTCAGGGACACCCATGGGGTCCTAAGGGACCAACACAAGGTGATAAACTCTCTCATCCTTAGCCTATTTTTTGGGAAGTGATAAAAGAAATTCAGGATGCCATGCCCTCTTCTGTTCCTTTCTCCTTCTTTCCCACATGCTATCTGATGCCGACAGAGGCCTTTTGTCACGTCGATCCTTCCCAAGGACCCCAAGGCGTCCTGTGAGGGTGCCTTCTTCAGGGTCCTGTGTGTTGATTGACACATCAGACCTTTTTTTCCTCCCTGCGTCGATCAGAGGCCGTTTCCCTTCTGCCTCATACAGCTCAATAAGAGGCCGCCGCTTTGATAGCAGTTCTGTGGCAAGTTACATCTCTGGCAGAAGGGATAAGAGAGAAACTAGGAGGGATGCCAGCAGATAAAAGAGGACTTTTAACAGCCTTCTATGTGTTCAGCAGGTTAAAAAGTGTTTTCTATCAAAGCCTTGTCAAACTGTCATTATCACTTTGATTTGAAGACAGCTCTGTATACCCCAGAAAGAAATTACACCAGAGCTGCATTTCTCCTCTGGTTTTCTTGTAATCCCAGACTGATGCTAATCTAAAAACAGTGTGGTGATTACACTGGAAGCAGTTTTAAGTTGCTATCTTTCACTGACAGTCAGTGTTGGCAAACGCCGACGACAGAGAGCAGTGACAGTTCTCCGTGTTCTAACAGTTGTTCTCGAGGCATCCCTTGAGAGCTGGCAAGGCTATTAGCTGTGTAATGATCACTGGATGTTGTAGTTCACATCCACAATGGCAGCGTGACAGACAGATGGAGGTTGATTTTGAGGGATGAAGCATATGGAGAAAAGTGCTGTGAGCAGACAGCTCAGATGGGATTGCAGGCTAACACGTGTAGCATCCTCTCTATTGACCAGAACAGCAAAGATTAATACAGATACGCAGACACGTAATCACGCACATTTATATTGTTCTTTATCCACTTAAACAAAAGGAAAAGCTCATGCTGAGGCCTACCACGTGGATCTTATGTATGGGGCTTATGCATGGGAGTTGAGCCAACAGAACCAGGTGTGGCCACTTACCAATGTAAGTGATCCATGGAGAGTGGGATGTGTGTATAGAGTGGGGAGGTTCGACACAGAGCCATTACAGAGCATTAGACCATGCGGTCCTGTAGGACATCACCTGACCTCGTCTGACCTCAGTGAAAGAAAGAAAAGTAAAACCTCTTTAATCTTTCTTTCATCCGTCCGTCCCTTTTCATTTTTTTACCGCTTAGCTGCGGAGTTTATTTCAAATTTTAAACTCTTCCAGCATTCACGTTTTCATGTTTATTTCCCATACTTAACCTCTCATTTTACCATCCAAGCTGACCAGCAACATATGTTTACCCTCGGGCTACATTCTTTTGCTCCTGCCATAACAAATAGGTTTCCTCTTTGTTCTAATGATTGCACCTATATCATTGCTCAAGGACGACGAAATGTAGTGAACAAAACAAACAAAACAAAAAAAAAACCCTCATCAATTACATTCATCAGGTGGCAGCTGGCATGGGGAAAATGTGATTCCCTGCACAGTTTATCCAATGCATTGTGAGCTTGCGGTGCGTGAGTGCATCTGGGAGAGAGATACAGCTATTTTTATTGTAGTTCCACTGTAATGCGACTCACTGTCAGAGCCAGAGTGGCAGCCTGAATTGCTTCTGTCGGATAAACACTCCCAGCATGCACTGCTTTGCCTCAGTCTGCGCAATGCTGCATTGGCAGCCTCCTGGCAGGATTTTGAGGTGTCTCGGTTTAGAAGTAGCTGTGTGTGTATGTGTCTGTGTGTGTGTGTGTGTGTGTGTGTGTGTGTGTGTGTGTGTGTGTGTGTGTGTGTGTGTGTGTGTGTGCACTTATGTGTGTGGAATGATGATCCTTACAAGAGCAGAAAATGCTTAAGTCTGCACCAAGACTGATTCTTGGTACCTGAACGAATTGACACATACCATAGTTACACATTCCTATGCTATAGGTTGTCTGTTTATTTTTTAAACCCTGACTTTACATGATCTTTAGGAAACACCTGAAAAGCAATTTATAGAGCTGTGAGCACTGGAAAAAATGGACAAAACAAGCATCTGTGAGCATTTGAGGCAGAGTTTGTTCCATGACTCAATACTCACTCAGAAAAAAGGAGAAAAGGAATTTGTACTATGTGCTGCAATGCAACTCAGTCAGGACCACAATCCCAGAACTATGTGGAATGTGTCCTCTAACTGCCAGCGACTGAAACCTACACTCGTTGAACAACTGCAGTACACAGTCAGTGGTCATGTACTGTCACTCTGAATCAAAATCAAGCGCAGACCATAACACAGGTAGCACACAGAGAGAGAAGAGAGACCAGAGCAGTGTTGCTGTCTTAAAAGCAAGACAAAGTGTTCATTACTGGTGCAAAGGCATAAAGACAGCCTATTCTCAGATATTCGCGGGCGTAGGGTATAAATGCGAGAAAACTCTCTTTAAAAATGCATGCGTCAGGATTATATTTTTAAGATTTACTCAGCATCATCCAGACACACCTTGCTGCAAGTGGTCTGCAACTTGGGCGACTGTTTTTGCACACCTGAATATTTCAAATGTCTTTCTTTTGGGGGTTTTGAGCCTCACAAACAAAATCTCAGCTATCCTTCCTAAGCCCATGTGTCTCTGCGCCTTTCTCAGAGGCAGATATGTTCCAGACACTGTGCGGCACATCCAACTTGAATAATCAGCATGCGGTGACATCATAATTGACGAGTAAGACAATATGTTTTTGATTATTATTGTTATTTCTTATGATTGGGAAGAACAATACTTTAAAACATTTCCTTTTCTCGCTCATCTGCTTCTCTTTATCTGCATATCCTCCAGCATGAAAGGTACAAATTATATAAAGGAAATTAATAAGTGATGACAGCTTTCCCCCTACCTTCAGCAAAATGTGCTTCAAATGTTTTGTGCAGTGGGTGTTTCTTAATGTTTGCCATGTAATATATGCAAATAAGAAAGAAAATAATAATAAAAACAAAAATATCTCTGTGTCTCCATACAAGAGACAATTCCCACTACAATACTGTAAATGATCTTGCAGCTTAGTTACACTGTATAGAGAAAGTTGAATAAGATTTTAAATTCAAGCGTGACATCTGTGTTTGTAGTGAAATATAAAAATTTATGGATTGTTTCGCTTTCTCTTCAGCTCCTACCATTTACATCAGATACCTGCACATCCCTAAGCCTGGTTCTGCCACGGGTGTCTACCTGTTAAAAGGGAGTTTTTCTTCCCCACTGTCGCCAAGTGTTTGTTAATAGGCAGGTGATCTGGCTGTTGGGGTTTTCTCTCTATTATTTTGGGGTCTTTACTTTGCAATATAAAGCACCTTCAGGTTACTTTTGCTGTGATTTAGCACTATATAAATAAAATTGAAATGAACTGAATTTTTATAGTGTGGACACATGAGATAGAAAAAAAAGCATATTCCCAAAATACATCTCTAGCAAGGACAGACTACATGTTTCAGATGTTTATCACACACACAGACACAAACAAAATCTTCAGAGGTCAGTTGTATTTAGAGCTTCTCTGTATCTACATGGGCGAGACGCCAGGGCCCCGTGTCTGCAGGGGTCCATTCTGAGGTCAATACTACAACACTGTAAACTAATGATCCAGCAAATTCCCTCAGTCCTACTCTCTCCCCTCCTCCTTCCTTTCTCCTCAATCTGTTGTTGCCCTCTGTCTCTCCCACTCTCTGATCCCCTGCTGCGCTGCAGAAATGAGAAACAACTGAAGACTCGGCAGCGCCGGGCCTGCTCTGCTCCTCTGATACACACCGCTGATAAACAAGGCTGCTTGTTAAGAGACAAATGAAAGTTTTGGCTTCCTCGATTTTGTTGCCTTCCACTGCCTTTTCATCTAGCATTTACTTGACACGCGTTCCCTTCTTTTGTCGACATGGCCTTGGCTGTAATTCCCAGTGGAACATCAATCTTGCGTCGAAGTGTAAACACAGATAACAAAATGATCGGCAAAAGCAAAGAAGTCTGAATTAACCAGGAAAAGTAAGAAGTTCCCTTTGAGTTCACCTCTAACTCGTGTACGCAATTTAAACAATACGCTAGGTAGATGGCTCAGTTCCATTAAATAAATCCTCATTATAGCTTTGCCTCTTTGTTGTTTGTGCTGATGTACCTTTAGCAGCAGCTTGCAAATGTGAACTTCATCACAGGAGACTGCAGAACCACTTCAAAATCTTATGCCAACACACACACACACACACACACACACACACACACACACACAGTATCTCCCAGGCCTGGAGGAAACTCTCCATCGGAGCCTCTGAGTCAGTGCACGCGATAAGGCAGCGATAAGAGTCTCACTTTTCAGTCCTTTCATATCGATTTGGAATAAAGAATGGGGCTCAAGGGATGAACACTCAATCACGCTGTTGACCAATGGAGGCGAACTGGATTTAAAAGACACAATAAACGAGTTGCAGTATCTGGCAGTCAAAGTGAGACAATATCTGCACTAACTTTGCCCTACTCTCACAGGTGGCAATAAGCTGTCCCTGCAGACAGGGAGAGCACAGGCTACGACTGTGATCACCCTGTCTGCAGGAAGCCTGGCCAGTGAAGCTGAATAAAGACATGCTCCTGACCCAGTGCATCAGGTGTGGGAATATCCTGTTAGTTCCCATGCATCAAAAAAAAAGAAAAAAAAGAGAGGCTATCAACCACAGTTTATATTAACACAGCCTCTATTTTATGTCACTAACATGTCCACCTTCACAACTGACCTTACAAGAAAGAAAGAAAGAAAGCGAATTTCGACTGCTCTCTTATTCACATGGGGTCGCCACAGCGGGTAGCACCGCATATTTGATTTTTATGCTGGACGCCCTTCTTGAAGCAAGCCCCAAGAGATTTGTGTCTCCTCTTGGGATCGAACCAGGGATCATTTGCTGGTTAGATAAATGCGTAAAACACATGGAGCCACTGCAACTGACCTTACTGTAGAATGTTAAAGAAAAAAAACAACTGTTGTTTAATCAGGAGGGTAGAAAAAAAAGCCCTCCACTCCCGTGTCAGTGGACAAGACACACAGGCAGTACAGCCATGACAAGCATTTCTATTATATATATATATATATATTTAAAAAAAAAAAACAGCTGATATGTCAACACAAATTTGCTGGACACCCACAGTACGTGGCCAACTACTTTAAAATAACCGGATCGACCGTCTCCGTCTCCCCAAGCGCGACGACAGCGTGACTGTCCGTTTTCACAAGCCCCATCTGGGGCAGCTTGTAGCAGGACCGGACCCGCGGAACACGGCATCTGAAGCAAGGCAGCCTCTGTGCAAAGCAACACGCTCCAAACACAGCAGCTTTCGAGCGGTCAAATGCGCGGACTTTCCAGCTGCTGCCGCCGACACCAGACCTTGAACATCTAGTTTCTCTGTAAACTGTTCGATCCTTACCGCGTGTGTGAAAAGCATACACCAGCCAAAACTAATAATGACTGAAGAAAAAAGAATGAACAAAATGAGAATGAAATCAAACAATCAACATGCTCCAGACGCCAAAACATTTACAGAAGGAAGGAAGGTGTTTGCTGGATTCGTAATTTATTTTTATTTTTTTAAAAGCGCATTGGAATTAAAAACTGGGAAGGTGAAACAAGCTTGGTAAAACTGAACCTTTCCCGCTTAACAACATTTACAACCGGCAGATAAAATGCCTGTCTTTTCTCAAAGAAAACCCAAAGCAGTCAACTTTCTGAGCCGTGCACAGCGCTGAGCTGAGAGCCCCACGCCGCTGAGTGTATCGCCTTGCGCCCTCCCCTCTCGCAGCTCTGTGTGTGACTGCCCCCGGCCGCTCGTGAACTTCCCTCACAGCCGCGGTTTCCTCCCCCATAAATAAAACTTACTTTTCTCTGGCTTGGCTGTCGGACGGCACGTTGCTACTCTTGCCTTTGGCGTACATGCTTGCAGAGAGCTCCGATTGTCACGCACCTGTCAACCCATCACAACCTCCCTGGGCACAGCCCCGTCACCATGGTGACACAAGCAGCGTCGTCTCCCATTGGATGTCCTGCTGTTCAGGACCGCCCGTTCTCCATGGCTACCGCCAGTGAGTGACAGCTGTGTGCCCACGCCCCCTTTCAGAGTAACTCCACCCACCTCCTCTTTCTCTTCATATAGCTTTCTTTTTCTTTCTGTGCTCTACCGTCTATCCTTCTGTCTCCCTCCCTGTCTGAAGTCTGTCTGTCTGTCAGCATCTATCCCCTTCCCATTCCCCTGATTGGAAAGGCTCTCCTGCCATGTAGTCTCAACACACACAAACACTCACACACACACACATATCCTCTTGCTTAGTGCAAACTGAGAAGAGGAGGGGGGGATTTGAAACAGTCCAACTAGGATTTTTAAACAACTGGCTTTGGATGCTCCTTTTATAGACAATCACACCCTCTACCGACGCACACGCAGCTCACTGCACAAACAGCTCCAGCAAATAACTGCTTTTCCATTGGTGTTTATTTACATAGGTGTGAAGACATCCAAACATGTGGGAAGCGGAGCACGTCGGGAACAGTCGGGCTCTACAGAGAGAGAGAAAACAACACATTCTTTTAGAAGATGTGGTTGCCTTATAAGCCTTCCTGTACATACATCATACGTAGTGCTGCTACAGTGCAGCTGCAACACCAAGAGGAAATGTTCGGGAAATCCGCTGAAACACTAATGTCACATCTGCTGAAAGACAGCGAAGGTGATGAGCATTAAACTTTGTAGGACCACCTGTAGGAATTCCTGCTACATAATGTATGTGAGTTTGATCAAAAGTGGAACCCAAGGAAACACAAGTTTGGATACATTTACTATCCAGTGTCTCAAAAAGCACACTTTCATGCTTACATATCATTCTCAGTGCATTTACTTCACATCAGGTATGTCCTCTTGCTCTGTGACAGCTTGGATAAGCTACAGCGCCCTTGTAACTTTAAGATGGTTAAACAGTTAAGAAAAAAGGATGGATGGATGGATGTAGCATGTAGTATATACAGTGCATGATAGTAGCTGAGTGAGAATCAGTGATAGAAACACTGTATGTATGAGTGTGGCTGGAAAATGCAGCAGGGAAGAAGTGCTATGTCATGCTGCTATGACCGGCTTGGAAGCTAACAGAGTAGAAGGTTCAGTCCACTGTCACAATATACTTATCACAAATCCACTGAGTCAAAGCACTCTGGAGAAAAAAAAGACAGGCTACATCTCGGTATAAAAGGCACTATAGAAGGCTGATTCCCAGACAGTAGTAAGCTCTGGAAAAACACAGACTGTGCATGCGTGTGTGTGTGTGCATGCGTGTGTGTATGTGTGTGCGCACTGGGGGCGTAGCACAGGGGCAGCAGTGTTTATGCTTACGCAATGCTCCCGTGATGTGACCCAGTTGGAATGGATGCATGCTGCCTCACTCTCTCCGGTTCTCTCTATCTCACCCTCTTGTCCTCACGCTCTCATCTCTTAACTGAAATCTCACTCTCTCTCTTTCTCTCTCTTTCTCTCTCTCTCTCTCTTTCTCTCTCTTTCTCTCTCTCTCTCTCTTTCTCTCTCTTTCTCTCTCTCTATCTCTCTCTCTCTCTCCCTGTTTCCCCACTTCCCCCCTCCATGTGCCAAATAAACCCCGCTCCCCCTGGAGAGAGGCGGTTCTATTTCAGACAAGCAGAACTTTTGGTTTTGGGATGAGTCCCTCGGGGTCGATCACCATGACAACCACTCACAGGCGATAACCATGTGTTCCAGAGGATGGAGGAGCAGGAAGGAGTAGAGAAAGAACAAGGAAAATATAGAGGAAGCAGGAAAGAGAGAGAGAGAGAGTAAAACAGATAATGGAAAGGTTAACAAAGGTTAACACATTTGTTGTCATGTTTCTGTGTGAGAAGCAGGTAGGTATGTAGGTAGAGACTGACTGCACTGAGCACAAAGTGCCAGTTCTCCTTTATCAGGTTTGTCTGGTACATTGTCTCTTTTCTAACTATGCCAGATTCCTGAATCTTTCAGAAAGCCTAAGGTGGGGCACGTTATGATACCCTTCATTGTACAATAGGCTGCAGACTGATCAGCAAGTCAGCTCAAATTCAGCTCATTCCTATAAAGACGTGATAGGATAAAAAGTAAAAGGTGGGAATTACCCCACAATATGACATTATCGCAATACCATACTATTTTGATTGCATTTTGCGATACAGTGAGATTTATCGCCTTTTTCAAATGCAAACTATGTCCTCAAAGTTAAACTTTTTCTGTTTTATCCAGTAAGATACACTAATTGACCATCCATCCACCCACCCATCCATCCATTGGTTGAGGGGGCAGCAGTATGAGCAGAGAAGCCCATACTTTCCTCACCCCAGCTACCTTCTCCAGCTCATCTGGTAGAACACCACATCATTCCTAAGCTAGCCAATATAGCCAGATATATAGAGAAAGTCTTTCTCAAGGCCTCCTCCTAGTAGAATTTGCCTTTGGAGGCATCCAGGAGGCATCCTAGTCAAATACCTGAACCACCTCAACTGGCCCCTTTTGATGAGAAGGAGCAGAGTGAGGAGCTCAGTCATCCCTCGGGAATGACCAAGCTCTAGTAATCCCAGGAACTATGTTGTCTGGGTCAATCTGGTAGTGATTCAGAAAACCCCTATGTTGAGAAAAAAAATCATGGGTCCAGTGTACCCTGTCTGGTACAGGGTTACCTGGGTTCTACCCAGTCAGTGGCCAAACCTTAACCCACGAGACCTGGTTGGGCTGTAGGGGTTTGGTGCGATAGAGGTTCAATGCTTTGAGAATCCAGCAGCAGTTCTCGTATTTCGATTCCCAGCTTCCAAAACTGACTAACAGTTAATGCAATTCATACAATAATTAATTGTGAAAAATGGCTGAAAATCACATATCTGTTGTTGTCTATACATAAACTCACATTTAATAGAAATTTACATTTAACTATTACATTTGCTCACCAACCTTTCTGTTCCACTGGAATATAACCAAAATACAACAGAATTTTTACTTCTTTTTTTTCACAATATTAAAAAAGAAATTACTAATCAGTTAAAGCTTGAGCTTTTATGACACTATGTACAATAGTCCTGGTTCACCTACACATTACACGTACAGGAGCTGTCTGGTCATGGAAACATACCACGAAGCTCCCAGCGCACAGTGTTTTTGCTGATGTTAATGCCAGAGGAGGTTTGGAGCTCTACGGTTACTCAGTGAGCAGAGCACACTATGTGCCTCACCACTCAGTGATCCCTGCTTTGCAACTTTATTTGGTCTGACACCTTGTAACTGAGTTTTTGTAGTTTCTAGTTCATAAATGCTTCTACTTTGAAACGGAACTACTTACAGCTGATTGAGGAACATCTGGATATGAAGAAATTCAATGAACTAACTTACTGCTACAGTGACATCCTACTACAGTACCGCACTGCTTGAATTTAATGAGCCTTTTAGAGCAACCCATATATTTTCAAAGATGTTTGTAAAGGCAGGCTGCATGGCTAGGTGCTGGATTTTATACACCTGTGGCACCCAGACTAAAAACATGTGAATTAAAAGATTAAAAGGTGTGACCCCCTATTTTTAACCATTTAGGGTATTTACACACAGTTAGGCAGTGAGGTCCAGTAGTTTCCAAATTGGTTGCATCTTCTTACAAAAGGCCATAAGAAAAGTTACTTGTGAAAGGACTGCTGGGATGGGAGAGAAGAAAGATTTTATTGGACAAATTAGTATTTAGTTGTTGAGACTTCTCACTGATGTTTGCTTTTTATGTGAAAACTGTGAGCTTCTTTTGGCCTTGAACAGTTATTTTAAACAAAACCACCAGAGAAGTTTGGCGCCCACATTTTTCTAAAAGGTCTCTACGCCATAAAGATTGTGACTCACTATAAAAAAACCTCTCTCCTGTTTTTATCATCTGTTTTCTTCCTCTCTACTCCTCCTTAAATGATGTTTCTTATTCCACCTAATAGGCACTCTTTATTAGTTTTGCATCTTCAAGTCATTTATAAGCAAACGAGCATATTCACTTACTAAAATAGAAAATACAGTCAAAATCACCGTAATCTACGGGGTAAATCCAAAATCCGCCCATTTCTTTTTCTCTCTCGATACTCTGAGGCACACTTTGTTTGCCTCTTGTGTGTCACATAAATAGTATTAACACACAGTAGGCAACACACACACACGCAAGTGATATATTTTCCCCTGCCCGGCTTTACACCAACTGCCTTGGTATTTTGGCAAACAGCCTTTGTTTACTGAGCCTGTCGATGGGCTATGTAATCGTATATTTCCACTGAGAGTGTCTGTTAGCAAGGACGCTAATTAGCAAACGATTAAGCTCTCACACAAAAGAGGTTCTTCAGATTAATTGGTACTGAAGTTTACAGAAGCTTGTGTCTCAGTAAATAATTTAGCATGAACAATAGTATACCTTGTCACACTGTTTTTCTTTCTTTTTTTTTTTTTTTTTTTTTTTTGGGGGGGGGGGGGTCTCAACTAAATGCTGGTGTCAGAATTAGAGATGTAACGCTGTTCCAACAGTTGTTTACTATACTAAAGCGGACAGCGGAGGATAGACTGAGCTAAATCAAGACAGTGCCAGTGTTCTTTCAGGTGCATGCAGTCAGAATCACCTGTTCACCTGCTAAAAATGCTTTCTCTTGCAAAAAGAAAAAAGAAACTAGGACACTGGGAAACATGGAAACACATAATACAAATGAGTAACATGCTAATGCACTAAATGCACACACATGTACAGATGTTTGCATGTAGATGCACATATGAATAAGGTGACATAACAGAAATAAAACCCCTCAGGTCCATGGGCATCTTGAAACTGTCTCCTTTAAACAGCATTTGCTGTTTCCACCCCCCTTTCTCTCTGCTGATGAAGAGGCTAACCCATCTGGGATGGGTGTGTGTGTGTGTGTGTGTGTGTGTGTGTGTTGGGGGGGGGGGGGCGTTACAAAACTCTCTCTATTACTGTGTAAAAAACCCATAAAAGTTGCATTCATAAGCACAGTGATACTTCTGATATTGCCCGTATAAACAATTTGCCTGTGGGTGTAATTTGATTAGCACTGTAAAGCGAGGGAACTTACAAACTGGTTACACAGTTTATCTAAAAGGAAGCCCCAAAATCATCCAGACTGGGCTGTGAAATAAACTTGGCATTCAAGGAAAAAAAAGAAAACGTGTTTGCTTCCTGCAGCTGATGCAACAGGGAAGCAAGAGTTGAAAACATCCTAATAAGCATGTCTAGTATCATTCTACGTCTCACCGACTTCAAGCAGTCGTGAAAATACAGGCCCCGCTGTGCCAACTCTTCTGTTCTGATGCTGGTTGACTCAACAAATTAATGCCTGGTTGTAAAATAGCCTGTCAGTTCTTTGCAGGGAATCAACCAACCGATATGTATTTAACTTGAAATAAGATTCCTCGCTAGCTCAAGTGCTGGCCTGTTTTTGTTTTTTTGTTTTTTTTTAAAGGAGTTTGGACAGCCCGGCAAACATTTAATGGCGGCATCAAACAACCCCACCACCCCCCAAAAGAGAGATGCAGTGTATACAGTGGTGTTTAAAGTTCAGCGAAAGCATCATCTGTAGCATCATGTGGCGCTCATGCGGTCACATTCGTTTCTAATTTGTTCCCAAGAATTTTGCAACGTTGAAACATAACTGTTGACATGTTGTTCTCATTCAGCATTTAAGTTTCTCAGAGGCATAAAAATGTAAAAATAATGGTAGAGCCAGAGTAAATGCAGATCTGAGTTGCTGATTCATACACCAATTAAGCAGCTGTTAAATGGCTTATTACTAAAAAAAAAAAGGGCCTTGGGCATTTCCACTCAACAGATGTTCAAACATTGTGCAGATGATATCACTTTATTATAATGAGTGACTTGCACACCGTGATGGCCACTGTACTGTATCTTAAATTAGAAATAGCCACTATAATGATTGGTAAATGAGTCTACTGAAGACTCAAATAGTCACGGTGATTGGAAGATAGTATAGGTGTTTTACTATGGGAGCAGGCAATGCAACAATCCGGATTCAGACATGCAAAACTGACTTTTTTTCAGTTTAATTTCTTCAGTTAATTTGCTGAGATGACAGAGCATTTCATCCTGTGACTAAGCAGAGAAAAAAGAGCAGTTGAGCCAAGGTGAGCCAACTCCATCACAATTAGATGTATGCACAGGCTTCTTCTGAATTCTGAGCAGGTTTTCCATCGGTGAAATTCCTGATGATCTGAGCTGGGCTGAGCGTGTGCTGGGTGCTGATGTGACTAACAGAACACTCCAGCAGCAGAGCCCCGATCGGGCTGCCGCAGAGGACTCTGGGTAATAAGGCTGCAGATGAGTGCGACCCAAAAAACAAAATGGGAGTGTGGGGATTGGATGAGTGTGTGTGTGTGAACATAAATGTGTATGAGTGTGCAACAAAGACACAGCTTGCATGCTGCCAGCCAAAAGCACATTCTCAGATCTTCAACACTGAGAGCACAAGGCGCTTAAATAAAAGAACAGACAGGACTATAGGCATTCTTCAGGTGGTACACACACAATTTCATGGCACTGATGTCCTTTTCCTGGCATCCTAACTAAAGCCACTAAAACAAAGCCAAACCAAAGTGAAGTAGGCTAAAGGATCTCAAGAAGCAAGACCTCATGCAATGAGCTAAAGAAACTCAAGAAGAGATGAGAAACAAAATCATTGACATCTATCAGTCTGGAGAGGGTTACAGGCCCGGAACGCCAATGAACCATGGTGTGAGCCATTATCTGCAAAAGGAGAAAATTTGGAACAATGGTGAACCTGCCCAGGAGTGACCAGCTGACCAAAATGACTCCAAAAATGGCATCAATGGGAGAGTTCTAAGAAGAAAACCAGGACCTAAAAGGACCCAGAGCCTAGTCTCACATTTGTGAAAAACATCTTGATGATCCCCAGGACTTGTTGGAAAATATTCTTTAAATTGATGCAACAAAAGTTGAACCTTTTGGAAGGTTTGACTCATCTGGTGGAAAATGAACACAGCATTTCATAAAAAGAACATTATACCAACAAAATGATGGTGGTAGTGTGATGGTCTGGGGCTGCTTTGCTGCTTCAGGAAGTCTTGCTGTAATTGATGGAACCATGAATTCTGCTCTCTACCAGAAACCCCGACTGAGAGTGTCCGACCATCAGTTCATTGCCTAAACCTCAAGGAACATCTGGCCTATGCAGCAGGACAGTCCACCTCTAAATGTCTCAAAAAAACAAAAACAAAATGAAGGTTTAGCTGTCACCTAATCAATGCTTTGGTATGACCTTAGGCAGGGCATTCATGCTTAAAAGCCCCCCAATATGACTGAATTAAAGAAATGTGGGGCAAACTTTCTCCAGAGATGTTAAAGTCTCTTCTTTTAATAGGGTGACACAACCAGTTAGTTTTTAGGGCCAGGTACAGTGGGGCAGAAAAGTATTTAGTCAGCCACCGATTGTGCAAGTTCCCCCACTTAAAATGATGACAGAGGTCAGTAATTTGCACCAGAGGTACACTTCAACTGTGAGAGACAGAATGTGAAAAAAAAAATCCATGAATTCACATGGTAGGATTTGTAAAGAATTTATTCGTAAATCAGGGTGGAAAATAAGTATTTGGTCACCTCAAACAAGGAAAATCCCTGGCTCTCACAGACCTGTAACGTCTTCTGTAAGAAGCTTTTCTGTCCCCACTCGTTACCTGTATGAATGGCACCTCTTTTGACCTCATCATCTGTATAAAAGACACCTGTCCACAGCCTCAACCAGTCAGACTCCAAACTCCGCCATGGCCAAGACCAAAGAGCTTTCGAAGGACACCAGGAAAAGAATTGTAGACTGTGGGAGCAATCATCAGAAAATGGAAGACATACAAGACCACTGATAATCTCCCTCGATCTGGGGCTCCATGCAAGATCTCATCCCGTGGGGTCAAAATGATCATGAGAACGGTGAGCAAAGATCCAGAACCACAACGGGGGACCTGGTGAATGACCTGCAGAGAGCTGGGACCAAAGTAACAAAGGTCACCATCAGTAACACACTACAACGGCAGGGAATCAAATCCCGCAGTGCCAGACGTGTTCCGCTGCTGAAGCCAGTGCATGTCCAGGCCTGTCTGAAGTTTGCCAGAGAGCACATGGATGATACAGCAGAGGATTGGGAGAATGTCATGTGGTCAGATGAAACCAAAGTAGAACTTTTTGGTATAAACTCAACTCGTCGTGTTTGGAGGAAGAAGAATACTGAGTTGCATCCGAAGAACACCATACCTACTGTGAAGCATGGGGGTGGAAACATGATGCTATGGGGCTGTTTTTCTGCCAAGGGGACAGGACGACTGATCCGTGTTAAGGATAGAATGAATGGGGCCAAGTATCGTGAGATTTTGAGCCAAAACCTCCTTCCATCAGTGAGAACTTTGAAGATGAAACGAGGCTGGGTCTTCCAACATGACAATGATCCAAAACACACCGCCCGGGCAACAAAGGAGTGGCTCCGTAAGAAGCATTTGAAAGTCCTGGAGTGGCCTAGCCAGTCTCCAGACCTCAACCCCATAGAAAATCTGTGGCGGGAGTTGAAAGTCCGTGTTGCTCGGCGACAGTCCCAAAACATCACTGCTCTTGAGAAGATCTGCATGGAGGAATGGGCCAAAATACCAGCTACTGTGTGTGCAAACCTGGTAAAGACCTATAGGAAACGTTTGACCTCTGTTATTGCCAACAAAGGTTATGTTACAAAGTATTGAGTTGTATTTTTGTTATTGACCAAATACTTATTTTCCACCCTGATTTACGAATAAATTCTTTACAAATCCTACCATGTGAATTCATGGATTTTTTTTTTCACATTCTGTCTCTCACAGTTGAAGTGTACCTCTGGTGCAAATTACTGACCTCTGTCATCATTTTAAGTGGGGGAACTTGCACAATCGGTGGCTGACTAAATACTTTTTTGCCCCACTGTATGTTTGGATAACTTTTTCCCCTTCATTGTCATTTAAAGCTGTATTTTGTATTTACACAAGTTGTCCATGTCTATTATAAAATTTGTTTGATGATCTGAAACTTGTGTGACAAACATGCAAAAAGATAAAAGGAAGAGGGTAGTGTAGGTTTCAACACTTCTTACTTATAATCCAAGTGAATAATTATCACTATAAGTCCTATTACTACTAATAATAATGATAACCTTTATAATGAGAAGAATAACAATAATAATAATTTTAAAAAATTGTTGTTTTAGGGCTAAAATAAGACAAGCTATTCGTTTTTTTAATCCCAAACTTGGCAAATTTCTGAAATGGGATATTGGAACTAACTCTGCACTTCTCCTCAGCTCTGTGGAGATTTTCCACATCTTTAAGCTCTTTGGTTTTCTGACTCTGGTTCACTCTCTTTTCTCTCATGAGTGTTGCTTCCAGCCACAGCAGGCAAACGCTCTCATTAAACAACTTCTAAAAGCCTTCTGTACACTACAGAGCAGCACCGGGAGACAGACAAAGTCGGCTGCAGATATTTCCTCGAGTGTTGATAGGGACCAAAAAAACAAAAGGAGAAAGTATTGTGCTTTTAAAACAATGTGAAATGAATGCTAATGTAAGGCAAGGCAAGGCAAGTTTATTTGTATAGCACAATTCAACAACAAGGTGATTCAAAGTGCTTTACAGAGACATTAGAAACAAAAACAAATAAAAAGCATGATTTAAAATTGATTAAAACAAGCAAACAAACTAACTAACTAATTAACAAACAAACAAACAAACAAACAAACAAGCAAAACAGTATATAAAATCAAAACAGATAAAATCAGAACAGTAGATAAAATCAGTAGTTAAATGTAAGTTTTGAAATTTAAGCTTAATGTAGCTCCACTGCTAAGGGATTTTTAAATAGGCAACCAGTTGCTAGTTGCCGAAAGTAAATGTAAGATAGCTGTCTGTCTCATCTAGGCCCTCACATCTAAGAGTTCAGGCAACTTTGAACTCAATCCCATAATACCAATTAACAGTAAAATATTAACTTTTATTATCAGCAGTACTTATCCATCTGTATTTATCACTGCCACAGTATTTTTCTGAACTACCCCTTGCAAATCCCACACGTAGGGGCTTTAATATGAAATCAGAACAGAGGTTTTATACTACATAGGATTGAAAACTCTAACCTTGGTGGATACACCTCTCAACCTTAAGTCTCCTCTAAGCTTAGATGATGGATGGTCCTGCATCAAGGTCAGGACAGAGGTTGTGTGGCCATATTAACAACCCTCTTCCACTGATAGACTGTCAGAACCTTTGCGTCTGGAAGCCTCCCACCGGCCCCGATGTAAACAACTGCAGCAGCAGTGAGAGCACTACAGTGTGCTGGAAAGGGTCATTTTTTCATTCCAACTTGTCTTTTATGGCATTTTAGTGCCTGATAATGTGATCAAAGCTGCATTACCCTTAAATGGGAAATGGGAAAAGCTTAATGAAGAGTCAAGGCAAAAGAGATTCGAGTGATGACATCTCTTTCTTCCCTGATTTATAAAATAAGAGTTTTGAGGGGAGACCGAGTGGATTTTTAAGCATTACCACTGTTGGCTAAAAGATTTTCCATACTTTTCAAGGCAAATATTTGATTTATACAAGCAGACGTGTGCAGAATTTTAGAAGTAGGCTTGTTAGTGTGTATCTTTTGTGTGTACATAGTTTAAAAATATGGGGATTGCCATGAAAATGTACAAGATATTGCTTCCCACAGTAGTAGTACCAGTGACTTTAGTGATCCCCTGCCATTCTCTCACTAGAAATGCCTTTTTCTATGTGTGAAACAATGACAAACGGTCCTGCTGTGGAAACTAACAGAATCAGATTTTATTTAAAGCTCCAGACACAGGCAGATGATGAAGAAGAATGGCGATCTGGCTTTGACTGTAGAGCACCACTGTCTTCATGCTCCAATGCCTGCTTTAAAAGAAAGAGTGTTGCTCTGTTCCTCGCCGAGGTCTTAGGAAGGTGAACGGTAATTGCTGAGGGAGGATTTAGCCTGACGATGGAACAAAGCACCTCTTTTATTTTACTGAGGTAACTCTTATACTCTGAGATGGAGCAGTACTTTAGACATTAACTTTAGACATGAATATAGCATGTGGGCTGACAATTGTGTGTGGGTTGTTTGTGTGTTAACCACAGGCAGTGAGACAGACACACTCTGACTGACTGATTTGTAGTCTACATTACAGAACCCTGCAGTTTCTGACTCACTAGCTGTAGCACTGGGTCTGTGGTAATGACATCATGGTGGCAATAGCTTTTAAAGTCCGAGCACAAAGAAACACAGACCGCAATCTGTGATGTTCTTTTAAAATAGTATTTTTTTTCGTACAGTTACTTCATCTTGTGGTAAACGTCCCAGAGAGCAAGAAAAAGTCTTTAAAAAAGTCTCTCACAAACAAACAACAGAAAGAAAATAATTAGTTTGTTTAAGAGGAAAAATAGTAGCCCGTGCTTTAGAAAAAACATTTTAAATGAAGCACGGAAATGAAATGATAAAAGCACACAAAAAGAAAACAAAAACAACAACAGAGGATATGAAGCATTAAGTGGCACGATTGTTCTGAGGTGATTTAGCTATATCTTCCTGCCACTAAATGAACGTGTCTGAGTGTTGAGCTGTCAGAGGCTGATAGAGAGCTTGGCTCTGCCTGGTTGTTGGGTCTTTCAGCACCCTTCTTGAGCCTTTCTAGTCTGGACCAGCATTGTTTGTGGAGAAGAAAGCTATCAGAGGATCTGCACAAGATTAGGTTTGCCAACTGTTCCCTTTGCGCTTTCCTGTTTTGCCGCAGGAATTCTATCAGCCAGTGCAAAATAGAAAAGAAAAGACATAACTGAAGAAAAACGTCTGACATAGTTAATCCTTTCCTCTCAGCATGAGCCTTATTAGAAATGTAAAAGTTCTCTTTTGAAGCTCTATGTTAAATGTTTCCATCAGACACTAAGGTTCCTCCACATCCTGGTTTTAGGAATAGTTATGAGATTTTAGAAACATGCTGAAGTTAGATGAGGAGATTCTTATGTGTGCACAGGGCTCCTGCTTTTCAAACGAACAATTCATATTTTTACAGTTTGGTACTGAAAGCTGTGTTTTCAGTTCCTATTAATTTTTTTGTCTTTATCCTGATCTAACTAAGCTGGAGACAAAATTTCCACATAACCATCAGGAAGACTGCGGATAAGCATATTTCCCCCAATTTTGAACTGTTTATTTTCATAGTATGTATTTGGATTTGGTGTCATTTGTCATACATTTGTAAGACATGATGTGCACAACTAAGCTGCCTCAACACTTTCCACATTCTGACTTCCTGTCATTCAAATCCACCTGATGTATTTTCTGTCTTTGCCTTCCCCAAATTTTTTCCTGCAGTGCATGCATCCCCCCTGTCTTTCTCTTTCAGCTTACCGCAGTTCTCTGCCTCATCTTTTCCTTTTCTCTCCCGTCTTTCAGGTTCTCTCCTCGTTTTCACCCTCATACACCTCCTCCTCCTCGTCTCCTTTCCCTCTATCTAAATTGCAAATGGCAGCAGTGCTGACTGCCAGAGGAGCTCCTCAATGTCATTAGAGCTGACCCTGTGGATTAACTAGAGGAGAGAGGCGGTGTGTAGAAACTACAGATCAATAACGCGGCTTATCCTCTGGGTTCTTTTACTTCACTTTGGATTTAGGTCTGAATTACTGAAATGTCTGCTCTCCTCTTGAACAACAAACAACGGGGTTACATGTAGCCAAAACAGAAATCATTTCAGAAATCAAGATTGTGAAGACATTAAAGTGGTGAAATGTAACAAGAAAAAAAAAGAATCACAAGCAAATCCACAATTCGAGCTCATGTAAAAAAAAAACAAAAAACAGTCTGCAATACAGAAACTTTGATAATGATGGAAACATGTTGCACGAACCAGCTGACGAGATCAGAATACCAGCTGCTGTGTGGTTTAACTAACACTGTGATGTGATATCTCAGAGATAAAGATATGGATAGGCAGATGTGTGCGCAGCCATCATATTACGTGTGGTTGATTTACTGAGTTGGCAGGAAAAGTCAAGTCACCATGAGCTCAACTAAACCTGATAGGTGCCCTTATCAGAAACTGCTAAGCCTATTATGAATGGTCGTGTGTGCTAGTGCACTCAAGCAGTACACACACACACACACACACACGCACACACACACGCGCACACACACACACACACACACGCAACAAGATCTGAATCAGCAGATCATGTTGCTACAACTCTCTAGCTTAATAGCAAAATGTGCCAAACACTCATTCACTTTAAATTTCCAGATTCACAACAACCAGGTAACTTTTACTACACTGCATCAACTCTGAGAAGACTCATTGCAGGACTTCAGATCATTCACACTGTCATTCATGTCTTTTTGACTCAAAAATCTGCTTTGAAGATAAAACAGGTAAAATAATTATATTCTCCCAAACATTTCAGTTTGTCTGTCAGCAACGTATAATGACCATCAGGATTAGCTAACAACCTGCGTAACGACGCGATTTAAAACCAGTGTCTTGCTAATTTATCTGTTTTGTGTGGTTCAGCCCTCAAGTTAGGTCTGAATGGTTCACTGTTTAGTGTTTAAGTATCTTAATAGACAAAAACCATCTTTCCAGAAATGATCAGGTACAAGGACGGGACTGAAAATGAGTGAAAAATAGAAAAAAGGCCAAATCTAATGTTGTAAACAAGTTGCAACCTTGAAATAATAATTAACTGTAAACAGTAAAATAACTACTTTTAACTACAGTTTAAAATGGCTCCGTGAGATTTTATCTTTTATTTTGTCCAACAAAGGTAAACAAAAGCAGAGGAGAAATGGTTCCTGTGCTTTATGTGTTATCTTATCCACTAGCTAGACTTGGTGCTAGTGTTAAAGGGATTGTAATTGTTAACAAAACCAAAGTTCTTCTGCAACAGCTGGGATCTTGAGCTTTCCACAAGTGGCGTCTCCAGCGCTATTGCAACAATAAATTCTTTCCATTGTTTATAAGCCTGGAGTCTTTGAGTGGTTGAATAACAGACATCATTAAAGTTTGTTGATTAAACCGACCTCTGCTTTTCAGCTCGTCCTGTTTTAAAATGCAGCTGAAGCGCTGACTTGAGATTATGATCTAAATATTGCAAACAGTCTTGTCAAACATTTACATTTATAAAGGCCCGCACACACACACACGCGCACACCTAAAACATATAACATAAACCATAAAACAAATGTTCAGGCCTTTATAATATTGGCACCAGACTGGAAGGTCAGTTTAATGAGAGATGTTCTTAGTAACTTCTCTAAACTCGATGGCTCACTATACTCTCCACTGAAATTAAAGAGGCTGCTGACTGGTCTATTCCCTTCTCAAAAGTGGCAAGCGAGCAGGTCTGAAAAGATATGTGTCCAGGTTAACTTGTGCCAGGAGTTTTTAAATGTCGTGAGCTGTCAGTTTTAATGGTTCATTATCTTCATTTTATAGCTGTATTGTGTACTATAAACCCATCAAAGGGGAGTTAAAACACTTCTTATTAAAGCATAACACAGTAAAATGCCACTACAGCTTATTCAGTGAGTAGTTCTGAAATAATTGATTTCCACATAATGGAAACATGACATTTGGGTTTTGCAATGGCGAGTGATGTTGTCAGTATGTTTTTGTATATTAATGCATGGCTTCACAATATATGATAGAGTGCCTCAATAAAGTATGGAGTGCCATCTAGTGGTGTAACAATTACACATTGTTAAAAGGTCAGGCTAGTTCAACTACAGTCATGTCAAGGAAAGCCTACTCTCTTTCAGTTCTCGTAACAAGACATTAAAAAAGCGAAGTACAAAACATGACATATCACACCATGTTATTATTTATTTAACAGAAACTGAGCCAAAATTCAGAGGCAGTGTGCAAAAAGCTAAGTACACCCTTACTGCTTTAATAGGAATTAAAAGGGTAAGTAGCAGACAGGTGCTGCTAATCAAATGCCAACTGATCATCAGCAAGTGTGAGCATATCTAAAGCAGGGGTTTTAGCAGTTTGTGGGTCTGTGTTAACACAATGCCAAGCAGGAAAGACATTACATTGTTACTGCACATCAATCTGGGAAGTGTTGTAAAAACACTTCCAAACAATTTGAAGTTAATTATTCATAAGTGATATATATATATATATATATATATATATATATATATATATATATATATATATATATATATATAAACATTCTTCAGTGTCAAACTTGCACTTCAAATTTTGATTAATGTTTATCATTAAGAAATATACTTGCTTTGAAATATGAAAGTGTAAGTCTCTTAACAACCTTGATGATGATAGTTTTTTCTAAATGTTTCATTGTGGATACAGTCTGTCTCTTCTTATAATAAGAGATCACATTTAGATTAGAAAAACACAGTTAATTAGACAGATGAGAAAAGCAGTACCTCGAGGCCAAAACATTATTTTGAAGCATGGAAGAGGAAGAAAAGCAAAAGGGAAAAAAAAGGGATTTGGTTGTGTAACCCAATAATACCTGTGTAGACACATGATTTTATATTATATACAGTGCTTAAAAAATTCACAAAGCCTTCTGTCAGAAACACAGGAAAACATAAATATTTTACAAAAACTTTATATTGTTATTTACTTACTATTTTTTTATAGTAAGTAAGTAAGTTTATAGTAAGTTAACATTTTGTAAAAATGTTAACTTAAACAACAAAACAAAACAATAATTGTAATACAATAATAATAATAATAAAAATAAAAATAGATTAAAAATATATAATTTTGATTAAACAGCTGGAGAATACTGGTGTAGTTATTTTGGATATTACCAGTACTGTTAATTTAGGGCAGCTGTGGAGCATAAGCATTGGGTGGTGCTCTAATAAATTGGTTGTACTGTATAATATAACTGTTTCTTACAGTCTCCAGTTTGTCAGAAGAATGCTATCAATATAAACCAATCTAATTATTTTTTTTAAATAATCTACATAAGAAATAAACTATGTAATGTAAGGAAAGATCAAATAAAATAAATTAAGTAATTGAATAATATTAAATTAAATAATCGTAAATTACATTCAGTGATATTTCCATAAGAACAAAGTTAATCACACATAAGTTAATATATTGCAGCAACACATCAGGGATGTTACAGCTTCATAAATATGAATATTTATCAAAACATCAGGCTCAACTCATATTTACTAAAAGTAGATTAGTTACTTTCATGTAAAAACAACAACAACAACAACAACAAAAAAGGTGGTTGTGAATATCTCAAATGTAAAAGCGACAACTTTAAAATGCTTTTTTTTTAAATTTCCACGGATCCACGGAGGTCACCGAATACTTGACCCGTGACTCCGCCCAATGTCAGGGCGATCTCCCCGGTGTAACGCGTATGCCTACGCAGTTTTATTCTTGTTGATTAGAAAAAAGTTATTCAATTCGGCCGTTCTCACTTTCTGTCCGATTGCATTTATCACACGTATTAAACGTTTTGTCTTTAGTTTTGTTTTTCTGCGAGGTTCGAGCAGACGATCCGAAATTTCAAAATCAATTTTATCAGGCACGATGGACGAAATGCTTTTTCCAGTGGCGACCAAATCATAGGACACATCTCTTTTGATTTGACAAAAGAAACAAAGATCACTTCAATAACAATGAGGCTGAAGGGAAACGCGAATGTGCACTGGACCGCCAGAGGAGGTGGAGGGAAACGAGGAAACGTTACTCTGCAAGGCTGGACTTCTTCGACTTAAAAGGAGTTATTTTGCAAGAAGACAGGGGTATGCTGTTACTGGTGCTGTTTGGACGCAGTGATACATGGCAAACAAACAGTCACTGCCTTTGTCCTTTTCTTATAGCTACTCGTGGGACAAAACTTCAACTCGGGACGCATGTGTATCCGTTCACATGTCAGCTCCCACTAGGGTGTGTATGACCATTTAACTGTGAAACACCCACTAACGTGTGAAGCGTTTTACTCAGGGAGGCATGCTGACAAAAGTCTTTACCCCCTTCCTGATTTCTTATTTAGTTTGTTTTTTCATCAAACAAATTTTAATAGACAATGATAACCTTTAAAAATGCTAAATGCATTTCTACTTGTTAAATCATGAATGAACGGTGAATAGCCATGTTATTTTGGAAAGCTGAGTTTAAGTTCACAAAAAGCACCCAGACCTGATTACTCCCAGATGTGTTGAATCAAGAAATCACTAAAGCAGAACCTGTCTGACAAAGTGAAGCAGGCTAAAAGATTTAAAAACTCCAGGCCTCGAGGGCCGGTGTCCTGCATGTTTTAGATGTGTCCTTGATCCATCACAGCTGATTTAAATTACTAAATTACCTCCTCAACATGTCTTAAAGTTCTCCAGAGGCCTGGTAATGAACTAATCGCTTAATTCAGGTGTGTTGACCCAGAGTGATATCAAAAACCTCCAGGACACCGGCCCTCGGGGCCTGGAGTTCGACACCCCTGTATGAGAGCCATGAGGGACATGTGAATGCTGCTCTTTACCATGAAATCCTAAAGGAGAATCTCCAGACATCAGTTTGTGACTTTGGTCCTATGCAGCAGAAAAATGATCCAAAACACACCAGCCAGTTCCTCTCTGAATGATTCAAAGAACTCCAAACCAAAACAAACCACACAAAATGAAGGAGTCCTGACCTAAATTTGATTGAGATGCTTTGGCATGACCTTAAACAGGCCGTTCATGCTTGAAAACCATCCAGTGTGGCTGAATAAAAATAATTCTGCAAAGAAAATTGGGACAAAATTCCTCTACCGAGTGTGCCGATTTGAAAAATGCAAGTGTGACAAAAGCAAAAAGCTAAGAAATTGTAGATTTGACTTAAGTAAAGAGCCACTGTTAAAAATGAAGGGATTTTGGTAGATATAAGATAAGAATGGGCCAAAACCTACAACTTGTGTTGTAGTTCAACCTTTTGATTCATTAACATAATGCTTGCTTTTATTGTTTATTGTAAGACTGTTGAATCTGTATGTGCCTGAATCACTTTTTTTCTATCTTTTCTATTATTTTGCATCCCAGAAACTTCCCATCGTCCTTTCATGGGGTTCACGGAAAAATAGCATATACCTTGACAGTGGGCATTAATAGACCGTGGCATATGTCCAAGGACTTTGTGACAGAGCTTAACTTTGTAAACCACATTGACACCAACCAGCCAGGGTTGAATGTAAGTGGTGCATTTTCAGATGAATCAGCTGAGGAGTCCTTGTTTTTGTTGCAGTGTCTGCAGTTTCTCTGTAATCAAACTGATATTTCTCACAGGACTCCCTAAGTACACCTTGTTCGACTAATTGTCCCAGGAATCCTTTTAAGTGAACCAAAATTTGAAATTACTTGCCACACCTATGTTTTTCCTGCATTCACAACTCAATATGTTGACTTTGAAAATGCTCTGCAACCCCAGGTTTGCTTTGTTGTATTTTCATTAAACCCTATGGGAGCAATTATTGTACAAGAATGATTCAGAGTTGTCTAACTGCATTTAGAGACAATTTACATCTTTAAAATCTGATTATGTTCCAGTCGTAACCAACACAGACTGAATGACCACTATTATATTTAACCTTGTATTGTGCTTCAGTTGTTCATGTTCTCAGACGTATTTTTCAAATAAATGGACACAAACCAGACTGTACACAAGCTCTCACTTCTAATAAATGAATCCCACCGAGGCTCCGAGTAACTATGGGACCAAAAGTGATGAATTTAAGATTTATTTATTTTTTAGTTACTGTAACTATAGCAAATGTTGGATATGTTTGGAGTTTTATACGGTTCCACCATGCAATGCCAAAGGAACCTGAGCTGCTACTGCAAATATGCAGTGAAACAGAGAATGATGGGATTGCTCCATTTCTTCATATTATTCTAAAGCCATTGTTTGATTGATTTGGTCCGCTGATGCTCATTTTGTGCAACTTTTTCTGCATAAGAGTAATAAATAGGTGTTGATTTCTCGTAATCCCAAAAGCAAAACGATGTAGTATTGGTATATTTATTTATTTTTTATCTGTGGCACTATCAGTGTGTTGTTTTTCTGCAAGCGCCACTCTCAGGTTCAAACAGCGTGACACCGTGTAGCTTGTGGTGTAACTCCAGTCCCGTCACTCTGACAGTCAGTGTAGCGAAGAAAGCTTTCACCCCTGGTATGGTTTCCATCCATCAGATAATTGTTTTATCTGTATAATCAATAATAATAGTTAAGTTTGAAGAATTTGATTGAAATAACTTGCCACTTTGTCTTTTCTTCCACTAGGCGAAACAGTGAAAATATTTTGTTAATTTAATAACCCTTCATCTAAAACAGCTACTCCGAAGGTGAAGCTGCAACAGAAACAGACTTTCTACACCCACAGTAAGCGCAACAGGAAGATGGCTATCAAAAATTTCGCGTTGGTGACAGGAGAACCTGTGGGTGCTCAGGTTTCTTATGTACGCACTGAGATCATGCCCGCTATTCCCTCGTCTGCATCTTTAACCATCTCAGAGTGCAGCATTCTGGTTGTTGATTACATTATTGAGGTTAGTACCTGTGATGGGTTGAGAAGTCATGGATGTATTGATAATCCAGTTTACCTCAGCTGTTCAGACAGGTGCAAAAGCCTGTTTGGATCCATTTCTTTTTTTATTCATTAAAATCGAATGAGCTTCTGTTTCTTGTTTCCTGCAGGTTAAACTCCACGTAGGAGCATTGGATGAGGTCGTTGTGCTGTTTCCAATCATCCTGTGTGATACCCCCGTGCAAACTTATCCCCCAGTATGATTGCAAGTAAAATTTGTTTCTACTATTACAAGGTAATACTACATGATGCAGAATGGTTCCACTTGTGAGTTTTAAATGTTCACAGCTTAATGTCGATTTAATATTGTATTAAAATGTCTCCCTTTTGGTGAAAATGCAAAACATCATCTGTGCACCACAGTCCTGACGAATAAGGCAATAACAATAACTCGGGAAAGAAGAATTGTCATGAAAAGAAAATCTGTGTTCACAGTACTCAGGGGTTAATCTGACAGAATTCATTGAGGCATTTAAACATTTACTCTTCAGTGTTGTCACAGTATGCTGTGTGTCGATTAGAGAGCAATAAGGACCCATAGTTTCAGACACAGATGGTAGAGCTTCATAGAAAAGGGTGAGCCATTTATTTGAATGGGTACAAAGTTCAATAAACAAAATAACAAAGCCCAAAAATTCATAAAACATAAATCTAGTAAGACCATGAAGATATTTAAAAACCAGAAATCAAAGGAGAACACAGATGACTCAACAATGATGAGACTGTATATACATACAGGGCCTTGGTTAGGAATTGAGGATGGCAATGAGGAGATAATTAAGACATTTAAACACAAAGTAAAGCTCACAACAAGACACAAGAGGAAGCTAGTTAAATAGTTAGAATAGCAACATAATGGTTTGATTCCATCCCTACAAACCTGTTAGTTGTTTTTTCTCAGTCTAACTGTAAATAAACTCTGGAATTAATTACAAACCAAATTTTAATCTTAACTTTATAGACAATATTTTTTGAACAGATTTTTTTTTAAAGAAAAGTGAATGTATTTTATTTCGTAACATATAGCACATATACCATGAGAAAAATCTACTTTTACCTCAGCATTGACTTACAGCGAGCATGATGTTTTCACCAGCCTTTCATTTTTCCTTTATGCAGCAACACAAGGTGTTTTTGGGGATCCACATGGAGCATATCCCCACTGCTCTTCCTACACGTGTTACTGTTCATATGCCATTCATATGTTGATGACATGCAGTTGTACATGTTAATTTCCTCTGATGACCTTGATGCATCTTTCATTTTATCTTAACCATTTTTCTTTACCTGTTTACCTTTTTACTTTAAATGACTTAGATACTGTTTGTGCTAGAGACAAATTGTAAACAGTTTACAGTTTCTTTTAGTCTGCTTCACAGGTTACTGATATCTGGTGTATTGTAAACGATACATCAGATATCCCTGTAAACTGGGATATCTGGTGTATCATTGAAGCACAAAGCAGCTACTGCTGTCTGATCACAGATGGAAAAATCAGCTCTGCCTAGATTTTATCGTGTGCTGATGATACTTGTTTGATGAATTGGTTAACGAAGATGATACAGTCGATCACCATTTTTAGTAAGCATAAATAAATAAAATATTTTGCCATATATGACTGGTTATACTAATTATGTGTTACCTTAACTTTACATTTTCATGTTGATAGTAGATTGAAGTAATACACTCAAAATCCTTTCAATAGTCAATAAAGCACCTTTATGCTTGTGTTCCTAGTACGGCGATGACTTACTCATTTATTAAATCCCACTAAGGCCTCTAAGGTCATCAGGCAGAGGTCTTGTAACAACACTCAGAATAAGATCCAAATCTGGTGCGGGTGGTTTCAAAACTCGCTCTTACAGAACTTCAAATATATTCCCACACCTGTGTCAGAAGACTGTGTATATTTGCATGCTTTTATGTGTCTGTATGTGTGTTTACTGATGCTTCTTGTACAGTTTATTACATGTGTTATGTGTTTTGAGTGCTATGTTTGATGTACATCAGGTTTATGCTTTATAATCTCAAATTCCACTTTTTTTTAAAAAAAATCATCCCTACAGCCGTCTGTTACCAATTTTCACATGTTATTGTGAATGTATTTGTATAAGGTGTGCTGTACTGCAAAGCTGCCATGGTGCGCATTGGCTAGACGCGACGTCATGAGTCACAGCGTATATCACTGCATTCGGGTGAAGGTCAATAAGTGTTGGTGTAAGTTTAATAAAATCCTTGACCTTTCCATCTCTGAGAAAATATGTGATGGCTGTCAGAAGTTTAATAAATCATACTATGGAGTTTCTAACACTAAATTTTAATGGAGAGAGCCAGTATAAACTGCAAGACTGGAGGAGAATAGCCAGGTAAAGGATGTTAAAACTGGAAAGTCTTAGAATTGGAAATCTTTCTTTCCATCTACATGATGTGAATAGTCTGTGGCGAAGTTTTTCATCATAGTGACTGAAGAAAAAGGAGACTTGTGTAACAGTGTCTTAGTCCAGTTTTGGACAAATTATCAAATTTATACATTTATATGTACATATATGTACATATTCACAAAATATACTGGTATGCTGCATGTTATATTGTCATCATTTGCATTTCAACTGTTTATAAAAATAAAAACAATTAGTAGAACATATGTGTGTGTGTGTGTGTGATGTATTTCTTTCTCTTAAAGATGATGTGGTGTATGTTGATGGTAATATTTGGGCCAATAATTAGGTCAGTGTATCTACAAGTAATCACTGTAACATTTTGCCTCTTGGGTCTTTGTGATGCTGGCAAGAAGGGATACTCATAATGTGGTCATCTCAGGAGACATCCAATCAGAAGAAAGCCTGCTTAAAGGGAGGGTTGTCTACACAGTAGAAATAATAGATTTTACTGCTTATAAAGATTATTTTTTAACTTTGAATTAAGCAAAGGAACTCCAGTGCAAAGTTAGAATAAGGAGCTTGGAATGAGCATAATAGGTCCAGCTCATGGTTGATGTTAAACAAAGATGGATGGGAAAACTACCAAAAGTGGCTTAAGAGTCGGGATAAAGTCTGGATGGATTTGATTCGAACGAGCAACTGCATTTCAAATATATGCTTAGAAAGTTTATTGTACCTGCAAATCAACATAATATTTAAGGCAAAGTTGACTCAACAGAAAAGGTTTAACTTCTTTTTATTTTATTCTGTCTGATTTCACTCATTTTCTTTGTGTAACATTTCCATTTATTGTGACTAGAACAACAACAGTAAACAAAAACAATCATGAAGCCACTCAATTTAAATCGTGGGAATTCAAAACAAAAACAAGTTTGTCTCCGGAAAAAGAGGTACATGAAACGAAATGTTCAAAAAGAACAAGCCTGCGTGGTTCACAACTACTATTATTATCAGTATCATGTAGCTTTTATTTTGCCTTTCTTAGGTTTTAGGTAAAGAGCTGACAGGCCACACTGCTTTTAAATGTAGTATTTAGCTCTTAGTGAATTTGCATATCAGCGCTAGTCAAATTAACAACAACAGCAACAACAAAACTATGCATAAATCAGTACATTTTTAGGGAAGCATGATTTATTGGGGTCATATTGTTTAATTATTAATTAAACCCAAGTATCTATCAGCAAATTCCTTCCTCATCACCTGCTCATAAAACCTTCATCCTCTCTGTCTCACGTATCACTTTATTGTACCGGTAGTACTCAGTAGGATGTTATGCCAAATAATATTAAGACCTCCTCAGCGGGATATGACCCCAGAAATAAAAGCAATTCTTTCAACAATAGTGATTTTCTGACAGGATAAATTACAAATGTGCTGTCACAAGACTGCAAAATACACTCAAGACAAACTGTTTATCACTGAGGAAGGTCAGGGTAAGTAAGTTTTTTTTTGTTTGATTGATTGATTTTATTTTGGTTTTTCTTGCATTGTTCATTAACTAGTACAGGACCATAGTATAGGGCTAATATTATTGGGTCTGTGCTTTGTGCAGCTAGAAAACTGATGTACTTATTCATATTGAGGAATAAAAAAAAATAGGGGTAGTAAATTGTTTTTTCATTTTCAAAAGTAACTGTACTTACTTTTTTGAACCCTTGCTTTTTCTATGCATTGTGGTGTGTCCATCTTCATATGCTATCAAACTTATTAAAGTATATTGAGGCAAACTGTAAAAATAAGCCAAAGTCCTGCTCCACTATAACAGTTTAGTCTTTTGCTAAATGGTTGCAAGGCAGTGTGATTGTCACGGTTCTGGGTCAGTTTCTACCCAGTATTTTGAGTTCATAATGTTTTGGTTTAATTTTCCATCAGGGATTGTTTTCTTGTTCTCTTGTTGTGTTGATGATGTCGATTATGTTTATTATTAGGGTTTCATGTTTCTGTTTATTTGTGTTTAGGATTTGCTCTTCGGTTGTGTCTGCTTAGTATGTCTAGTTCCATGTGTCATTTTCTGTCTGTCTCTCAATGTCGAGTCTGCGTCTTAGTGTGATGGTTTCTTGTTCCTGTTTTATTGTGAAGGTCTGTGTCTCATGTGAGTGTGTTCAGTTTTACCTCTCGTCCCGTTAATGATTCCCAGCTGTGTCTCCCACCTGTGTGTAATCTCCCTGTGATTTTCTGAGTGTATTTAAGTCGTGTCTTCTGTGTTTGTAGTTGCTGGTCCGTCTGTGTTTCCACCGTGCTTCATCTGTGTGTTTCCCTGCAGTCTACCGTCATCTGTTTCCGCCCGCTCTCATTCATGTCTAGGTTCGTGTTCTATAGTCAGTTTGTTCTCAGTTTAGTTTAGCCTTTGCCCCGTTCGCCGTTTGTCCATTTCCTTTTTGTGTTTAATAAACCACCCTCACACCTGTACAAGTGCCTGCGTTTGGATCCTCCTTTATTTTCCACACGGCTCATTTCACTCGCCGTGACAGTACGGACCAGCCAGCCATGGATCCAGCGGCATTCAGTCCACCCAGGGAGCTTCAGGAGGCAGTTGTCGCCTCTGTTTCTAAATTGATCGGCCAGTGGTTGGAGCATGAGGGTGAAGCATCTCTTTGCACTGTGGAAGCCGACCTACAACACCTTGTTTCCGGTTACCCCTGGTTATTGGACTCACTGCACCCGCTCGTACAGAATTTCATTCTCCACGAACTACACCTCCACCCCAGCCGGCTGTGGTGAGTGAAAGGGACACTTTTGTTGACTCTGTTGCTTCTGTGACTGTTGTTTCTGGGGCAATTTTTTGTGTTTCTACTGAGGATAACAATGATTTCTCATGCATGGCCATAGCTTCTAAGACTGCCGGTTCTGATCCCTCGTTCCATGTTTATGACCGTGTCCGCTCCATTGTCCCATCCTCACTTCCATCCCAGTCAAATGCCAGGCCTGTAACGCTGCCCTCAGTTCAGTCAGCAGCCGCGCTGCCCTCAGTTCAGTCAGCAGCCGCGCTGCCCTCAGTTCAGTCAGCAGCCGCGCTGCCCTCAGTTCAGTCAGCAGCCGCGCTGCCCTCAGTTCAGTCAGCAGCCGCGCTGCCCTCAGTTCAGTCAGCAGCCGCGCTGCCCTCAGTTCAGTCAGCAGCCGCGCTGCCCTCAGTTCAGTCAGCAGCCGCGCTGCCCTCAGTTCAGTCAGCAGCCGCGCTGCCCTCAGTTCAGTCAGCAGCCGCGCTGCCCTCAGTTCAGTCAGCAGCCGCGCTGCCCTCAGTTCAGTCAGCAGCCGCGCTGCCCTCAGTTCAGTCAGCAGCCGCGCTGCCCTCAGTTCAGTCAGCAGCCGCGCTGCCCTCAGTTCAGTCAGCAGCCGCGCTGCCCTCAGTTCAGTCAGCAGCCGCGCTGCCCTCAGTTCAGTCAGCAGCCGCGCTGCCCTCAGTTCAGTCAGCAGCCGCGCTGCCCTCAGTTCAGTCAGCCGCCGCGCTGCCCTCAGTTCAGTCAGCCGCCGCGCTGCCCTCAGTTCAGTCAGCCGCCGCGCTGCCCTCAGTTCAGTCAGCCGCCGCGCTGCCCTCAGTTCAGTCAGCCGCCGCGCTGCCCTCAGTTCAGTCAGCCGCCGCGCTGCCCTCAGTTCAGTCAGCCGCCGCGCTGCCCTCAGTTCAGTCAGCCGCCGCGCTGCCCTCAGTTCAGTCAGCCGCCGCGCTGCCCTCAGTTCAGTCAGCCGCCGCGCTGCCCTCAGTTCAGTCAGCCGCCGCGCTGCCCTCAGTTCAGTCAGCCGCCGCGCTGCCCTCAGTTCAGTCAGCCGCCTAGCTCAGCAGCCTCATTACAAGCAGGGAACACACTTCATACAAACGTTAGCTGGTTCACTTAAGCTGGCCATCTCAGAGACAGTTGCTCCCTCTAGGGCCTCCCCAGAGGCTGGGTGTCAGCCACCAGCCAACTCTGGACCCCTAGAGGTCAAGATGCCAGCACCAGCAGCTTCACTAGAGGACTTTACTGAGCAGTCTCAGCCGTCATCCCCTGCTGAGAGCTCCAGTGAGTTCACCCCTCTGCCCCTGTCCTCTGCTGGAGGACCAGAGGGGTCCATTCAGCCGTCTATCTCAGCTGGAGGGCCGGAGGAGCCCGTCCAGCCTCACGCCACGTCAGCTGGAGGGCCCGAGTCGCCCATCCAGCCTCAGGTTTCGTCTGCTGGGGGTTCGGGAGAACCCAGCCAGCCACAAGTGTCGTCAGCTGGGGGTTCGGGAGAACCCAGCCAGCCTCAGGTGTCGTCTGCTGGAGGGCCCGAGTCGCCCGTCCAGCCTCAGGTGTCGTCTGCTGGAGGGCCCGAGTCGCCCGTCCAGCCTCAGGTGTCGTCTGCTGGAGGGCCCGAGTCGCCCGTCCAGCCTCAGGTGTCGTCTGCTGGAGGGCCCGAGTCGCCCGTCCAGCCTCAGGTGTCGTCTGCTGGAGGGCCCGAGTCGCCCGTCCAGCCTCGAGTGTCATCTGCTGGTGGGTCTGAGGAGCCCACCCAGCACCACGCCTCATCTGCTGGGGGTCCTGGAGGACCCAGCAAGCACATCCTCACGTCTGCTGACGGTCCGGGGAAGTTTGTTCAGCCACCACCTGCTGAATCATCCCCTGTGTCTCCTACACCGTTGCCTGCATCCACATCACCTCCTGCAGCATCACCGCCGTCAGGTTCCGCAGCCGTCCCGCTGCCGTCAGGTTCCGCAGCCGTCCCGCTGCCGTCAGGTTCCGCAGCAGTCCCGCTGCCGTCTTCATCCACGCCTGGTCCAGCCTCTGCGCCTTCATCCACGCCTGGTCCAGCCTCTGCGCCTTCATCCACGCCTGGTCCAGCCTCTGCGCCTTCATCCACGCCTGGTCCAGCCTCTGCGCCTTCATCCACGCCTGGTCCAGCCTCTGCGCCTTCATCCACGCCTGGTCCAGCCTCTGCGCCTTCATCCACGCCTGGTCCAGCCTCTGCGCCTTCGCCTTCGTCAGAGCCCAGCCCGCTCGGCCTGTTCTGCCTCGCCTCTGGCGGCCATTTTCCAGGCCTCTGGGTTGGCATCATGGCCATTGTGGACGGCCTCCGGAAAGGGTTCGTTGCCGCCGCTGGCCTCGCGGCCGACCTCCGGACCTGCTCTGTGGCCGCCGTTGCCGTGTGCACGGTCGGCCTGCGGACCTGCTCTGTGGCCGCCGTTGCCGTGTGCACGGTCAGCCCCCGGAACTGTTTGCTCGTCGCCGCCGTTGCCGTGTGCGCGGTCGGCCCCCGGAACTGTTTGCTCGTCGCCGCCGTTGCCGTGTGCGCGATCGGCCCCCGGAACTGTTTGCTCGTTGCCGTGTGCACGGTCGGCCCCCTGAACTGTTTTGGCTCTTGTGTTGTCGACCCCCAGACTTTCCTGTGGACTCATGAATAGTCTTGTTTTGTGTTGACCTGTTTTTTTTGGTTTGGTCTGAACTGTTGTGCTCCTTGTTTTTTGTTTTGGACCCTCCTTCCTGGACCCCCTCCGCCCGCCCTGGTCTGTTGCTCGGTTTTGTTGTTCTGTTTTCTGTTTAGGGCTGTCGGGAGCCAGCCCTTGGAGGGGGGGGTACTGTCACGGTTCTGGGTCAGTTTCTACCCAGTATTTTGAGTTCATAATGTTTTGGTTTAATTTTCCATCAGGGATTGTTTTCTTGTTCTCTTGTTGTGTTGATGATGTCGATTATGTTTATTATTAGGGTTTCATGTTTCTGTTTATTTGTGTTTAGGATTTGCTCTTCGGTTGTGTCTGCTTAGTATGTCTAGTTCCATGTGTCATTTTCTGTCTGTCTCTCAATGTCGAGTCTGCGTCTTAGTGTGATGGTTTCTTGTTCCTGTTTTATTGTGAAGGTCTGTGTCTCATGTGAGTGTGTTCAGTTTTACCTCTCGTCCCGTTAATGATTCCCAGCTGTGTCTCCCACCTGTGTGTAATCTCCCTGTGATTTTCTGAGTGTATTTAAGTCGTGTCTTCTGTGTTTGTAGTTGCTGGTCCGTCTGTGTTCCACCGTGCTTCATCTGTGTGTTTCCCTGCAGTCTACCGTCATCTGTTTCCGCCCGCTCTCATTCATGTCTAGGTTCGTGTTCTATAGTCAGTTTGTTCTCAGTTTAGTTTAGCCTTTGCCCCGTTCGCCGTTTGTCCATTTCCTTTTTGTGTTTAATAAACCACCCTCACACCTGTACAAGTGCCTGCGTTTGGATCCTCTATTTTCCACACGGCTCATTTCACTCGCCGTGACAGTGATGGCATAATAATTATAAAGTAGATGAAAATAACGTAATGCTTTTATAAGGTTTTATAGATCCTTTTTGGTCTTTCTTTGTCTTTTCTATGTCTTTCATTTTTTAAAATTTGTATTACAAAATCATTTCTTTTTCTTTTGCCTTTCTGGTATTTTGACAAAACTAGTCTACACGCTAAACATAGTCTTACAGTTTACAAAATCAAACCCTGACAGTTGTAAGATCTTTTTTTCCCAAGACATAAATGTAATCCTGTCCTATTCAAACTAGTAGCACAAATAATACAAGGAAGACTTACTGAATTTGTTTCCTAGTTTGTCCTCCTCATGGTGGAAACCGTCCTTCAGTAAAATTAGCAAACCACAGTGACAAGAGCAATCCAGGAGTTTGTTTATAAGCCTTTCTTTAATGAGAAATGAAAAGCTCTTTAAATGACTGTTTTAGTTCCCAGTCAGGCTGCCATGTCTGCCCATTCACCTTTCAAGTCCCTTCACAGTGAGTTGTCTCTGAAATGTATCAGGAAAAACTATTATTACCACAGACTTTAAGGATTAACACTTTCAAGTGTGTTCTCTCTTTTCTGAAAGATGTCCTGTCACTCACCCAGTTTGATTTGTACAGTTTGTGGTCGCATCTCACAAAGAGCTGACGTCCTCCTTCAGGGGGAAAGGCTTTGTATGAAGTGGAGGCAAATCTGAACTGCTTGATGAGAAAAGACAGCAAAGCAAAGGCAGTTCACTCTCATCCATGGTACTCTTACAAACTGCCAGACAATACCCCCCCCCCCCCCCCCCCCCCCCCCCCACTGAGTTTGCTGTAAGGAATATTAATACTGCATGTAACCAGTTTGTGATTTTCCTGTAAGACTCCACAGCCAAGATAAGAAGATTTCAATTCAGTTCAGTTTTATTTATCCAGTGCCAAATCACAATAACAGTTGCCTCAAGGTGCTTTATATTGTAAGGTAAAGACCTACAATAATACAAGATCAAATTTATTTATTTAGTGCATTTAAAACAAAAACTGTTGACCAAGGTGCTGTACATTTAAGATAATCAAAAGAGATAAAAAGATACAAGGGGAAAACCGAAAACTCGCTTTGGTGACAGTGGGAAGGAAAAACAGGAAGAACCCTCTAGCAGAACCAGGCTCAGGGAGGGACAGCCACTGGGGCTGTGACTGATTGAGGTGATAGGAGGAAGACTGCACAAAAGACATGCTGTGGAAAAGTATATATAATAAGTAATGATTAATGCAGAGAGGTGTATAGACGCACTGGGATCGAGAAAGACTACTGAGGAAGATATGAAGATGAAGCTCTTCACATCAGGATCAGTGACCATTGATGTTGCATGTTGTCCACGCACAATCTGTTACCTCCGTGTTGGTGTTGTTCCTGCATCATCATCAACATTGCAAATGGCCAATGATGTTGTCTGAGCTTTCAATTAGGCATTAGCCGAGAAGTTAGCTAGTGCATTTGAAAATTATCACTGGCAAACCCGCTAGGAACACAAGTAACTTAAATTTTGCTAACAGCAAACCTAACTTGATAAAATACTTATTAGATTGTATAAATTATTAAAGAAAACACATAAAATGCTTATTGCTTGCTCCAGAAGTGAGGCTTTTCTATTGCAGAGCTATGGCATCACAACAGGTAACTTTACAAATCCCTTTGTACATGTTAGAGCCTGAATCTGATCCCACTTATGTGAGTGAACACAACATCAGTATCCTGCAGCAACAAAGATTACAGCCAAAAATCTCAGCTTAGTAAAAGATGTCCCACTTAATGTGGGACATGTGCCTTTTAGAAAATGTGTTAATAACACACATGAAAATTTTATGTAGGAGGCTTTCTTTACATTAAATACTTGCTTCAGGCCATTCAGCTATATTTGTGTTGGAATGAGTTTAGTACTTTTTAGTGCCAAAACAGTCATAATGTCAGTAAATATGGACTTCAGTGCAGGACTCACTAACAGTTTAATAGGTGAGTGCACTCTTTAAAGGGGTGATGCAGTGATTTCTGCTGAAGAGGAGAGATCAAGCTAGAGATGGGTGAGGGTTACTTTGATTGCATGAAGTCATGTAGAGTCTTGGATTGATTACTACAGCAAGTTGAGGGGAGAGAAGGCCAGAGAGCACTGAGGAGAGTGGGGAAGCAGGTGGGTGACAGTGTTTCTCTTTTAGCATAAGTAAACTAGCTCAGGGATTCAGATGAGTAGGATTTGTAGGAGTCAGCTTGAGTTTTTCCCAGCGACTATAACACCAAACAACTAGTCGGGAACACACAACAAAGGCAAGAGGAGAGAGAATATATTGGTAGCCTTGTGTTGCAGCACCACCACTGAGCAGGCAATGATCTGGCAGAGAGTGCAGGTTCTTTAAATACTGCAGATTAAACGAGCTGATGGCAAGCATGATCCCAGGAAAAAGCTGAGGAGCCAGCTCACTCCAAACCTGAGAGGAAAAAGAAGCAAAGACAGAGAATCTTCTATTTTCTTCAGTCCAATTTTACTGAGCCCATGCAAATTATGGTTTTAGTTTCCTGTTCTCTCTGATTTCAAGAAGAGTAAGACTTACATCTAATCTTTTTTCCACCACAGGTCCATCTGTATGTGAAGTATGCCTCAGGGCCAGAGATCAAATTCACCATAGTTAAATTTCACTTTTAAAAAATGATCAAAGCTTTCCTTTTTTTTTTTTGTTTAAACTCATGTTAAAATAGAAAATACCTAATCTCAGTACACTCTTTCAGAGCATCTTTCAGAGATTGTCTCAGATAATCTAAAGATTGTGATACCAATAGACTGCATTGTAAATAGTAAACAAAAGAACTATGAGTTGAAACAGCATGACCCGCATTATTTTCAGGCTTTGAGTGTCTGTTTATGTTTTTGTGTATGTGGTCCTGGAGATGTAGCTGGAATGATTGTAGCTCAAATAGATTATTCGCTAATGGGAGATCAGTGGTTTGAACTACCTTCAGTCCAGTATACTAATTACAATTTATGTCAAATAAATGACTTCACTGGAAGGAAACTTCTCTAAGTGGTCTGGAGTTCAACAACTTCCATGTTATCTGGGACTAGTTGCCATGGTGAATTAAGCTTATGAGCAGCGCCAGAGTGCTGCTCTCAGTTGAACAAATAAAGAATTTTACATCGTATATATTTTAAAAAAAACTGCTTTAAGACAAAATGAGGTCAAATGTTGGGGGGGGGGGGGGGGGGGGGGGGTGTTGGGATTTGCTCCTACAGTAGGTAGGTTGCGTCTTTTTGTTCCAGATAAAAAATGGTTAATGCTCACTTGCGATTAACATTATTTACAGAACAGAAGCAGAAACATTCTTTTTTTATTATCTCAATGATGTCACCCCCTTAGGGTCCATCATATGCAGACTTTTAGAACCATTTTAATTAGTACTAGCATTAGGGTGATCTAATGTAGTATTTGCATAAATTAAATAACACACATGAGCTTCAACTACAATTTGATGGCCGTGTGTTATCAGACTAGTTGAGCTTGCTGTTGTGCTACTGTGCCCTGGTTGTAAATATGCTGCAGCCCATCTTATTTCCCATAGAGGGCAGCAGCGTGCAGGTTTAAGGATGAAAAGGTGCAATTTAGCAGTTTACCTCTTACCCAGAGACATAGAACTCAGTCTCTGTTTGCCACTTTCCCTTCATGATCCATAACTAACAACTAACATAACAATTAAGATGAAAAGTGTGCAACAATCTGCAGTGGTCATTAGGGTAGACAGAAATTACATCTCCTATATTACATGTAATGAAAAATATATATTGGTATGTTGGTGTGGTTTTAAAATTCCCTTACTTTTTGGTTTCTCAGCATCCTGTAGTCTGCAATTACTTGCTGAAATCAAATATACAGGATCAATATTAGTCTCTTTACAAGTTTAATGCAGGATTAATATTAATATTCACAACCTGCTGACATCCTATTTTCAAACTGTCAGAGGACAAACCAGATCATCAAGGCACACCACAATAATTGAAAATAATATAGTTATATTGATGTGAAAGTTCAATGACGTTTGCATCAAATCAGGTGTATGATATGTGCAATGAAATGGCATGCAGTATAATAAGTAGTAGACTCAATTGTCATGTGCTACGAAGAGTCGATTTCAGTCCAGAAAGCATTAGAAGAAAACACAGTTTAAATATATTTATCATCTCTTTTGTAAAAAGACAAGACCTTAAAAAATCTCAAATACGAAGAATAAAGATTTCATTTTGGCTACACTCTGTAACACTACCTTTAAATTCTTCATATTTCCCTGGAGTATTTCCACTGTGTGTAGTCACATGACCCATGCTTGGGAGTGTAAGGTTTAACACACTAACAACAGGTGATTTAGGAATATCACGTGCTACCACGTGCTGTGTGAGTAATGCTGTTTACTGTACACATGGTAACAGTGACCTCATTGAGGAAACTGCATTATTTCAATTTCATCATTCATTCACTTACAGAAACAGCATGCTCATATTTACACCAGATTTCTTTCCTAAAACGTTTCTATAGCGGCCTGCTTCGGAAGGTCTTCATATGCATGTCTCAGGACAGATTTTGTCAACCTGGTAGAACAGCGTTTTTACCAGATCCACTCACACAGCTTTTCAGATTTTTAGTTGAGATTAACTCCAGGCCAAGTTTGAATGTGTTAGGTGAGGTCCTACATACAGCTCAGACTAGACAGATTACAGTTCACGTAAAAAATCAACAAATAAACAAACAAGCAAACAAACATAGCTCAAGAGTAGAGTGCTTGGGTGTGGCTTTCCCAAATAAGACATCTTTTATATTTATTTGTTTTAATAGCCTTACCTAGATGCACTTTCCTTTAAGTAAATATTTAATATTTCCCCTGTTGAATCACATGATCATATATATTGCTCAAAGTTTTCCAACAATCCCACAACAGGTGGTCCGGGAGAACCACGTGCTAGCACTTATTTAGGTCCCTGTGGTTTAATTATTACCAAAGCTCTTTGTAAGATGACTCTCGTCATGAGATATAAAACCTCGCTGCTCACACTTAGCTGGCACTTGCTGTTTTTGTAGCACTGTGCAGCGTTTGACAGCGTTATGCCAAATATTATTAAGAGCTTTTTAGTGGGATATGATCCCATTAACAAAAGCAATACTTTTGCTAGTGGCGATTATATTACAGGGCAAATTACACTGGAGTTGTCACAGGAATGCAAAATACAGTTACTCTTTGTAAAGCTGAAGGGAAAGGCGGAAGTCTTATGGAATGAATATTATGGAAAAACTGTCATAACCTATCATAGCAAAGACAAATATTTTACCATCAAGCAGTTTGTTATTCAGGAATCTCAAGGTAAGTACGCTTATGTCTTTCAATGAATTAATCACCTGTAATCAGGTGATTAATTCATGAAGCACCCCCAAAATGAATCAAAACACCCCCAAAGATTTCTTACTTTTTTTTGACAATATTTGCTGTTTGTGGGACACACTACTAAAAATATAAAAAGCATACAGTACTTAATTGAGACGGAACATTTTAACAACAAAAGTAAAGATAACCCCCGCCCCCCCAAATGGTTTGTTCCAGCTCACCTCTCTCCTGCTCTGGCTCTAGCGTCCTTTCTGCCAGAGCGATGGTGGCTGAGACGCAGCGGAGCTGAGGTGTTAGTGCCTGGCTTAAAACAGGACATATTAGTTGCATTTAACCTTCAGTTACTCTTTATATAGTTGGTAGGAGTCAGACCATGTTTCTTTTTAGCTGAAAAACATTACACCAGGACCTGGTGTAATGTTTTCAACACTGCAGGTTACCTGGTGACCAGGTAACCTGCAGTGTTGAAAACGTGTTTTCCGACGATGTTCGCTACTCTACAATCCGTCCTGCTCTGTAGTAAAATCAGCGACATTTGACCGTCCTGTTGCTCCCAATGAAATTTATACAGCCTATTTAAAATCTAAAACTTTAAATTGTCCGTAGCCTGCTGTTGTTACCACTGTCCTGTTTGAAATGGAAGGAGAGAAGCTGGTTATTTTGTCATATGTGCCGATATTAAACCCAGGAGCAACATTCAGGTAAAAGTGTAAGAACAAATGATCTGTCCATCAAGAATAATGTTGGATCAGTGTTTTAATATTTATATCTTTTATTAGATGTACATTTGGTTTGGTTATTTGCCTTTTGTTTGAAAGTACACTGAGAGAGGACTTTTTTTATTAGTGATCTTAATAGTGATTTTTTTTTCATCTAATTGAATACAATCTATTTGTGTATGATTATCAGTCCAAAGAGGGAGAGAGGAAAGAGGGGACATGAGGAGAAAGTACAAGGTCAGGAAGAACCAGGTAAGGAAACAGACAGGGAATACTAACAGGCAAAACAGAAACTGTTAAACTGCTTGAGAGAGTTGACCACCAAAAAGTGATAGACAGATTTGCCAACCTCAAGGTAAGGCCACATAGGTTAAAATAAAAAATAAAAAAATCTGCAGAGCCATAGTAGTATCTGCAGTAAAGATCTTTTCATACATTGTATACATTGTACCATAGGCAAAGTTGCCTCCATTTTTATAATTTTTCTATCAATATTTTGTACATTTGTACATTTCAAGGACTCTATTTTTGGAGTGTATTTTTATGTATCTGTATTATATTATACATACACATTAAAAGTGAATCTCTGTCCAAAAAAATGCACTCAGTTTACTTCTTACTCACTATGATCATCATTCATAATTTTCCCAAAGTAATTAAGGTTAGGATATGTATTTTTTTTTATTCCAATCCCTTCTTCTTTTGCAGCATTTAAATAACCTTTATCAGATTTGATGGTTTTGTTACAGACTAAAAAAAAGTCTTTTGCTTTTCTTTCACAAATGTGGGTATTAAATTGTGTTAAAATGTACAAAACAGTGATGCCATGTTTTGTGACGAGGAACCAGGCACAGAGAGACTTGATGAATTTAAGAATCTTATGATTTAATAAAGAAATTTGCAGACTTGCACAGAGATGGTAAAATTATGATGACTGATAATGGAAATGAAGACAACAGATGATGAGGACAGGAAGGAACAGGGGTTTAAATGCACCAAGGAGACAGTCAGAGGAAACTCTGTACAACTGGAGACATTTAAGGATGCAGGGACTGACAGAGACAGGGTAGAAGTCTCATCGTGATGAGTAAAGATTATCTTGCCTGGCTGAGCAGCTCTCTGGGTGCTCAGCACCCCCAAAGCTCTGATCCTAGAATCGCCCCTGCCTGTAATCATATTTTTTTTTCTTGCAACTTTAATTACTGTGCAAGTCAACCCCCAATAATTTTTTTTAAAAATCATGTAGTACTGTGGCTTTTTGTTTTTCTTTCTCCTTTTTTTTCTTTCCATTACACGAGAGGATTTTGTTTGTTAGTAATGAACAATAATAAGTGAATCTGAAGTGTCAAAATTTTAATTGGCATCTATCTCTAAACTTATTCAGACACACAAATAAAACCAGAGAATTTTCTGCTGTACTACTTTCCCCCTAATCCTTGAAACTAACAAACTGAGTGTTTAAATAAGAAAACTGAAAAGGCTGGTCCAAGACTTTCCTTAATCGGAAATGAAAGCTACATTAAGTGACTGTTTTATTATTTCCCAGGCAATACTGTTATTCCCCCAGGCTGCCATGTCTACCCATTCACCTTTCAGATCCCAGCACAGTGAGTTTTCTCTAAGTTAGTTATTAAAAAACTATTATTATGAGGATAAGCACTCTTGAGTGTTTTCAATTTTCCCTTAAATGATATCCTGCCACTCACCCACTTTGATTTGTTAATAGTATTATCCTGTCTTACAGAGAGCTGCCCTCCTCTTTCAGGGGCTCACATGGAAAGATTGTGTATAGATTGGAGGCAAATCTGAGCCGCTCAGTGAGAAAAGACAGCAAAGCAAAGGCAGAGTTCACTCTCATCCACAAAAGAAACCTTGACGGAGAGCTTATGCTACCCTTACAAACTGCCATATGTTACACTCCTGAATTAACACTGCATGTACATAAATTGTGATTTTCTTCTCAGACTCCACAGCAAAATATGACTGATAAGAAGATGAACCTCTTCACATCAGGATCAGTGGCCATGGATGTAAGCATTCCAAAAACAGCCTTCCTCCAAGGTAATTATGACTTGCTCGCAATTTCACATTACTGAAATATACATTCACTCCACAGGGAATCCTTTTATGACTGAAGATAGACTATGATGATAGATAAGGCATGTAGTGCACATGTTGGTTAAATGTGAAATGTGTTATATTTTTACAGAAATATAGAAAATCTTAAAACCTTTGCGAACTCATTCCTGCAAAGATCAAACAGATGATGACACAGCTTAAACTCTTAAAAGTTTGCAATACTGAAATCCACAGCTCGACAGCTTTGTATGCAGCATAACATCAATGTAATTCTATTGTAGGACAGAAATTTAACCTGATGTCGTTGTTTTTCCAGGAGAAGACATAAAGGTTGTGGCTTCAGTTCAGAACAAATCCTCTCGTGACATTAAACTCAAGTACTGTCTCTACAGAAAGTACAGCTACTTTGCAAATAAGAAAAGGAAACTTGAAACAAAAGACATCCTGAAAGAGGAGGGCGAAGCCATCCCACAGTCAGTCACTAGACAGTCACCAAGATCATCACCGTCCCTTCCACCGAGACTGCCTCAGTCCTAAACTACAACATCATCAAATTAGAGTACAGACTCCGGGTGAGTAGGCCTATTTCATCTTCCTGAAAGTATTTCCCAGGCCTTGTTAATATCTTTATTTAATCAAGTATGCATTACTAGTCTAATAAGCACTGACTCTTTCTAGGTCCATCTGGATGTGAAGTATGCTTCAGACCCAGAGATCAAGTTCCCCATAATCATCCTGCCTGCTTTAGAGGGGTCTGATAAGCAGCAGTCATCTGACTATTCAGCCAGTGGATATGAAGCATCTCCAAATTCTGACTTTCCAGAAGGGACAAGCTTTCTACAAAATCCAGCTGCCCCTGGAGTTGATGGCTTACCACCTTCCTATGAGACATATGACATGTACCCCTCCCTGAACAGTTCAGACAGAAAGTCCTAGAAGCTCGGCTACAGATTTGGAGGGTACTGGGCTCTTTTTATTTCAGTTTTCAGTTTTATTTGTCATATGCAAGTTAGCACAGGGTCAACATTGCAATGAAATGTGTTTGATGAGCAGCAGTCACTCAGCAGCATGATACAGTAGGAGAAAATAAAATAAAATAGAAAAATAGTAAGGAGCAAAATATTAGAGACATGGTAAAAGAGAAAAGATGACTAAATATATATGTATCTATATAAATATATGTACACTAGTGATTAAATAAGAAAATCTTGAAAAGAAATGTGACGGGAGGGCAGATGGGATATTGCACAGGAATGAGCAGCAGAAAATTACAGTATTGCACTTTTAAATATAAATATCAATAACAATAAAGTGAAGTGACCAGTGCAGATTAAACAGAGTTTTTTCTGATTCTGATTTAAATATTCTGAATAGCTCAAGGAAGTAACACAATGTGTTACAGGGATGATATGATATCTATAAAAATCACTGTATATAGCCACTTATAAAAACATTTATTCCAGATATTACTTAGTGCCTCAGAGAAAATGTATATTTTCATTTTCATTTATTTTATCAGTGTGATGATAGAAGATTTCCATGACCGATGTGTATTTTGATACATTTTTAACAGATGGATTTTTAAATATCAAATCTTTGCCACTCAGTGCATAAATATCTTTATTGCTGTAGAGTAGAACGGAACCAGCAGGAGCAGATTCTGTGAATCCATAAAATACACTCATTGAATATAATTAATTATAATTATAATATTTTTAACATTAGTTAGTTTTAAGTTTTAAAAAAGATGTAGTCAGGCTTATTTGAGCTTTTTTTTGTGATCTAATGTGTTGCTGGGAAGCACTTTGTGATGTTTATCTTGAAAGGTACTATTGAAGTAATCCTTTTATTTGTTCTACAGCAGGATTAGGCAACTCCAGGCCTTGAGTGCCGGTGTCCTGCAGGTTTTAGATACTCTTGATCCAACACAGCTAATTCAAATGGCTAAATTACCTCCTCAACATGTCTTGAAGTTCTCCAGAGGCCTGGTAATGAACTTATCATTTGATTCAGGTGTGTTGACCCAGGGTGAGATCTAAAACCTGCACGATACCGGCACTCGAGGCCTGGAGTTGCCTACCCCGGGGTGGCTGTAGCTCAGGTGGCAGAGCAGGTCAGCCACTAATCAGAAGATCGGTGGTTCGATCCCAGGCTGCCTCCTGGCTGCATGCCAAATATCCTTGGGCAAGATGCTAACCCCATGTTTGCCTACTGGTGGTGGCTACCGGTGGCGCCAGTGTCCGGCAGCCTCGCCTCTGTCAGTGCACCCCAGGGCAGCTGTGGCTACAATGTATCTTGCCATTGCCAGTGTGTGAATGGGTGAATGACTGAATGTAGTGTAAAGCGCTTTGGGGTCCTTAGGGACTGAGTAAAGCGCTATACAAATGCAGGCCATTTACCCCTGGTCTACAGCATTCGGCTTTATACACAGAGCTAATTTGTTCTAAATATATGGATTTATAAATTTCACTTTACATGCTGCGGTATATTGGTGCTGATGGGTATTGAGGTATGGGAAACTGATAAACAGTTTATAACAATAATCCTAAAGCTGAGATTGTTTCTGAGACATCCACATGTCCACAGCAAATATACCGAGCCCCACAAATGGGCTCTAGTGTATTACCAGTGTGGAATAAAAAATGTGTAAGTAAAATGTAAAAGGAATGTGTATGTAAACAGGTATATGTATTATGAAATCCTTTGAGTGATGGATAAGACTAAAAAAGGTTTTTACAAATGCTTCCTTTAACCAAACACTTTGAAGCTCTGCTCTGGGATGTCTTCATATGACTGTGTCCGGACAGACTTTGCTAACAGCAGCACCACATCTGTGCCAGATACAAACTCAGACCTGGTGTATAACACTTCAATAAAAAAACAAAACAAACGAATGTGTCGAAACTTGAGATATGAGCTGTGCGGGGCTTCCAAAAAAAGGCAACAAGTCGCGGAGTCTGAGCCTTATAGCTGGAGTGGCTAATGAATAGAAACCTGACTGGCCAAAAGGTGTGCATGAGAACACAATGGGCCAGATTTGGCCAATGGGCTACGACCACAGAATAATGAGGACTTTTTATATAACCTTACCTTTAGACACACTGGTATATGGATGCACTCTCCTTTAAGTAAACACTCAACATTTCCAGTGTTTAACCACATGTTTAATCATGTTTAACTCCATGATCCATGCAAGTCACACCCCAAACATGTCTGTCAGGAATATCATGTGATTGCATAGATTATACTGTCCATAATGCTATTTGCGCCTACACACACTAGTACGAGGTTAGTGTTTCATAATTTCATTAATTTATAGAAGCACCATGCCTATACATTTTATTTACACAAGATTTATTTACTCTAGCAGACATTTACAATGTTTCTTATCAATAAACATGAATATTTTAGGGCCTTGTGGTTTAATTATTATCAAAACTGTACTTGCACCTTCAAACCCTCCTCATGACACATAAAACCTCTCTCCTTGTGCTTATCTGGCATTTACTGTACTTGCAGCTTTGAACAGTGTACTATGTCAAGTAGTGTTAAGAACTTTACAGTGGGATACAATCCCCTAAACAAAAGCAACACTTTCAGTAGTGGTGATTATCTCATGGGACAAGTTACATTTGAATTAACTAATGAGTGCGAAGTACAGTCACTCTTTGTAAAGCTGAAGGGAAAAGCTCAAGTGTCTGACTGGACTGAAAATCATGGGAAAACTATTGTGACTTACCAAAGCAAAGAGAAGTACTTCAGCATTAAGCAGTTTGTCATTCAGGAATCTATGGGTAAGCTAATGTCTTTCAATTTAGCACAATGCTGTAATCATTTTAAATCGTGGTATGTTTAATTAATCTGCTACTGTTTACAGAAAAGCTTTTCTTTGAATGATCATTTATACAAAAATTGCCTTTTAACTAGTAAGGTTAGTACAATCTTGACCAGTTCATGCTGATGGCAGCAATAATAGCAGGAATAACATTTTCCTGCTCTTCTCTTTCTGTGATTTCCTCTCTTCTTCAGAGCTATTTGCAAACCTGCTATTTCAGTGAGCAGCCCTTCTAAAAACAGCCACAGAGAGAAATTTACAAACCTTCCTTTAATCAGACATAAAGAAAAACATGCTCTCTGACTAATTCATTGTTCCTTAGGCAAAAATGTTCTTTCCCCTGGCTGCCATGTCTACCCATTCACCTTTCAGATTCCAGTGCAGTGAGTTTTCTTCTGAACAAAATTATTTCCATTGGTGTTCCATATAAACACATTCAAACACGTTTCTTTATTTTCTAAAACAATATCCTTTCATTTACAGTGGGGCAAAAAAGTATTTAGTCAGCCACCGATTGTGCAAGTTCCCCCACTTAAAATGATGACAGAGGTCAGTAATTTGCACCAGAGGTACACTTCAACTGTGAGAGACAGAATGTGAAAAGAAAACACAATGAATTCACATGGTAGGATTTGTAAAGAATTTATTCGTAAATCAGGGTGGAAAATAAGTATTTGGTCAATAACAAAAATACAACTCAATACTTTGTAACATAACCTTTGTTGGCAATAACAGAGGTCAACGTTTACTATAGGTCTTTACCAGGTTTGCACACACAGTAGCTGGTATTTTGGCCCATTCCTCCATGCAGATCTTCTCAAGAGCAGTGATGTTTTGGGGCTGTCGCCGAGCAACACGGACTTTCAACTCCCGCCACAGATTTTCTATGGGGTTGAGGTCTGGAGACTGGCTAGGCCACTCCAGGACTTTCAAATGCTTCTTACGGAGCCACTCCTTTGTTGCCCGGGCGGTGTGTTTTGGATCATTGTCATGTTGGAAGACCCAGCCTCGTTTCATCTTCAAAGTTCTCACTGATGGAAGGAGGTTTTGGCTCAAAATCTCACGATACTTGGCCCCATTCATTCTGTCCTTAACACGGATCAGTCGTCCTGTCCCCTTGGCAGAAAAACAGCCCCATAGCATGATGTTTCCACACCCATGCTTCACAGTAGGTATGGTGTTCTTGGGATGCAACTCAGTATTCTTCTTCCTCCAAACACGACGAGTTGAGTTTATACCAAAAAGTTCTACTTTGGTTTCATCTGACCACATGACATTCTCCCAATCCTCTGCTGTATCATCCATGTGCTCTCTGGCAAACTTCAGACGGGCCTGGACATGCACTGGCTTCAGCAGCGGAACACGTCTGGCACTGCGGGATTTGATTCCCTGCCGTTGTAGTGTGTTACTGATGGTGACCTTGTTACTTTGGTCCCAGCTCTCTGCAGGTCATTCACCAGGTCCCCCCGTGTGGTTCTGGGATCTTTGCTCACCGTTCTCATGATCATTTTGACTAGGGCTGGGTATCGTCACTGATTTCTAGAATCGATTCAATTCCGATTCACAGGGTCCCGAATCGATTCAATCCACGATTCGATTTAATTCGATTCGATTCGATTCGATTCGATTTAATTCGATTCGATTCACTTTGATTTGAATCTGGGAAATTTTGACAGTCAGAAATATTATAATTCAGATCAGTACATTTACATATTTTTGTATCTATAAAAAGGAAGCTGACACACCAAGACTTTATCAAAGGTGTGAGCATCACAGCAGAGGCCTTTGTGTCAAAGTAGCTGAGGATAAAACACAGAAAAACATGAAGGTGATTTTCCTATTCTGGGATTTTATAAAAATTTTCTGCAGTAGATCAAAAACGAAAGAAAACCATTAATCAACACATGAACATTACCTCTGAAGTTACATCGGTTTTATTAGAGACAAGGCTGAGCGTTTTGCATAATTTTAAAAAGTTTAAATTTGTTCAGTATTGAACGGCAGAAATTAGGTTTTATTTTCGGAAGTATATAAAACGAAAAAAAAAAACCGTTGGCCGACAGCGCTGTAAACAACGGTAGACTTGTGCGTAACAAGCAAGCGAATAATGCAGAAAACAGTACAGAGAGAGAGAGGGAGAGAGAGCGCGCGAGAGAGAGCTGTGCATCGTGGTCGAAGCAAAACAATAAAAGTCAGAGTGAATTCATGACGTTGTTTATGTGAAGCCTAGTTTGGATCTTCTTTTGCTGCTGGTTCGGTCAATATTGTTTGGAGAGAGATAAAACTAACAGCTTTAGAATCAGCGCATAAAGGGCGTGAACACAAAGCGCGGACCGCCGACAGATCAGAATCAGCGCGCTGTCGGCTTTCAGCCCCGACTGTGAGAAAGGCGACATCTCACTGATTCTTATCCGCGGTTGGGCTGTGTGTTTAAGTCTTTGTGCAGAATCCGTGTTCCTGCTCTCATTTACTGTCTTAGCTGTTTGGTGGTTGTTGAAATTTTGTGAGATTTCACCAGAGATTCTGGCATTTCGGGCAAAATAAATTTATATTAAAAAATCGATTCAGGATTTTAATGAATCGATTTTACGTTATCCAAGCCAGAATCGATTTTAATCGATAAATCGATTATAAAAACCCACCCCTAATTTTGACCCCACGGGATGAGATCTTGCGTGGAGCCCCAGATCGAGGGAGATTATCAGTGGTCTTGTATGTCTTCCATTTTCTGATGATTGCTCCCACAGTTGATTTTTTCACACCAAGCTGCTTGCCTATTGTAGATTCACTCTTCCCAGTCTGGTGCAGGTCTACAATTCTTTTCCTGGTGTCCTTCGAAAGCTCTTTGGTCTTGGCCATGGCGGAGTTTGGAGTCTGACTGGTTGAGGCTGTGGACAGGTGTCTTTTATACAGATGATGAGGTCAAACAGGTGCCATTCATACAGGTAACGAGTGGGGGACAGAAAAGCTTCTTACAGAAGACGTTACAGGTCTGTGAGAGCCAGGGATTTTCCTTGTTTGAGGTGACCAAATACTTATTTTCCACCCTGATTTACGAATAAATTCTTTACAAATCCTACCATGTGAATTCATGGATTTTTTTTTTCACATTCTGTCTCTCACAGTTGAAGTGTACCTCTGGTGCAAATTACTGACCTCTGTCATCATTTTAAGTGGGGGAACTTGCACAATCGGTGGCTGACTAAATACTTTTTTGCCCCACTGTAAGTTTCATTGCACCTTTTGTTGCCACATCTTACAGAGACCTGCCGTCCTCCTTCAAGGGCTCATGTGGAAAGATTTTGTACACAGTCGAGGCAAATCTGAACCGGTCGATGAGAATGGACAGCAAAGCAAAGGCAGAGTTTACCCTCATCCAAAAGAGAAACACTGATCCAGTGTTGATGGTACCCTTACATTGTTGTTGAACAAATACACACATGCATACACAGATTTTCTAAATTTCATCCTTTTTTTATGTTAGACCCCACAGCAAAATATGATTGATAAGAAAATGAAGCTCTTCTCAACGGGATCTGTGGCCATGGATGTAAGCATTGCAAAAACAGGCTTCTGCCAAGGTAATTCAAACCATTACTGAACCATACAGTCAATCTGCACGTTATTCTAATAGTGGATTACAATAGAAAATGGCAATAGAACACATTGAAATTCATCTCATAGTTGAAACATGTGCAGCTCAAGGTCAATTTGCTCATGGAACATATTTATGGTCTAAAGATAAGATGATATCTAATGTAGGTCACAGGCCATGGAAGTAAAGACCGGGATCTAAATGTGATGTAAATACTTCACTCCTAAACGCATACCAGCAAATGTCCAAATGTAATCTTGGTACATGACCTCAATCCGTCCTCTCCTTGTAGTACTGCTGTCAAACTTTACACTCATATAATTAAATGCATTTGTCTTCTGTGTGGAATTAATGCAAGTCATTGATTTTGTAATAGTGACACCCGTAACTTTAAAGTTTCATATTTCTGTAACCAGTCTTTTGATTATTTGTAAATTCATGGCAAACAGAGCGTAACGCTCATGTATAACCTGTTCTTGTTGATGTTCCAGGAGAAGGCATAAGGGTCATGGCTTCAATTCAGAACAAGTCCTCTCGTGACATTAAGCCCAAGTACTGTCTGTACAGGAAATACAGCTACTTTGCAAATAAGAAAAGGAAAGTTGAAACAAAAGTCATCCTGAAGGAGGAGGGTAAAGCCATCCCACACTCTGCAGGTCAGACTGTCACCAGGATCATCACTGTACCTTCCACCGTGACCACATCAGTCCTAAACTGCAACATCGTCAAAGTAGAGTATAGACTCCGGGTGGGTAAGCCTATCTATCTTCACTTTTATGTTGTTCTGCATCAACGGGGTTGCATGGTAATGTTGACTCTTTTTCCACCACAGGTCTATCTGGATGTGAAGTATGCTTCAGACCCAGAAGTCAAGTTCCACATAGTCATCCTGCCTGCTTTAGAGGGGTCTGATAATCAGCAGTCATCTGACTTTTTGACGAGTGAATTTGACCAATTTCCAAATCGTTACATGTCAGGAGGGATGAGCTTTCTACAAAATCCAGCTGCCCCTGAACCTTCTGCTCCACCACCTTCCTATGAGACATATGGGATGTACCCCTCTTTCACAGGTTTAGATAGAAAGCCCTAGAATCTGTAGTGCAGATCTAGTTTTTATTGCTATTTTTTATAATAGCAATTAATTAAGAGTAAGAATAAGAGAATAAGAGTAAGAATAATTGGTAATAGATTGATTTACAGCTTGATATTCTGGTTTAATTTCAGTCGTTGACCATATTTGTTCCCTTTAAATGTGTAATAGCAGGAATAAAAAATATTTAATAAATAATTTATTTATTTCAGAGATTATATATTGTCCACATTTATTATTTTTAATCCATCTGACAACAGAAGACTCACATTTGTGATCTCTGAACTATGACCAGCAACAAGATGCTGTTGACCAATCATGTCTCTGAACACTAAATATTTGCATTATTTTCCCACTGAGGAAATGCAAGTCACATTACAGGTGTGCTGGAAATAGAACAGTGGACAGTCCTGCACTGTGCTTTTCTGTATAGCCTACTACTATGAAGCATCTAGGAAAATCTTAAGACCTTGATTAAATGTTTTTGTAGTAACGGGTGGTGTTATTATATTTTTCAACAAATAATTGAGCAGACAGTTGAACACAACATTCTGCAGTGGCTAGTTCCTATACTACAATTAACAAAAATCATACGCACAGTTTGACATTTTCTCATGCTTCATCCCTTTTTTCTCAACATACTGTAGTCAGTAGTGTCTTTATGGTTAAATGAGTTTTACTTGTGGTATTTTAGCATTATAGAATTTCATCAGCCTGAAACAGTCTGGCTTCCTTAAAAAGCTGTGCTTGCCTCAGAGCAGTTAAAGAAACACCAACGTAAAGTTAATGCTGCTTGAAGTTATTGTTCCTAAGTTTCCAAGCTTTCTGTTGATTCTGCACTTCATGGTGTTAATTTGTGCTGGGTCATTCTCATAGATATAATGCCACATGTGACATGGCTCACTGTCTCTTTTAAAGAAATTTGTTAACACCTGACTTTCTTTTTTTTTGTTTTGATTCTTTTATATTTTTATATTTTTTACTCTTTTTTTTTTTAGATTTTATTATCTATCTTTCTCCCTCTATATATATATATATATATATATATATATATATATATATATATATATATATATATATATATATATATATATATGTATGTGTGTGTGTGTGTGTGTGTGTATATATATATATATATATATATATATATATATATATATATATATATATCTATGTGTGTGTGTGTGTGTGTGTGTAAGAAGAAAAATGCAAACAATACCAACTTTTTCATTGTAGGTATGGATAGGCTCCTCCTGACCCATTGGACCCCCTGGGCAGTCAGTCCCACTTTCCCCCACACTGCTACTACGCCCCTGCATGTCACCGTGTGGCACCAAATAAGTGACTAATTGGTGCACGCATTATTGGATAAATGAAATCAGGCGAAGCCGCGGTAATGTAAGACCTCCTTTTCAGGATCGGGACACACCTACCGCTCTACTGTGGTGTCCTTGGAAAGTTTCCCTGTGCGCTGCTACAAATTATGCCGTTCACAGTCAAGAGATTAGACGTAATCTATAACTCTATCAATGACAGCAACACTTTTACTGACGGTGATGTTATTTATGGGGAAGTCAGGCTGGAAGCGGGGAAAGACTTCCAGATAGAGTACCTGTTCATTAAATTCAAAGGGAAAGCTGAGGTTTTGTGGACCGAGAGGTACGGACAAACCACGCATGTATACCACGCCAAAAACAAATACTTCAGCGTTAGACGTTACTTCATCCCAGACAAAAACAGCAAAAGTAAGTTTGCTTTTCATTCTGCGCTGCGTGCACGGAGGAGCCTGCTTAAGTTAGAAAAACCAAACAAACAAAAAACTAAAAAGAACCACTTAAAAACTAAATTATTTGTGTTCAGTTTATAGTTTTTAAGAATTTAGCAAACAAATAAATTTAGCTTATGGACTAAAGTCAACGCAGTGGAAGGAAATGTTAGCATCAGGCGTTGTTTATGTTTGCTAGTTGGGTGAGCGGAGGGGGGGACTACTTCCAGTTGCACAACAACTGCTCAACCGCAGATCTCTTATGCTGCTGCTCTGTGGTTTCAGCCTAATCTAAATCTGCTTGAACTACAGAATATTTTGAAAGTTATCTTCTGTGTAACATGCAGCAAAGTTTCTTCCTGTAGAAATGAATTTTCGTCAGTGATTATACCAGTCAGAACACACATACAACTAAAGCACCAGATCACTAGTTTTTACATGGATTCTGTACTAACAGTGAAAATATGATTAATCAAATCTAAGTAAAAGATAAGAGTTAAAATGATGATTCAGAGCATGATTTGTCTGCATTTTTCAGTGTAAACTTCTAAATTGAGAGTTTTAGTTTTAGACATTTTAATCCATCTTTTACTATATAACTCAAGAAATTAACAGACACTCATCTGTGGCTTGTTTAACACCTGCAGAGATTACAATCATGATTTTCAGGTTTTTGCCCAGCCTAAAATAACACAGTAAGGTTGACAGATTGTGTTGCTTTCTGCTTGATTTTTCTCTTCAGGGGATGACAGACAGACACTAGTGACCGACGACTTACAAACATGTGAGTATTTGACCGTCCTCTCTCAGCCTGTTGTGGTGCTTGCTTGTGTTTTTACTGAAATATATTTGTGTGCTGTCTGTGTTTGAGCTTTTATTTCATTCAGCTATAGCTTGAGTCACTTGTTGAATGCTGAGACTGCATGTCCGGTGTTGTGTTCACGCTGTCAGTCTGTCACTTTTACACCTTCTGTCGTGTCATCTTCTGCAAAGCTGGATTAAATAACTCTGGCAGATGTCAGGCTGTCTGTTCATTGAAACATGGGCAAACTCTTTGTGCTAAATAAACTCCAGTTAATATGAAAAATCAATGGCCATATCTTTATCTGGTATATAATTGTAATATTTTCAACACACTGAAACTTCCTGTCTTGTCATTGTGGCTGGTAAGTGCAATCCTGCTGCAGCATTACACTTAGAGTCGCAGTGTAGTGAGAGCCAGAGTGCTTTTTAATCACTGATGTCTAATTACAAGCATAAAAATCCCTAAACACATTAGCTAAGTGATGCAAACATACGTTTTTGTTCCTTGAGACATCCGTTGGGCTTGAGGAGTTTTTTGTTCTTTTTCAGCTCTTGTGTTTGTAATCCCTAAATATTTGACTTAAACAGGAAGTCAAATCAAACTCACCCCAGCATCCCTTTACAACGGCCTGCTTTGTAATTGTAGGAGTTGTAACTTAAACACATATCTGAACAATTTCTTCTTAAATTTGTATTTATCTTTTACATTTCTTTTTGCTATTTCTTTTTTTTTTTTTTAAGACAGCAGCGTTGTTGCCCCAGGAATCCATGTCTACCCATTCAGCTTTCAGTTCCCCTACCAGTAAGAAACATTTCTTTAAATGATTGCAGCGTTAGTAAGAACAAACAGACAACCTCGTGTTTTGTTACTGCTGTTGTTCCAGAAAAGTGAACACACTGAGGTTGTGTATACATTAAAACAACATTAATATACTGAAGTTTTAGATACGTATATGTATGAATGTGGGCAGATAACCACCAGTAATTTTATTATGAATTGATTAGTGACTTGGTGAATGTATCAAGTCTGAATTCTGAGCTTGAGGTGATTCAGATATTTGAACACTCACGGGTCCATAACTCCCTAAACATTCACGGCACAGCTGTAAATCCAAGGATTCGCCTGATTTCACCGCCAGCAGAAATGCCGCTTGCAATGCATAAAGGGAGTGTTTTAAAACATGCAAAACGTGTCAGCATAGCATTAGCTTGAGCCAGTTGTGTTTGCAAACTGGAAGAACATCAGAACATATTTTATTTATTACGTGCTGAAAAACCGTTAATCCCAAAGGGCTTCACTCGTAATTGTTCTGTTTATGGCTGCTGTATTGTTTATTTTGATATGAAACATTTTATTAAGTCATTTAGAAAATGTGAAAAGCTGTATTGTTTATTTTACAAGAAAGTGATCAACTCATCACAGTTCTGTGGGCTTTGGTGCTTGTTCAATAGGGATTTACCCTCCTCCTTCAAAGGTCATGATGGTAAAATTGCGTACTCGCTGGAAGCCGTGCTGAGCAGATCAATGAGGATGAACGTGAAACGTGAAACTATGGTCAACTTTGTGTCAATGACAAATGTGAACACTATGTCTTGGTTACAGGTATGTGTGTTGTCTCATTTGCAGTCATCCTAACAAAGTTGGCACAACCACAGAACAAACAAACATACAAAAAAAAAGGGTCAGTGGGCGGCAATAACCTACCCAGTGTTTAGACCTGCTTGGACATGTATTGCGCAACTTGTTTCAGTATTTGCATTCAGAGTGCTCACCTTGTGAAAACACTGGTTTTTAAAGACACCAAACATAGTCTTACTGGAAAGGGCCACTGGCTTAGCTTTGAGATCAATGTGGCTGAAGTCTACATATCTGTTTTTGGGAGAATTTAAGTGCATTTGTGCTAGAGCAGAGCGATATGACCAAAAATATTTATCACGATATACATTTTGAAAATTTGCAATAACGATAAAACTGACGATATAATTGACACTAGACAAAATACTTTACAACTCCACAAATTTATTAGTGCAAAAAAAACAAACAAACATCAATCTATTTTCACTTGAACAAGCAGCTGTTTGTTATGTGTTTTTAAAGTTGTATAAAAATTTAACAGTGCAAATACAAATTCCTTGCTGACAGTTTAACCAAAAGGCATTTCCAGTGGAAACTGGCTGACATGTCCTCAGCATAACCGTGTATAATATCCACAAAACCTAAAAAGAGGTTATACACACACACAATACAGTAATATTATGTTGAAGCACAGTATGTATCACTCCGCGAGGCTCCTGACTACGATAGCCGTAATGCTCCGACAATCCATCAAGCGGTGCGGGTTCGTAGCTTAGCAAAGTTGTACTAAAACATTTGACAGATTTTCGAGCGCCGTGTACCACATAAAATCGTTTCAAGGTCAGTAAACACAACCAGAATTCATACATAAAGCACACCAGATTATAAGGGGCACTGACGAATTTCAGAAAAATCAAAGGATTGATATTAAGTGTGCCGTATTTTCCAAAAAACACGGTAATAGCGACGGCCCGCTAGCATGTGCTACCAAAAATAGTGCTTTGTTGTGTATTCTGAGGGACGAAAGCTAAACCAGTTCCACACCACTAAAGTCGCAGCATTTTTACAAACCAATTCTAGTTCATCCGTTTCATTCAACGATCTGCTTTCGCCCTTCTTATTCTCCGTTGCCGCCGTGTGCGTATGAAAACAAAGGCACTGCGCATGCGTATTTTACCCATATTCTATCGCGATATTAAATTTTCTTATTGTTGCCCAACATTATACCGGTATTACCATGAACAGTATGATATGGCCCAGTCCTAATTTGTGCTACAGTCTTGTTTTTCTTTCAGACACCGCTGCATGAGTCTAAGGATAAGAGAATGAACATTTTTACCTCAGGAAGTGTATCCATGGATGTTAATCTTGAAAAAATGGGCTTCCAACAAGGTGAGAGGCGTGCAGGTGATACTGACATGTATTTGTCTAAAGCAAAGGTCAGGTTTGACTTTTCCGCTCTGCATTGCAGGAGAAGGATTAAAAGTTGTGGCCTTCATTAAGAACAGTTCATCTCGTGAGATCAAGCCCAAGTACTGTTTGTACAGAAAGCACAGTTTCTTTGCAAGAACGAAGAGAAGGGTCCATACTAAAGACCTCTTCAAAGAGGCGGGAGACGCCATCCCTCCATCTGCAGAAGAAACCGTCACAAGGGTCATCACCATTCCCCGTGACATGGAGCCCTCGATCCTCAACTGCAACATCATCAAAGCTGAGCACAGACTCAGGGTAAGCAGCTTGAAAAATGTTTGCTGGAAACACCAGTAAGTCTTAAAACTGTATTAATCCAAAATTATTGATCCACAAAAGGATTTCTTTAAGTAGTCTTCAGAAATAGTTTTTTTTTTTTTTTTTTTTTTTTTTTTTTAAAAGCTCTTCTTTGGGGGTCTTCTGCCTTTTCTTCTGTTCTCCATTAACATGATTCCACACTGCTTTTGTAATGTTGAGGTTCAGGCTCTGGGTAGGCCAATCCATACTAATGGCGTTGTTTGTGATCAAATGAAAAATGAAGCAATCCAATCAGGAAGCCAAGGAGGTACAGGACTTTTTCCTCTTTCTGTCTTTGTTTGCATCAATATAATCTTGCTTCCCTGTTTAGTTGTGCCTCTCTTCCTGTTTTATTTTGGTTATTATTTCTCTCTGTGTCCTCTGTGGGTTTTACTTCCTTTGTCTCATTATTTAGTTTCAGCTGTACTTCCACCTGTTACCTCTCCCCTCATCACATTCTCTCTGCCAGGCACCTATACTGTAACACTTAGCACTTAATTCAAAGCAAGGGTCAGATGCTATTCCCTTCTTATGGTCAGATGAAGGTTAAGGGATGTTTGTGGTTTTTTTGTTATTTGAACGAGTTGCTTAAAGTAGATTTTTGACCTTTTTAGTATTTAGACACAATTAAAAGCTTTCACCAGTATGTTAATTGAAAATCTTGATTTGATTAAAAAAAGGTGCCTGAAGTAGTTCTGTTGCCCTAAAAAATATTCCCTTAGAAATTCTGTACGTATACTGCATCATGTTGCTTTCACACAATACAATATGACTGGATTGTATTGCCTAATAGTCGAGGCTGTTCCCAGTCTGTAACTTGAACTGCTTTATTGTCACACTGGAGATCAGTCTGAAGATCAGCTAACAGCCCAGATCTATGCTGTGCCGACTTAAAATGGTCCAAGAAGGAAGGCTCTGTTCCTCGAAAGAAAATACATTTCATTTTACTTTGTTGAGAACTTGTTAACTTGTTTTTTTGAAATTCTGTAGTAGAAATGCACACATTAAACAAAGAGGAAAAAAGATACACTGTGGTTAGCACTGTTGCCACACAGCAAGAAGGTCCTGAGTTCAATTCCACCATCAGGCCAGGGTCTTTCTGTGTGGAGTTTGCATGTTCTCCCTGTGTTTGTGTGGGTTCTCTCCGGGTACTCTGGCTTCCTCCCACCGTCCAAAGACATGCAGTTTGTGGGGATAGGTTAATTGGATAATCCAAATTGCCACTAGGTGTGAATGTGAGTGTGAATGGTTGTCTGTCCCTGTGTGTGTTGGCCCTGTGACAGACTGGCGACCTGTCCAGGGTGTACCCCACCTCTCGCCCTATGACAGCGCCCCCCGCGACCCTGAAAAGGATAAGCAGAAGTGGATGGATGGAAAAAAGATACTTTGTAGATATAATTTAAATTGAAAACTGGTTCCTTGCTACGTTTTGGCTCATTCCTTGAGTTACCTAGCTTGCCTTTTCATGCATTAATTATTCATAGCTCAGTGTTAAGCATTTCAGCAAACAAAAAACAGTCATCCTTTATTCCTCTTAAAAGGATTCAACTAAAAATGAGTGGGTTGAAAAAAACAAAAACAAAAAAAAAACCAAACAGCCGGCATCAAAAGGAAACTGAAAGACTTTAAGAAAAAAAGTATTTCTCAAGACCACTTTAGAAATTACAAGAAAGGAAGGTGGTTCAAGACTTTTGCACATTACTGCATGTAAACTCCAAACCAAAAGTTCATTTGAGGGGCTTTACTGCTAAAAACCTAGCAAAGAATATAGAAAATATCTGTAATGTAACTGATCACATCAATGTTGATGTGATCAGAAAAGATGAGCAGGAAGGTATGAATGTTGTGAACATGAGCGCAGCAGAGCGATATTTAAAGCTCTCTGTCGGTTCTTTATTTTACGCAATGAAAGACTTTTGTGTAAAGCTTTTGAAAGCGTTTGAACACAGTCGTCACGCTTTGTTCATTTGTTTGAGAAAAGTGTTTGTTTTGCACACATGTGAACACAGTATTGTATAGAGCATAGTGGAAAACTGTCGGGCACATAGGTTGTCTTTATAGAGCAAAGCTCCAGTGTCTGCCATGGTTTATTGACTCATTTTACTGAAAAGCAATAATGTAAACAAAAGACATATGTGACATAAGACCCTACTAGTAGTAACTGAGGACAGCAGTTATATTTGTGTTAATGGGTAACATCTGCAGCTCAAAACCAACATAACCTGTGTGAAAGGGTTGAGCTACAAAATGCTAAAACTTTTAATTAATACTAAAATAAGCATAAGCTGAGATGCATGAAGCCATAACCAAAGAAAAGGCTGATAGATTTTACCTGTTGAACATGTTCTAAAAACAGAGGATTGGTTCAATTCTGCAAATACTGAGTAACTTTAAACAATCTAACGTGTTTTACAGGTGTCCCTTGCTGTAAAATATGCTTCAGATCCAGAGATCAAGTTTCCTGTAGTCATCCTGCCAGCCTTCCAGGCCTATCCTGCAGCGCCACCAGACTATTCCGCTGCGGCTGCTGCTAGCCCTTTTGGATTCAACCCAAACCTGAACCCAAACCCTCCAGTAGGGGGTTTTGAGCCACAACAACCAATAGCAGCTCCCCAACCGTCAGATCCCCCTCCTCCTTATGGAGCATATGCAATGTACCCTCAATTTCCAGATTTTTGAGAATAAATCCTAGCAACAGGTCTGACCAGATGCTTTGCCAGGAAATGGTGTGAAAACACTGAGAAGCATACTGTGGTCATTAAGAGCCACTCTAGTGTTCACCAAGCACTTCTGTGGCTATAGACTATACCATATCCCTATAGTGTGTGTTTAACTGCCTCATATAGGAGTATCCACTCCCGATTGTTTCCCTTTTTTTTTTTTTTTTTTTTTTTTTTTTTTTTTTTTTTTTTTTTTTTTTAATTTAACACTTGATATCTTAAGTGCCTGCGTGTTACAGAAAGACGACTAGAATAAAATGGACAAAATGTAAAACATTGCATTTATCACAGGAACAAGTAATGTTGTTTGACTGGTTTGTTTTACACCTAAAAACTTTTCTGAAAAGTAAAGAGAAGAATATTTTCCATTCACTGGTTAACAACATTACAACATCAAGCTGGATTAAATCTTTGAAATGAAGTTTTGTATGATAATAAACGTTTTTTTAAGGCAATAAACCTCTTTGGTTTTTGGATTTATTTATTTATTTTTGGTTTGTTTTTTGCGATGTAACACAAAACATGAAGCTGACATAACTAGACATCTTTTACTTTGAGTTAATTACTTTCAGTTTATGGGGCCATCAAAAATATTGACTGCAACATTTTTCTTCCTGGTATTTTTTTTTTTTTAGGTTTTGCCAGTGTTTCCAGATTAATTTTGACTATTTAGACAGTTGACAATTTCTGGTAAGAGGGGTCATTAACACTAACTTACCTAGCACGTGTTTCCCCAGGAAAAGTTGATACCTTTCCTTTTGTATTATTTCTTAACCTACTGTGAATATTATAGCGATGTTAGTGACAATAACAAAGAAGAATTTTTTTTAATGTTCTTTGTGGAACTTCCCCTAAATTTATACTGTCAAAATATGTGAAAAGATGTCTCCTAAGCCTTGGTAACCCCCCCAAAAGGCCCTTTTGTCATCTCTCTGAAAAACAGGGTCTATTGTTAAGGTTACTTCTCATCACTTCTGCTTAGGATTTCAAAGGGTTAAACATGGCATGTAATGGGCGTCAAGTGGAAGATTTACTGTAGGTGTGGTAAAATATATCATGTGATGCAGCCAGCATGTGGCAGTCACACCTACAATAAAAAAAAATCAAGGAAACAAGGTGGTATTTTTTTTTTGCTGCCCCAATATGTGGTTGTGAAGAGAGCATGCTGGTTATCCAGAGAGTGTGTGCTTTGACTGTCTCGAATCAGTCATAATGTAATCTCATGTTAAACCCCGTCGAGTTTCCATAGCTGAAAATCTTTTAGTGGCACTGCTTTGGGCGGGTGTATGATACAAGAAAAACTGGTCTCACAACATTTGCATACTTGAAAGCAGACATAACTGGCAGAGAGTGGCTGCGCTGGGCACAACTGGCCTGAGTTTTCTCTTGGTTTTTGCAACAGATTTTTGTTTTCCCCCACTTTTTGTCATCCATTGAAAATGGCCATTAAAAAATTCTCAATCGAATACGATGCCATCAACAGCAAAAACACCTTCACGAATGGAGATGTCATTAATGGAAGAATTATTGTGGAGGTGTCTGGTGAAACCAAAATCCAATCGCTGATTTTTAGTGGACAAGGAAGAGCGAAGGTATGCTGGAGTGAGCATTACGGACAAGATCAAACCCACGTTTACTGGGCTACTGAGAAATATTATGACATCAAACAACATATCTTGAGAGAATCAAGACACGATGGTGATGTATTGAATTAACACAGTTGCTGACATGTGATACGTTGTTCCTTGTTTAACAGACTGTTCAAAACAACACCTACTTCTTTTCCAGGCACTGATGTCATTGGAAAAGGAAGACATGTGTATCCTTTTTCATTCAGGATTCCTGATGGGTACCTCTTCTTTTCTTAATCAGAGGTTTAGATTTCCACTATGCTTCTTTGTGGGTCATTTGAATGTTTTTGTATTGTATTTTACAGAATACTGCCATCAACCTATAAAGGAGCCCATGGCAAAATTGTTCATAAGGTGAAAGCAGAGCTGAAACAATCAATGAAGATTACAAAAAAAACCAAGGTCCACTTCACTTTTGTGTCCAAGGCACACATGGGTATTCCTGGACTTCTGGTAAGAAATCATTAATCCTAAAAAAGCAACAATTAAATTTCATAATTGATAGTGTTCAGGCAGAAGATATCATTACCTTTAAGCACATTTATAATGTGGGCGTCTGCTTTTTAGGAACCTCAGTATACTTGTAAGGATAAATCTGTTTTGGGCTCTGGAAAGGTTTCAGTAGATGTCCATACCACTCAGATGGGATACATGCAAGGTAATTATCTTTACTTGGCTTACTGCCTTTCAGTATTTCTGCCCTCTCCCTTATTTTTATTTTTTATTTTTTGGAAAGTGACTATAAGTTTAAGTCAAGAGCTTTTTACTCCTTAGATTCCTTCCCTAAGGAAGCATCATTTAAAAATACTGCTTTATTTCATCCCAGCTACTTAAAGTGCTTGTAAACAGCAAACCAGTGTGCATGATTCAGTGAGAGGTGTTTCTGTGGAACTGATCCTTTGATTATTGAAAGGAACTTAAAGCTGATTGAGTACTAAGCTAAAAGTTGTTGTTGTAGTTTTTTTTTTTGTTTTTTTTTTAGCTTGTTCTGTTTTGTTTTTATGAGTACGAACCGAGCTGTATGTAATTATATGATGCTGACGTGCTGTTTTTGGCAACATCTTGGGGGGGTACATTTGGCAAGCTAAATTATCAACCACTGTACACTAGACTTACAAGGAAGGTAAAGACAAAAAGTTGAAAAGTCTAATAATCATTTAAGATAGAAAAAAGGTTGCATTTGATGCCTTTTGTGCCAGGAACATTAAGTCATGTAAGAATAAAGCTCTCCAGACTCTTTTGCGCCTTATTTTGTGTCATATGTGTGAGCGCCAGACGTCTGCTTTATATTTTTATTTACGATTGAGTTCATGTTTGTTTTATAATTCATAGATTCATTACATAAGTCATCTTTTCAGGATTAATAAACGTGAGTATATGTGTTTACATAAAGTAATTTTAAGTCACTGTTTTGGGATTGGAACCTAAAAGGGGGTACCTCTCACTTTAAGTATGCAAGTGCAATAGTAGCATAAAACCCTGTGTGAGAGGGAAGGGGAGGAGCATGGACAGAGAGGTTAGGAGTCTCACGGTTTTCTGACCGTGTGCACAGGTAGTTCTGGATAACTGCTATTTTTTTGAATTTTCATGCTTATTTAGGAAGGAGTTCATTGTTACATCTTCAGTTTGTAATAAATAAACAGTCTTCAAATAATAATGCAACTGGAAGCATTTCTTTTGGAAACCAGGAACACGCGTCAGCCATAGACTCCCCTTTTTTGAACTTGGTTTATTGGAAATTACCCTACAATATGCATTTGGAGGAAAATGGCATAATGGCTGTGTTACACTGAGATGGATTTTGTTTTATGTAGTTTCATGTTGTTGCTTTTTTGGGAGGATGACTCTTGATGGTATATGCCCAGATAAGTTGGCCTCTGGATCACCCAACTTTAGCCAACTGCATAAAAGCATCCTGAACTCCTGAGAGATATAATGTAGATGTCAGGAAATGTCTTTCTGTGCTTGGCAATGATTTATACAGGATAACTTTCTGTTCTTTACAGGCGAAGCTCTCGTGGTCACAGTTGAAATCAACAACAACTCGAGTCGCACAGTGAAGCCCAAATTCATACTGTATCAGAAACACAGTTTCTTCGCCCAGGGCCACAGGACAGTTTACACACACGACATCCTTAAGGATAAGGCCGAGGCTGTTGAAGCATCTTCTGGCAGAAAAACCGTGACCAAGGTGATCACCATCCCTAGAGACCTACCCCCCTCCATCTTGAACAGCCACATCATCAACCTGGAGTACATGCTGAAGGTAAACAACTTGTAGAGCTGTCCTTTTGTTTGTGTACTTGAGTACTGTTTAAGTAATATAACTAATGGTAGGAAGCTTGTCTTTGTTTCTGTATATGCCATTTAAAAGGTTTTATTTGGGCTGTTAGTTGGTTAGTGGCGCCTCTTTTCTGTCACAGGTGACTGTAACAAATCATTTTTATGGAAAACTGTTAAATTGCTTTTCTCTTTCCTCATTTTAACATTCACAAAAGGAAATAAAATAAAAGATGTAAGTACTCAGAGGAACTAATGGAAAAAAACAAAGAATGAGAAGCTTGGATTAAAGCATGAGAGCCCTCTAGTGACAAAACAGGGCAACAACAAAGCCCTGCTGAAATAAATAATTCCTAAACAAAAAAGTCTTAAACAATTCTGTTTGTGTGTTATTTTGTTTGCACAGGTCCAACTGAATATCAAATGTTCTATTGATCCAAAGCTCAAACTTCCTATAGTTATCATGCCTGCTGTTGTGAAACAACCACATCCTTCTGCTGGCATTGGATTTGACACTTTTAGGAACCCAGAAAAACTATCCTGGGGAACTACACCCCAGCAAACACCACCCCAACTTGCAGATCTTCCACCTCCCTACGGAGCACATGCGATGTACCCCACTACCACTCTTGATGATTATAAGACTGCACTTTGAAAATCTTCCTTGAGAGAGAACATTTAAGCCTTAAACACAGACTTGACACAAATGATTGAATACATTCAAAAAAGCAGACTGGTGTGCTGTTACAGCTACCAACCACCTATTGTTTGTTCCTTCATACCCCAAACGGTGAAGATGACATCAATTGAGGCAATAAATCAGAAAATGCTGGTTTTCATATTAGCAGTTGTTATCTTCTAACTCCTAACAGATTTTAATTTACTTTCCTATTTAAACTGTAAGATTGTATACATTTAATATCTGTGTAAATAATATATTTACAAGTGTTTGTCAGATTTGTATTGTTGATTGTCATTTATGCTTAGAAATATCTACTCATATTCTTAGAGTTTTATAATCAATGTCATGTTGGTAGAGGTTTGATCCTTAGTAGTCTGTGGAGACTCTGTGTGCCTCCCAGAGCACTCTGTAGCACAAAGAACTTTGCCTACTTGTGTCTTGCTTTTGCTGTGTAGTAAATTGTCTTGAACGTTCCAGTGAACAGGTTTAAGCTGTGTTACTATATTTTTCTAATAAAACATCATATTTGAAATGCAAAACTAACATCTTGTGTTTGTGGCTGGTGATTCCAGTTTAATGTGAACCCTTATATTCTACTCATCATATGACACAGCGTCCTAATGTAATTCTTCTTCTAAAACTTTAGAGTCCATTTGGGCAATTTGGACACGACAACCATTAACTGACGTATAAAAGTATGTGCTCCAAGGTTCACGTTGGGGCCTATGGGGTCAGGAGTAAATTTGATTTAGTCACCGTCTTTGGCAAATAAATTCAATTTAACACCACTGATAACAAATTAAAACACTTCATATTGTGTGGAAAACTACAGTAAGATATGTGCAGGGATGTCATATGTGCTCACTGCAGTTAAAGTAGTGTTAGTAGATATATTAATCCTTTTATGCATGAATTATGACAATCTCAATCTGGATTTTTTTCTTAACTATTTTTATTCATCTTTAGGCATAAAAGACTTTTGAACTTCCAATGGGTTAGAGAAATTTAAATTTAAATAATTTTTTTGTGCACTTACACTGGCTGAAAAGTGGATGGCAGGGTATGGAGTGTGTCACTCCATACCTGACACAAATACAAGAAAGCAGACTTGTATTTGAATAGCTGTCCACTGTAGGGCCCACTGCGTGAAAGGGTTGAGACACAAATTGTAATAATACTTTTTAAAAGGCCTAATCACAAAAATCAGGTAACTCAGGTACACCTGCTCAACTGCTCATTAACACAAATATCTAATCAGCAAATCACATGGCTGGAAATCAGTGCTTTTATAGTAGGCATGCAGAGATGGTCATGATGACCCTCCAAAGGATAAAAAAAAAAAAGAAAGAAAGTTTTTACCTCAGGAAGGGTAGCCATGGATGTTAATCTTGAGAAAGTGGGCTTCCGACAACGTAAAAGGCGTGCAGGTGATACTGACATGCATTTGTCTAAAGCAAAGGTCAGGTTTGGCTTTTCTGCTCTGTATTGCAGAAGAAGGATTAAAAGTTGTGGCCTTCATTAAGAACAGTTCATCTCGTGATATCAAGCCCAAGTACTGTTTGTACAGAAAGCACAGTTTCTTTGCAAGAACAAAGAGAAGGGTCCATACTAAAGACCTCTTCAAAGAGGCGGGAGACGCCATCCCTCCATCTCCAGAAGAAACTATCACAAGGGTCATCACCATTCCCCGTGATACTGAGCCCTCAATCTTCAACTGCAACATCAAAGCTGAGCACAGACTCAGCTTGAAAAATGTTCGCTAGAAACTGCAGTGAGTCTTAAAACTGTATTAGTTGGGTATTCCACCTTACTGTCCAAAATTATTGACTAGGGCTGGGTATTGTCACTGATTTCACAAGGTCACGATTCGATTCAATCCACAATTCGATCGATTCAGTATGACTCGGGGAAATTTTGCCTCAGACAGTCAGAAATATTATAATTCTGATCATTTATCAGTACATATCCATATTTTTATATCTACAAAAAGAAAGCTGACACTTGTGAAACTTTATCACAGGTGTAAGCATCACAGCAGATGCCTTCGTGTCGAAGTAACAGAGCATAAAAAAGTAAAACATGGAGATTTTCCTGGCCTGGCTTTTTATAGTAGATAACCTTAAAAAATATTCTGCCGTAAAAAAAAAAAAAAAAAAAAAAAACAGAAGAAAACCATGAATCAAAATATAAACATTACCTGATTCAATTCAATTCAATTCAATTTTATTTATATAGCGCCAAATCACAACAAATGTCGCCTCAAGGCGCTTCATAGATACAGAGAAAAGCCCAACAATCATATGACCCCCTATGAGCAAGCACTTTGGCGACAGTGGAAAGGAAAAACTCCCTTTTAACAGGAAGAAACCTCCGGCAGAACCAGGCTCAGGGAGGGGCGGCCATCTGCTGCGACCGGTTGGGGTGAGAGAAGGAAGACAGGATAAAGACATGCTGTGGAAGAGAGACAGAGATTAATAACAGATACGATTCAATACAGAGAGGTCAGTTAATACATAGTGAGTGAGAAAGGTGACTGGAAAGGAAAAACTCAATGCATCATGGGAATCCCCCGGCAGCCTACATCTATTGCAGCATAACTAAGGGAGGATTCAGGGTCACCTGGTCCAGCCCTAACTATATGCTTTAGCAAAAAGGAAGGTTTTAAGCCTAATCTTAAAAGTAGAGATAGTGTCTGTCTCCTGAATCCAAACTGGAAGCTGGTTCCACAGAAGAGGGGCCTGAAAACTGAAGGCTCTCCCTCCCATTCTACTTTTAAATACTCTAGGAACAACAAGTAGGCCTGCAGAGCGAGAGCGAAGTGCTCTAATAGGGTGATATGGTACTACAAGGTCATTAAGATAAGATGGGGCCTGATTATTTAAGACCTTGTATGTGAGGAGCAGGATTTTGAATTCAATTCTGGATTTAACAGGAAGCCAATGAAGGGAAGCCAAAACAGGAGAAATATGCTCTCTCTTTCTAGTCCCTGTCAGTACTCTTGCTGCAGCATTTTGGATTAACTGAAGGCTTTTCAGTGAGTTTTTTGGACATCCTGATAATAATGAATTGCAGTAGTCTAGCCTGGAAGTAATAAATGCATGAACTAGTTTTTCAGCGTCACTCTGAGACAGGATATTTCTAATTTTAGAGATGATGCTGCTGCTGAATTAAAGCAGAGCAAAGTTAAAGAGGTTTAATTAGAGACACAGCTAAACATTTTGCAATTTCACATAATTTTAATAAGTTTACATGTCTTCAGTATTGAACAGCAGAAATGAGGCTTCCTTGTTGAAGTGAGGTTAATAAAAAAAAACCCAAAAAAAACACAGCGGCCGAGAGCGCTGTACATAAGAGTAGACTTGTGCGTAATAAGCAAACGAATAATGCAGAAAACAAGCCTTTTTATCGTCCATCCATCCATCCATCAATTTATTTTCTTCCGCTTATCCAGGGCCGGGTCGCGGGGGCAGCAGCCCAAGTAGAGAAGCCCAGACCTCCCTCTCCCCAGCCACCTCCTCCAGTTTATCCGGGGAAACACCAAAGTGTTCCCATTCCAGCCAAGAGATATAATCTCTCCAGCGTGTCCTGGGTCTGCCCCGGGGCCTCCTCCCGGTGGGACATGCCCGGAAAACCTCGCCCAGGGGGCATCCTTGTTAGATGCCTGAACCACCTCAACTGGCTCCTTTCGATGTGGAGGAGCAGCGGCTCTACTCTGAGCCCCTTCCGAATGGCCGAACTTCTCACCCTACCTCTAAGGGAGAGGCCAGCCACCCTTTGGAGGAAACCCATTTCTGCCGCTTGTATTCGCGATCTCGTTCTTTCGGTCACTACCCACAGCTCGTGACCATAGGTGAGGGGCCGACCAGTAAATTGAGAGCTTTGCTTTTACACTCAGCTCTCTCTTCACCACAACAGACCGGTACAGCGTCCGCATTACTGCAGCTGCAGCCCCAATCCGTCTGTCGATCTCCCACTCCCTTCTCCCATCACTCGTGAACAAGATCCCGAGATACTTAAATGCCACTTGGGGCAGGGTCTTGACCCTGACCCGGAGTGGGCACTCCACCCTTTTCCGGCTGAGGACCATGGTCTCAGATTTGGAGGTGCTGATTCTCATTCCCACTGCGTCACACTCGGCTGCAAACCATTCCAGGGCGAGCTGAAGGCCATCACCTGACGAAGACAACAGGACCAGGCCAACTTTGTGCAGTGCATGACTAATAGTTGTCCTATGGACGGAATCCCCCACCTGAGCTGTAGATCTCTGCAGCTCGTCCAGAGTCACCATGGGCCTCTTGGCTGCATTTCTGATCAGCGCTTTCCTTGTTCGGCCTGTGAGTTTAGGTGGACGGCCTTGTCTTAGTAGGTTTACAGTTGTGCCATACTCCTTCCATTTTTGAATGATCGCTTGAACCGTGCTCCGTGGGATGTTCAAGGCTTGGGAAATCTTTTTGTAGCCTAAGCCTGCTTTAAATTTCTCAATAACTTTATCCCTGACCTGTCTGGTGTGTTCTTTGGACTTCATGGTGTTGTTGCTCCCAATATTCTCTTAGACAACCTCTGAGGCCATCACAGAGCAGCTGTATTTGTACTGACATTAGATTACACACAGGTGCACTCTATTTAGTCATTAGCACTCATACAGGCAATGTCTATGGGCAACTGACTGCACTCAGAGCAAAGGGGGCTGAATAATTACGCACACCCCACTTTGCAGTTATTTATTTGTAAAAAATGTTTGGAATCATGTATGATTTTCGTTCCACTTCTCACGTGTACACCACTTTTCATGTGGAATTCCAATAAAATTGATTCATGTTTGTGGCTGTAATGTGACAAAATGTGGGAAAGTTCAAGGGGCCGAATACTTTTGCAAGCCACTGTATCCCCAGTCTCCCTCAGAATGCTGTTGAAGCTCTGCCGGATTAATATAATCTTGCTTCCCTGTTTAGCTGTGCCTCTCTTCCTGTTTTATTTTGGTTATTATTTCTACACTCATCACATCCTGTCTGCCGGGCAGCTATACTGTAACACTTACAGTCGTTATAGCACTTAATCCAAAGCAAGGGTCGGATACTATTCCCTTCTTATGGTCAGATGAAGGTTAAGGGATGTTTGCTGTTTTTTGTTATTTGAAAGAGTTGCTTAAAGTAGATTTTTGACTTTTTTAGTATTTAGACACAATTAAAAGCTTTCACCAGTATGTCCATTAAAAATCTTGATTTGATAAAAAAGGTGCCTAAAGTAGTTCTATGTTGCCCTCAAAAATATTCCCTTTGTAATTATACTGCATCACATTGCTTTCACACAATACAATATGACTGGATTGTATTGCCTATAGTCAAGACTGTTTCCAGTCAGTAACTTAACACCCATTGTCACACTGGAGATCAGTCTCGAGATCAGCTAACAGCCCAGAGCTATGCTGTGCTAACCTAAAATGGTCCAAGAAGGAATGCTCTGTTCCTCGAAAGAAAATACATTTCATTTTACTTTTTGCAACAGATTTTTTTTATCCCACTTTTTGCCATCTGAAAATGACCATTACAAGATTCTCAATCGAATACGATGCCATCAACAGCAAAAACACCTTCACGAATGGAGATGTCATTAATGGAAGAATTATTGTGGAGGTGTCTGGTGAAACCAAAATCCAATCGCTGATTTTTAGTGGACAAGGAAGAGCGAAGGTATACTGGACTGAGAATTATGGAGAGGGTGATTACCGCCATTACTGGGCTACTGAGACATATTATGACATCCAACAAGATATCTTGAGAGACTCAAGACACGATGGTGATGTATTGAATTAACACAGTTGCTGACATGTGATACATTGTTCCTTGTTTAACAGACTGTTCAAAACAACACCTACTTCTTTTCCAGGCACTGAAGTCATTGAAAAAGGAATGCACCTGTTTCCTTTTTTGTTCAGGATTCCTGATGGGTACCTCTTCGTTTCCTCATCTGATGTTTAGATTTACATTCTGCTTCTTCATGGGTCATTTGAATGTTTTTGTATTGTATTTTACAGAATACTGCCATCAACCTATAAAGGAGCCCATGGCGAAATTGTTCATAAGGTGAAAGCAGAGCTGACACAATCAATTACAAGAAAAACCAAGGCCCACTTCACTTTTGTGTCCAAGGCAGACATGGGTATTCCTGGACTTCTGGTAAGAAATCATTAATCCTAAAAAAAACAACAACCATTTAATTTCATAATTGATAGTGTTCAGGCAGACGAGATCATTACCTTTAAGCACATTTATAATGTGGGCGTCTGCTTTTTAGGAACCTCAGTATACTTGTAAGGATAAATCTGTTTTGGGCTCTGGAAAGGTTTCAGTAGATGTCCATACCACTCAGATGGGATACATGCAAGGTAATTATCTTTACTTGGCTTACTGCCTTTCAGTATTTCTGCCCTCTCCCTTATTTTTATTTTTTGGAAAGTGACTATAAGTTTGGTTGAGTAAAGCGCTTTCACTCCTCATACAAAGCAGTATTTTTAAATGATACTTCCCATCATTTAAAAATACTGCTTTATTTCATCCCAGCTCCCAGCTACTTAAAGTGCTTGTAAACAGGAAACCAGTGTGCATGATTTAGTGAGGGGTGTTTCTGTGGAACTGATCCTTTGATTATTGAAAGGAACTTATAGCTCCTGTAGAAAGATATTATGTAGGTGTCAGGAAATGTCTTTCTGTGCTTGGAAGTGATTTATACAGGATAACTTTCTGCACTTTACAGGCGAAGCTCTCGTGGTCACAGTTGAAATCAACAACAACTCGAGTCGCACAGTGAAGCCCAAATTCAAACTGTATCAGAAACACAGTTTCTTTGCCCAGGGCCAGAGGACAGTTTACACACATGCCATCCTTAAGGATAAGGCCGAGGCTGTTGAAGCATCTTCTGGCAGAAAAACTGTGACCAAGGTGATCACCATCCCTAGAGACCTACCCCCCTCCATCTTGAACAGCCACATCATCAACCTGGAGTACATGCTGAAGGTAAACAACTTGTAGAGCTGTCCTTTTGTTTGTGTACTTGAGTACTGTTTAAGTATTATAACTAATGGTAGGAAGCTTGGATGGCTTGTCTTTGTTTTATTTTGGTTGTTTTATTTGGGCTGCTAGTTGGTTAGTGGCACCTCTTTTCTGTCACAGGTAACTGTAACAAATCATTTTTTTTGGAAAACTGCTTTTCTTCTTTTTATTTTCTTTTTAACGTTCACAAAAGGAAATACAACAAAGGATGTAAGTACTCAAAGGAACTAAAGTACTTCCATATAAAGGAAGAAAAGCACTCATTAAGAGGCAAGTGCAAACACTAATGGGGAAAAAAAACAAAGAGTGAGAAGCTTGGATTAAAGCACGGGAGCCCTCTAGTGACAAAACAGGGCAACAACAAAGCCCTGCTGATATAAATACTTCCTAATCATGCAAATCAACATCTACATTCACTGAAACAAACAAACAAAGCTAAACAATACTGTTTGTGTGTTATTTTGTTTGCACAGGTCCAACTGAAAATCAAATGTTCCATTGATCCAAAGCTCAAACTTCCTATAGTTATCATGCCTGCGGTTGTGAAACAACCACATGCTTCTGCTGGCATTGGATTTGACACTTTTAGGAACCCAGAAAACACTTAAAGATTTAAAACTCTTTTACCTGGTCAGTTGATGCCAGTTTGGCTCTTTCTCTGTATGTCACTCACTTGCTGATACACACACACACACACACCTACACACACACACACACACACACACACACACACACACACACACACACACACACACTGAAAATATTCAGTTTTTTCATTTGAGATACTTGAGTTTAGACATTTAAAATAGATATTCCAAGTCTTCCTGTGATTTAAAGAATATGAGCATTCAGTATTAATTCAGATGTGTGCTAGTTTCTTTTGTCATTAGACAGTTTTTCTTATGTACATTTTCAAGATGTTGAGCTAGTTTTCAAGTTCTTCTGTGTGAATTTCAGTTCGGCACTTTGACTGTCAGGTGAATGATTCAGTGTATTTCAGCACTTTTTAACTAAACTGATTCACACAAAGTTGTGCTAAAACCTTTAATTATTACGTTTTCAAGTTTTATTGCTTAAACACTGTATATCAAATGCTGAACAAGTTGGATTGGTCTCTGTTTTCAGACTTTCACTCTTAACACTTAATTCAAAACAAAGTTTCCATCTTATGTACCTTTTATGGTTAGGATAAGGTTAAATTAATTGTATTGTGACTCAGTATTCAAACACATTCAAAATCTTTCACCTTTAACGTCATATTAGAACATTAAAAAAACAGTCATCTGATAAAAATCAACACAAAGTGACATCATGTTGCCCTCAAAAATCTGTTGTTTGAATTTTCTACACCAATTTTTCATCACTTAGCTTGATCATTAAGTAATACAATACGATACCATTACCAGTGACACAGGTAGAGGCTAGAGTTACCTTTGTGAAAGCAACACCTGCAGGCTTGATCACATGATACTGTGTGACGCAGATACAGCTTCTGAAGAAGGTCCACTGCTCCACTGAGTACGCCTGCCTTACTGGCATCCTTATTCATCAAGGAAAGACTCCATCTCAGCGGATCAAGTCAAACCTGCTTGCAGTAAATTGTTGGGATTTAATTTCAACCAAACGAGGATTCTCTCACTTTCACTCCATAAGAAGACTGTTTGATATATCCTTCTAATGACCGTCAAGCATCTCTTTGTGGAATTCAACAAGGTGAACGAACAAGGCACCTTCTCCCCCGGGGACATCCTCTCTGGAAATGTGATAGTGGTGACCAGCAAGGAAATCAAAGTGCAGTGTTTTTCGGTCAAAGCCAAAGGGAAGGCTAAGGTAACTTGGCATGAAAAAGAAGGAGAGGATATTGTGGCCCACAGCAACAAGAAGAAATACTTTTATTTTGAACACATTATTCTTCAAGATAAAAAGGGAGATGGTTAGTATTGTCCCAGTAAAGTTTGTGAGCTGATAGATATATAATTGCTGTTATAAATACTGACGAACATACAGGTAACATAAAGTGTTTCTTTTTATAAGGTTCAGTAACCATCAGCCCTGGGAGGAATGTGTATTCATTCAACTTTGTAATTCCAGATGTGTATGTGTTCCCCTCTAACATGATCTCTAATAATAAATCTATATTATGTAAACACTTTCTTTCCATATGTGTGAATGAAATAATTTCCCTCTGTGTTCTTTCAGAGACATGCCTTCATCTTATGAAGGGAAATGGGGCAGGATCACATACAGTTTGCGAGCACAGCTTACTCAGTCGATTTGGCTTGTACACAAAACCAAGATTGAGTTTCCTTTTCGGACCAAGTCTGAGTTCCCCTTTGCCTCCAAATCAGAAATGATTATCATTGGACTTCAGGTAAAAGACAAAAAAAAACAAAAAACTTTTTTTTTTGGACTGATCTTAACTTCAGCTCTCCTAAATGTGTCATGACTTCATTGCCTTTTTTAAAAATTATTATTATTGTACTAGGAGCAACAACACGCAACTAGGATTTCATTTTATGGCTCTGGAAAGGTAACTATGAATGTTACCTCAGAAAAAATGGGATTAAAGCAAGGTAAACGGATGTCTCACAGACTATATTTTCCTAAATTTTGTTAACTGAGACATAAATAATGTGTTTTTTTTTAAAAACATACACAGGTGAGGCAATGGGAGTCTCTGTGGAAGTGCTCAATGATTCAGCACATGCAGTAATACCCAAATTCTACCTGTGTGAGAAGCAGACCTTTGTTGCTCAGTCAAAGAGGAAAGTGCACACAAATGACATCCTGTTTGGGACAGGAGAGCCTGTTCCGGCGGAAACCAGTCAGACCACCACCAAAGTTCTTAGTATCCCTCCGCAGCTCCCTCCTACCTTCTTCAACTGCTGCATGATGAAGCTGGAGTACAGACTCAAGGTACAGACTGTGTTTAAAGACATAGTATAATGATATGGCCTTACACCAGGTTACATTACAGAATAATACCGTATTTTAAGATGAAACAGTGTAACATTGAGACAATAAGTCAAATGAGATCTGAGGTTTTTTGGGATACATTTGCACAGCGATAACAGCACCACACAGTGGCTGCATACTGGGAACAGGAAGTGTGAGAGGGAGGAAAGGGGAGATTTCCTCATGGCTTGTCCACACACTGATGAGACCACATAAAGCGTCACATTGCAGTCCAACCTGTTCCATGCCATCCGCTCAAACAGATTTAAGCCAGTGCTTTCAGTAAACACTGGTCCTGTGGTGGAGACACGGAGTGCATTATACAATCTAGTCTACAGAAGAAGTAGATTTTGATTAAAGGCAAAATCAGACACAACTTAAAAAGAATGTAAGTAATCAAAGTATCTTTATTTTATTTGTACAGGTTACCCTTGATGTCCCTCTGTCAAGAGAGCCTGTAATCAAACTCCCTCTGGTCATCCTGCTGGGTTCACCAAAACCACATGAGAAAAAGACGAAAAAGAGATCCATCTGGTTTAGAAAGTTTCCTAGTTAGAAGGATGTGTTAGATCACCAGGAAGTGGCTTGCATGTTCTTTGAAATGAATATCAGGACTGAAAATAAAAACATGAGCAACTCTGCTCCTCATCGCTGAGTTTAAATAAGTGGATGTTTGAACTACCTCAAGTGGGCAACTTCCCAAGTATCCACTAGGTGGAGATGTGGGCCACATTAGAGAGTAGAAAAAGCCCCTCAGTAGTCTCAGGGGCTCAGTTGAGCAATTTGAGGCTTTTTCACCTTTTTCTCTACAAAAATCTAAATGAGAGAGTGTGTATTCTTCAGCACTGTATCCCACAACCAAAGAAAGTAATGCAGGTATCACTTTACAGCAATAAAAGCACAAGAAGCCAATCGATCTTACAGATTTCACAACTTAATGCATTTAAAACCACACTCAAATATCAAAAACTCAATACACACCCGTGCCCTTTTATATTCATTACTGATGACCATTGTAACTGAAACTTGACCAGAGGCCAACTGGCTTACAAAATAAACTAAAACATTTTTAGCGACTGAAATAAGATGGTTGTAGTTAAGATTTCCTGGATTTGGGTTTTAATATTTCCTCCTGTCCTACTGAACAGCACCTGTCAGATCAAGCATCAGCACCAGGAACTACTGCCTCTGGAGTTTATCTGATTATTTGCTTGAAGGAAAAATATGACTAGCAAAATCTAAAATAAATAAATAAAAAAAATAATAATCCCAAGATAGATTTAAACATTTAGATAAAAATAAAAAAAAATGCTTAATTTAAAATCTATTTTATTAACAACTGCAATTATTTTGATGAAAAAAACTCATTCTTGGAAAATGAAATCCGTAACTGATCAGTAGGAATTAGAGATTTTTATTTATTTATAGTAAGATAAATTTAGAGTTAAATGTGTCTTTCACTACACACAGCTCCACTTTTTTTTTTATTCCAAATTAGGAAGTTAGGTCAAAGCCGGATGTTTATTAAATATACCTCTGTACACCATCACGGGGGATTTTCAATCAAACAATCAAGATCTGACTGAAGTGCAGACTGTAATTCAAGGGTTTTCACAAAGCCCTCGTTTTTTTTAGTAACTGGACAGACTGAGATAATATTTAATAACATTAAATAATTAAAAGGATTATTTTTAATACTTGTTTTAAATCCTGTGAAGTCAGTGACAACCTTAACACCCACTGTTAGGCCTTTATTGCAGACGCCGGCAGCTGCTGCTTGTCTGTGAATCTCTCTGCTTTCAGTTTTGTCTTCAATAAATGAAAAGCTGCTTTATTGGGTTGGGATCAGGTGACTGACTTGACCTTTGACGGATATCCCATTTCTTTGCCTCGATAAACTCCTGGGTTGCTTTTGCATATGCTCTGGGTCACGAGAGTATAGCCCTGCTACTTTCATCAGCAGTCATATCATCAGTAAATGCTAGCTGGCATTGGCAGTTATACATTCCCACGCCTGCACCGTGTTTGAAGCATGATGCGGTATGCTTTAAGTCATGAGCTGAGCTCCTTTCCTCTTTTCTCTTCCCATCATTCTGGTAGAAGATCATTTCTATTTAATCTGTTTTAGGTTATTTTAGATGTTTTCTGTCTAATCTAGCCTTTCTGTTATTGAGTGTAACTAGTGGTGAGTATTTTTTTTTTTACAGCAGCCCTGAAAGGTCAAATGCACTCAAACTTAAGAAAACACAGCAAATAGTACAATGATGCTGTAACACACAAAACACAAGGAAAGGGCCAATGAAAAAAATCTGTGATCATCCACTTAGGTGTTTTCTGTGGATTTGTCCCCTCCTAAAGTTTTTGTTGTCACTCTGATGGGTTTATTTTCAGCCTAATAATGGCCACCTTTACTTTCATTGACATTTCTTAGACCTCATATTGAAAATTGTCAAATTTACTATGGCAGTTTAATTTAACTTAAGGCACTAACTGGCCATAAATCCAAATGTCAGGCAATTGTTCAATAACTTTTGAGCCTCTGAAAATGGAAAACGATGCAAACCCCCCAAAACAAAACAAAAAGCCCGTAATTCCTGGACAGTTAATGCAATACTTCTGTTACACCACTTGAATTAAATTCTGCACCTCGGTCAGATCTTGATTTTAAAAAGAGTCACAATTCAAAAAAATTTGGTAACTGCTGCTTTAAATACTAATCATGTGTTGTATTATCAACATACAGTCTTTGTTAAATAGGCAACAGGCATCTACACCCATCCAATCAAAAAGAACAAATTTCACATATCTCTGTGCATAATTGTGAAGTACAAAGTAACATTAAATGGACACACATTGTAAGTTAAGTACCTAACCACAGTTCTTGTACAGTAGAGTAAGATTCTTCCTGACATAGTTGTATGAAATAATCAGAATTTTGAACTGGTCTAAACTAGTTCTTTAAAACAAACTTTCTCTTATATGAGAGACTGCTTAATTACATAATTCCTTATCTCCAAATCTCCCTCAGTCTTGTGTGGAACATTTACACAGCGCAGCAGCGGCGAGACACAGTGACTCAGAAGGAGCTGAGAATCAGATGGTAGGGCTTTCTCAAGCTCGTCGTTGTCCGTGGACTCGTTTTGCAACAGAGGAAAGTATTTAACAAAGGCACATTCATGACTCTAACAGAACATGTGTTACCCAACCAGCGGTTCTTAAGTGAAACCAGGCCCATGTTCCTGACAGAGACTCAGACATCTTTCCTTGCCTAGGAAGGAACAACATCTTGAGAGCTGAGCATTTTATGGTTGAGATTAATCCTAGAAACATTTGACTATTGCGGGACCACATACAGCACACCCACCTACCCACAGGGAGAGAAAGAGAGGTAGCGGGAGAGAGAGAGCAGTGTCTGGTTCTGACTCAGCACAAACAGGGCTTCACGATTTCACAGTCAGCCCACAAAACAGAGGAAAAAAAATGACAGAAAAGATCTCAGCATTAATAATACAAAAACATGAGCGTGACCTGCACTGATTCTAATGTTCTGGCCTGCCTGCCCACCGCACTGCTATTTATGTAATTGGAAAATTAAAAATCATATTTCAACCCACATCTGTTGCAGCTGACTTGTCAGCGTGTATGACTTGAGTGTGTTAGGAAGTCTATTAACATTTGAGTGGAAACATAAAATGATATATGTCACTAATGGCTTTTAGTATATCAATTATTGTAAGTAACTGTAATACTTTGACAGTACAATGACTATGTGGGCACAGGAAGACTGGCAGCGGTTGACGTATGTCAACGCAAGCTGGAAAGAAGGAGGAAATTACAGGATCTAAACGGTTTACGGTTGAATACAATAGAAATCTGGAGTGTGGTCAAACACAGACAAATCAAGCTAATTCTGCCTCCCCCGCCTGCATGGAGATATCTGCAAAAAGCAGCGACAGTGTAGGCCATGTTCTTCAGTATACCAGCATACAAGCTGTCAGTATGGTTGGGAATGATGAAGTGCAGTGTGTGACAGATTCCTCTAATTCCGGGAACACCTGCATGAAGGCGTCTCTACAGGGCAGCAGTTTGGTTCAGTTTTTTGGCTGCACTCATGGTCTTGGCTGCTCTGTAGCAGAGCCTGCCTGGTAACCAGTCTGGCTCCATGTACAGTGCAGGCTTGTCAGCCAGCCAGCTCTCTACACACACACACACACACACACACACACACACACACAGGCAGACACTCAACACGCGCCGCAGCCTTTCCTGGGTTTTGGAGACAGGGTAGAGGGAGGTGTGGCCTGTGGCACCTCCCACCTCCGTAGCCAGAGCGAGTACCATGACAACCATGTGAGCCTGCCGGCGACTCCCTGTCTTCATCGGCCACGGTTGCCATGGCAACTCCCCATGGGGCTCCCGCAGATCAGCGGGATGGGCGTCCAGTTGACTAACCCTCTCCCAGCTGGGGAACGGCTGAGGGAGTGAGAGAGAGAGAGAGAGGAGTGAAGAGGAAGGGAGGGTGCATGAATGTGTAGGATGGCACAGCAGCGCCTGGAGAGAGAGAGAGAGAGAGAGAGAGAGAGAGAGAGAGAGAGAGGAAGGAGAGAGACTTCAGAAGGAAAGACACGGGAGACGGGGAGTCTGACCTGCTCAAGCGGCCTATTTCTGCCTACGTACAGGCTTTTAGCTTGCCAGCAGACAGCAAAGTGTGCAGAAAATCTTACGTAAATACATATTAAATCTGAATATTTCTCAATCTAACCGGTCCCGCTTCTTCGGGAGCAGATTTGATTCTGCGCACACTCATTTCACTAATTGTGCACAAGCTGCTTTACACGATTCAAACTCTAATCGATCCATCAACAAAGCTTCTGTAGAAATGTGCGTCTCTGCTGCCTTTCTTCCATTTTCCATTCGTGTCAGTGACAAGTACCACTCTTTGGGTTTGGACTGAGTGTAATAGGGCCACAGATGGCTCTGTGTCTCTAGTGTGGTTGGAGAAAGAAATGGCATCACTGGGTCCATTGGCTGGAGACTACTGAGGGGCTTTTTCTACTCTCTAATTGCTCCAAGCTGCGTCCCCTTGAACGGCCAGAGACACACACAGATTTTCATGAGTGAAGGAAGAGGGGGCAACCAGAGCTGAACCTGTTTTTAAAGGAGCGCATGTTCATTAAAGCTCACATTTCATTGTTTCTCCTTAGAATATGAATAATGCTTTCAAGGCCACGGGAACAAAGAACTGCGTTTGTTAAGTGCATTAAAATGAAGTTTTTATTTTGGAAAAGGAGAAAGATAAACTTCCCACTGTAAACATTTTCTGATCTTTTTTTCTGTAAGTGCAGAAAAGTTTGATTTCTTCTTCTTCTTTTTTTTATATAAAATCCTTAACATATTTTAAATGTATAAAAAAGTGACACAAGGCAATTCTGTCAGTGTTACAGAAGGCAAGTTGCCAAAACATTCTATACTAATTCAAATAATCTACAGTTTCTCTTATTATTTTTCTCTATTATACGTGCAATAATACTCCTAAAACTAAAACTAGCTCTACATAAAGTGTGACTATATTGTGCACTTGTAGTGGTAACCTTTGGAATTACAAATTGTTTTTACTGTTCTAAAAAAAATCCCTTGACACAAGTTGTTTGATTACACAAAGGATATAAAAACAAAACAAAAACAGTTCATTTCTATTTATGAAACTCAGAGAAGCACCCTCCCCTGCATAGGTGGACATTGCATATCTTGCAGCCGAACACGCTTTCATGTCGCAGTCCCTTGTTGGTGCAGTTCCTGCAGCGGCGCGAGCGCTCCGACATGCGCTCTAGGCGATGTCCATACTCTATGGGTGAATCTGCGTGTCTCTTGCGTGCTGCCCGCTCCATGCCCCTCGCCCCTTGGTAGTCTCCAATCAGCTGCTGTGCCAGGCGAACGCGGAAGTGACGTTGGGTGAACTGCTTGCCGTTGAAGCCCGCTGGTGGCGCGCCCCCCCGGCTCTCCCTCAGGATGATGTATGCATTGACGATGCACAGGTTGACATAGAACCACAGGAAGAAGCGCCACCACTTCTTGCACGGCCTGCCAACCTGGTAGCACTCCCTCAGCTGGTCACACAGGTCCACGCCCCTCATGTTCTCCTGGTACAAGAGCAAGGGCAGAGGTCGGGGCACGCCAAAAGACAAACCTGAGCTGTCTATGCTGTCATTCTCACCATCTCTGTCTGCCTCGTGCTGCTGCCGGCCTGGACTGATGCCCACAATTCCTGGAGCGGAGTTGGTGGACAGGCAGCTGACCACCTTGGCGTCCCTTGTCACAGTAGCAACCAGGTTGCCACGCTGGCATTGGTAGAACTCTCCCTGGGACAGCTTTCCGACGTTTCGTGGGCGGAGGACCTCTGGGTAACCTTTGCGCCCGGGCTGAGTGGGCCCACAGGCATACTGTCCGTCTCTCAGCAGCCTCTGGAGGAGGGGCACAGAGGTGAAGAAGCTGTCCATGAAGAGATGGTGGTACTGACCCTCCAGGCCGCGCACTAAAGCGGTTACCACTCTGTAACTGAGGCAGGCTGCTGCCTCGTCTTCACTGGGCCGGCCTACGTAGATCTTGGCTCGATGACAGTAGCCTGAGCGAGAGTCACACAGCATCCACACTGTCAGCCCCTTCCTGAGGGGCTTGGAGGACATGTACTGGGTGGGGGAGAAACGTCCCTTGGTGACAATGGCACACTTGTCTATGGTCAAACAACGATTGGGCACGTACGCGTCCCACATGGTGTTCTCCACCACATCAAGGAGAGGCCTGATTTTGAAGAGGCCATCATATCCACGCTCCCCACGCACAGGCTCTGACTCACGGTCGCACAGCTGGAGATACTGGGTGAGTTTCTCAAAGCGCCTCGCCGTCATTGTCTTTTTAAAGCCCGCATTGCCGATGAAAATATCACTGGCCCAGTACATGCCGGTGTCTGGAAGCTGATTGATGCCCATAAGAATATTCAGCCCCACATAAGCTTTCATCTCCCTAACATCAGTTGGGTGCCAGTGGGGGTCTGATTTTCCGCTCCTCCTTTGCCGATAGAGGGCGTAATTGTTTGTTTGTTCTACCATGTGTTCAAAAAGAGAATCTGGGAAGAGTATCCGGAAATAGTCACGGGTGTCAGCATCGTCCCCCAGCGAGTGCTGAGGGCCACTGACAGCGGAGAAGGGCTCGATTGAAATTACCTGGTCAGGCTCGCCCCAGAAGTCGGGAGAAGTGCAGTCTTCATCCAAGTCATCTTCAAAGCTGAAAAAACTCCTGCGCTCCTCCTCCTCCTCCAAATCGGAGAAATCAATATCCGAATCGTTCGAGGTGGTGTCAGAGCAGTTAGTGGAGGTAGAATAATAGCAGTCCTCTGCATACTCCTCCTCGTCGTGCTTGAGCCCATTGCTGCCTGTGACTAAAATTATGTTGCAGCCTCCTCCTGCGATGAAGCTGGCCGCGTCTGCAGTCTCCGCCGCCGCGGCTGCTGCTGTGCTCGTGAATCCATTCTCCCCCTCGCCGTCCTCCTCTTCCTCTTCCTCCCGCAGTTCGTCTTCCTCGTCCGAGTCTGGCTTTCTGTACGGAATCTCAAACCACTTCACATCGGCCGAAAGGTTAAGCGGAGAGTCTTGGCTGTCGCACGCCGCTGTACTTTCTGTGTCCGCGCTAGTTTCCAAAATAGTAAAAAGCTCTCTCCCTTTTCTTGCCGTCGCCATGTCGGGGTATTAAAGTGCCCCTGCATGAGTCTTTTTATGTAGATTTTTTCACCGTGGAAAAATATTCGCGCAAACCGGCCATCCGAAATGAACTGATGTGCACTTAACAGCAGCCTCTTCCCTCAAAAAAACTTGCCAGCGGTGGACCTATGCGGCGTCTATAAGCTTGATTCTCATTGTTTCCGCTCCTGGTTTTTCTGGGCTTTGTAGCGCAGTGTGGCCGCAGACGTCAGAAGCTGCATGCATGTCCTGCTTTGTAGGGCGTTTTGCGACTGCAGCTGGTGGGGTTGCTAGTTCGCTAGGCTGGCAGATGGCCGCTTGCTGTTCTAATGCCCGCTGGCATTCCCCACCATCAATAAGCCGGATACCCATTTCTGAGGCCGCGGAGATAACAGAAACCACTGCTTTAAAAAACAACAACAACAACAACAACATCAAAATCACATGCTGTCAATCAGCTGTCACACCAAACAGCTGTAAAAAAATGTGGATCCTGCAAACAGATTACAAACTCTGAATTTCCCCCCAAACATCTCTGCCTTTGTTTTTTCACAAGTTTATTAAGTTTAGTTTTTTTCCTTAATGTTTGCAACTGTGACAACTAAATGCATAAAAAACCACACACAGCAGTTTTAAAGTGCAGGACTTCTTGTCCATCCCCATGCCAAACAGACACCACAATGAACCTGGGCAGGGAAGCAGTTTGTTCATTCATAAACATGCTTCTTCCCTCTGACAGGTTCTTACATGAATCTGAAGCCCTATAGGCTATTGTGGAATTAGGGACCTCCCTCTATTTTATGAATGTGGGCAGATACTCTTGTGTTTTACTCTCAGACTGAGGTTGGAGATCTTTGCTTGATGAGATTGATTCCCCCTGCAGGTAGTGGCTGCAAACCCATGAGATGCTGGCCCTTTTATTTTCCTTTAACTGTGCCATTTCAATTAGGATTTCCCGTGTTTACACATTATACACTCATGACTCTGCCAAGCACTTTCTAAGTGCCTGTGACATTTGCCAGTATAAGTTAACTCTTCAGTCCCATTATGAACAGATCAGTGCAACAGCTGAGCTCTAGTCGTGAACTGCAGCTATACTTGCAGTTATTATTATCAGAATAAACATCCCTTTTATGATTACTGTTGTTGTTTATGTTTTACGGGGTTTTCCTTCATCAGTGTAACATTTGGAAGCTCAAAATGGCCATTGTAATATGTGATCTAGGGTTAAACAAGGATGCTTTTGACATTTCTGTATGCTACTCTGCATTAAATAAAGTATTCGCTACATTGTACTAGTTATATAGTTATATTAATTACACATAAACAGCATATTACTGAGGGTCACTTTCCCACAACAGACAGCAGAAAATGTAAAATAAGACCTTTGGCTTTGACTTGAAATAATAAAACTTGTTTCTTTTTCGTTTGACTGAGGACTGGTTAAATCCTTTCTTTTTGTTAGGGTGGGGGAGGGTGTGGGCTGCAGGAAGGGTCCTTCCCAAATTCTTTTAGCTGTGGCCTGAGTCTACATGGCTGGCTGAGCACTGGGTTGCTGCCCCTGGGCCCTGCAGCAGAGGCACGATTTATGCGTCCTTCCTCACTAGCTTATTGCACAGATTCTTGTTGTCTCAGTCGTATCATATTGCCTCTCTGAGCTAGAGGCCTGCTGTTTTTATCTGCAGAGAAGGAACTGAATGCCATACGAACAGTGCACACTGGGAACCAGTATTCTGGAAAACAGTGGAAAATGAGGGAGGCTGTGGACCTTCGATATCCAGCCCAAAAATAGAAGTAGAGAGGGGGAAAAAAATGGCTCACTCCAGCGTTTCCAGGCCCCTGGAGCAGAGTACTGCAGCAGACCCCTCAGAGACTCCTGCGGTGGGGTGGAGAGACGTCAACCAATGGGGGTGCAGGCGTTCTGTGTGTGTGTGTATGCGCGTGTGTGCCTGTGCGGCAAACTCAGCTCCTCCACTGCTCAGATCCATTTCCTGTGGATGAGTTCAGAGATGGTTTTTGAGTGTGTGTGTGTGTGCATGCATTTGGTTGCATGTGAGCAAATGGTGCAACCACTGCAGCTCCCGCTTTAGACAGGCGGACTTTTTTCTCTGTCATTTTGGTATAGTGTCTGCTTTGCTTATGTGTATGTAATGCTTGTCACTGAGGGGCTTGTTAATCACACATCTCCTTGCACTGCCAGAAGCACCCTCAGTCTTAGCTGATGTGATTAGAATTACGAAAGCAAATCATAAACAGTGGATTTTTTAATAAGCAGACCATCAGATGATTTGATGAGCTGATGTTTGACATAAGTGGGGAAACTGATGAGCTGTAGTGCTATTAATGTAAGCTAAGCTGTCTTTTTAGGACAGCTGTGCTATATTATGGACTCTTTATTAAAGTGTTGCTACATCATGAATTGGTTTTTAGCGTTTTGCTGAACCTTTAGATAACCCAGTTACCTGCCCAAACGCTCCATGATGTGTAATTTTGACCTTGAGAAATATTCACCTGATTGTCCCCTCCCTTTAGGCAAAGGGAAAACACTGCCCTCTTGTGTTGGATGGACAGCAGTGATCACATGAGCAGTCTGACAAAGTTAAAGTCTTTAAAACAATAGTAATAATAATAATTTCACCATCAAATGTTAATTTTATTATATTTATCTTATTATGGCCGAGCAAATCTTTGCGGTGAAGCACACAGAGGCTTTATTATGGTCTAGTCAGAGTGCAGTAATGTGAAAAATCCAGTGTGCTTTGAGCCCAACAGTCTTCACGTGACTTTCCTCTTAGATATACTTGCATTGATACTGGATTTCAGAATGAATATAGCAATTATAATGAGGAGTAATTAAATTATGACAGTGAAAAAACTGGCACACTGCTCTATAACAGATAAGTTTTTGTGCATATACAAAAATATCAATGCAAAAAAACAAAAAAACAAACAAACAATAACATGTTATCTTGCTCTTCAAAACAGATGAAAAAATCTCCAAGTTGGGCAACAGGTTATTTTACAAAGTAGTTAAAGCTACTGGAGAACTTTATATGCTTTGGCCACTAGATGGAGGAAACAGACAGAATACTGAGGGAAATGAAACAAAGGTAATTATACTCAGCATCATGTTTTATGCTCTCTTTGTGTGCAAAGCTCTCTTAACAGACCAGTGGAATAAGAAGTCTCTGTGTATTCCTCACCTAAGTTCTCACTTGGCTCTTAGTCCATACACCATGTGTTCCTCATTATGCCTTTTGTACTTGAGTAGGACTCACAGACCTCATCATTGAGGCCTTGGCTCTGCCTTTTGCACAGTTAGCGCTTCTGCAATTTAGGTCTTAGGAAAAAAAAAATCTGTGTCTTACTTATTCCTTAAATTCATTCATTTACTCCCATAATTCATTCTTTGTGTGTTATGGTCACCATTTTACTGACCTTCATTTTAAAAGGGGAACCACAGTCTGTTCTGTAGGAAGGTGAGGCAGTTTAGCTAAGCTTAATTTCCTGATGACTGCAAATGTAAAATGTTTTAAATACCAGACCCTACTTCTATATGAGTCAATCTTCTCTGTATCATGGATGGACGCACAGTTAAATATCAGACACCACTGTTAAGCACATCTTTATTGGGTTTATACCAACTTTTTAGTTTAGGCAGCTGCTCATAAGTATAGGCCAACCCACAAAAATCAGGGCTGCACACAGCTGGTCAGAAGAAAGAACAGGCAGGATAAAACAGACGTGGGCAATTAATGTTCCCAAGGGGCCACACAAGAAACTGGGACTGTTATGGATGGCCATACTAACTAGCTTTTGAAGAAATTAAAAGAATATTGAGCAGAACTGAGTTCAGCTTATTAGTGCAGAACCTCGACAGCAGCCTCAGTTTCTCATTTAGGCCTTTGGAAAAATTAATCGCCCATACCTGGTTTAAAGGATAGACTTCCAGCTTTCATGTTTCATAAATGAAAGTGCCATGAACCTGCATTCTTTTTTATGGCCAGCAGTACTCTGGCTGCACAAAGACTTCCAGTTGTATAGTAATCTGGTTCTTGATTTTCTTGCTCTGTGACCTCATTAAATGTCTCCCCTGATGACTTAATCAGTTTAGACACTAGTTTCAGGTCATAACTGTCATATTGAGTACTTGAAGTTTTAATTTTAATAAGTTTTGGTCATTCAAAAATCTATTATTTGTACCTAATATTCAGGAGGAATAATGAGGTGTGAGGTTTTCATCCTGGTCATGGAACACTGGACCAGCTCTTTATCTTGTTCGTGTGTATGGATGTTTGCCCAAAGTGTGAGAGTTTGGGGTGACTCTAGTTCAGGAAGTAGATCAGGTCATTTACTAATCAGTAGGCTGGTGGTTCGATCTCTGACTGCTCCACTTTGCATGCCAGTGTATCCTTAAGCAAGATACCAAACCCCAAGTTGCTCTCTGATGCGTCCATCAGAGTGTAAATATGTGTGAATGTTAGATAGAAAGCAGAGTTTGAAGGTACTAACTCTCATTATCACACACATTCATACAAGCACTGTTCTCAATGTTTGAACTCAAGAATGCATGAATGTGTACGAATGGGTTAATGAGGCGTGTTGTATAAATCGCTTTGAATGCTCAAGAAGAGTAGAAAAGCACTGCATAAAAACCAGTTCATTTACCATTTATCAACCAGTCTACATGTGCTTTATGGACTTGAAGAAGGTATTTGACTGTGTTCTTTAGGGGACCCTGTTTGAGGTGCTTTGGGAGTATGGGGTGTCTGACCTGTGTTTACGAGCTATTTAGCTGCCACAGGTTTGTCACTGATTTCAAGGCGGAGACAAGTGGTGGAAGCCTTCCACCTTGATGGACTCAGGATCTTGTCTCTGCTTTTTGTGGATGACATAGTTTTCTTGGCTTCATCAGTTAGTGAACTCCAGCTTGCACCTGAGCAGTCTGCAGCAAAAATGAGCACCAGGGTTTGTCCAAAGCTAGTGTTCTCAGCAGGAAAAGGGTGGAGTGACATTGCTCATCTGACATTTGATTAGGATGCCTCCTGGGTGGGGTGTTCTGGGAACGCCCACTTAGAGGACATGCTGGAGAGATTATGCCTCAGTATTCCCCCAGATGAGTTGGTAGAAAGAGAGAGGGCCTCTCTGCTTATACTGCTGCCCCAGTGACCCAGCCTGGAAAAAGGGTAGAAAATGGATGGATATCAATGGACTGATAAATCACAGTCGACTGTTGTTGTGATTTGGCGCTATATAAATAAAACTGAGTTGAACTGAATTGAATTGAATTGAATTGAATTGAATTGAATTGAATTGAATTGAATTGAATAAATGGACAGATGGATGATCATTCTAAGAGTTTATCCAGAATATGCTCATTGTCCAACAATTTGTCAATCACAAGTCAATAGGCAATGTGAGTATGTGGTGTCCTTGTTTTCTCAGTCAGATCCACCCCTCACCAGTTTCAAAACACCAAGATGGCTATGGCAAAAACTCAACTCAAGGCTTCATAACGGAGCTTTGTTAACCAGTGGGTGAAATCACAGAGGCTACGCCCATCTTTTATACTGCCTATGGGACAAATGAGCGTTGTCAACAGATGTCATATGCACTGCACTTTAGCAAAATAAGGAATTCCAAATAATTTCTTCAACAGACTGCAGAATATGTGATGTCTAGTGAGGAAAACTTGAATTTTAACCTTTATTCTCATGATTATTACTTTAATAGCCATCAGTTGTCCTCTTTTGGTAATTACCGAACTGTGTAGAATAATTGTATCCTTTTTAAGTGTTTCAAAGTTTCAATCCCCTTTGCCGTCCACCATTGACCTTGCATATGGGTGTCATTGTGTAAATGTCATGTGACAAAACACGTAGAGACAGATTGCCACAGTGACGCACCAGAGACCACAAAATATGGCACATTTGGGGATTGTGGAAGTGTTTTGTCTGCTACATGCAGAGAATGACCGGAAAACGTTTCACACTGTAATAAACAAACAATGCTTTTGAAGAATGTGTTGTTAATCCTCTAACATATGTCAATAACTCACAGCGTCCTTTGTCTGCATTCATGGGAAAGTGAACATCACTATTGATCTGATTTGTAATTAATGTTCTGTATGAATGATCATTGGCTTATCCCTTTCAGTGGGATACTCTCCTCTGATTTTATTATTAGCAGTAAATCATTCTCTTGCATCCGAGTCTCCCAGATGAAAAGAACTATTTTCATGTTGTCTTTAATTAGATCCAAATGGTCTCGATGGGAAAAATACAAACAAAATACATGATGTGTGTTGTACACCATTATTTTTCAGTCCTGTAAGTAACAAATAATGGATTGATATCACTGTCAGATTGCTGCTCATGTCATTCACAATGCAAAGCAACACAAAGTCAAGGCTCTTGGATAAGTTGGTCTCAACTGGCTGTTTTTTTCTTGCCTCCTTTTCCATTGGGTTTATATTTCTCACCCGTCTGAGCTGTATTGCAAAATCATATGAGGTCTCATGCAGTAAGTAATAAACAGGTGGCGAGCAATTCAAAAAAGCTGTTAAAATCTGGCAAATGCTTTCGAAGGAAAGCATTCACCTTTAATTTAGTAGCAGCACATTCATCTCTATGACAAATTCATTTCTCACCGCTGGATCCACATGACACAATCAATGTGCATCGGGGGCCTTTGTGTCACATCTTTTGCAAAGAGCATTTATGCATAGCAAAAAAAAGAAAGAAAAAAGACTTCACCAGAAGCTTGAGTGCAGCCCTATATGATTTTGAAAGCCGGCAAGGTTAACAACTGCCATGAGTATATTGATCTACAGTTATGCAAAGTCCTATGATTTCAGGTTGAGATCTGTCATTTGAGACACTAATATTTCACAGAAACTAAAGAGGTTCAAGACTTCACTTGGTGTAGGTGCAGTCTCAAACTGTTATCGCTTTTAAAAGCCATTAAAATTTCAATTGTTACAGAGATGTGGATAACTTGTTTCTTTCAGCTTTACATCCCTGGTTGTGTTCAGCCTCAACAGACGCCAGTGATTGCTTGCACAGTCTCTGACAGGGAGCAAAAAAGTTCCAGATCTGCTGCTTCGTGTGCATCTCAGCGTCAGAGAAAGTTATTGGACACCTTAACTTCTCTGCTTGTGCTTTTCTTCTTCCTTTTAGGAGTTACTCAACGGAGCCTGGTCCCTCGTTAATACAGCCTTCTCACATTAGGGCAGCAGAGGGAGGAAGTGACCACATATGGACCTTGTTACCAGCCCTTGATGAAGACTTCGGGTCACAAAACAAGGGGCCGCATGGGGCGATGAGTGTGCAAGAAAAGGACACTCCAAAGTCTACAAAAGTCTGTAATCCTGCTGTACAACCACAACGTCTTCCCTCAAGTCATATCTTTAGGTACTCATCAGTGTTGCCAAATCCTTAGTTTGACCACAGCTGCTGTACTTGATGATAAAGAGCCATGTGTATCATTCTTAATACATAATAATTGTACTAGCAGTGGTCCTAAGTGGCTGAGAATGATGAGTTGAGTCTGATAAAGTGAGGTAACACTGTGAAAAAAGGTTGGCAGGGTATACAGCCAGACTTTTGAAGACCGGTGCCTTAAGATGAAGAGGACCTGGTTCTCTGAAAGGAAATGACCTATAAACAGACTCGTGAATGTCAGTCCAAACATTCTCATGACTTCTCCAAACAAAAAAAGGAAAAAGAAAATATTTCACAGTGAGCGAGCTATCACCCCTCTGCATGTGTTTGGGTTAAACACCTGTGCTATCTGTAAAGCATAAGTGACATTTTTCACCATGTACTTTGAGAATTAAATGTAAAAACAGTCAATGGATAAATATCAGTAGCACTGTTGAGCACTGCCTATAACAGAGAGATAACACCATGATATATGTTGCTTTTCAAGTCATTCTTAGAAACTGAGTTGGTGAATCAAGCGGGCCCAGTTCAAACATCTGTTATCAGTTTGTTTTGATCACCTTTCTTCAGCTAAGATGACTAAGAGGAGAACATACACTAGAAATAAATTGATTGTTAACCACAGATGAACCCAGAAAAGACGTTTCTGGTCTTTAAACATGTATGAGTAAAATAAAGACTCACATTTATCCGCTTGTTGTTGCTGTTGTGGAGTCAAAGCTAAGTGCAGGGAGGCCTGTTACTATGAGACAACCCTCTCTCAGCCTGACTCATGTCTGAGAGCAGGAGGGGACAGAGGAGCCTTTGTAGCTCTCCCAGTCTCCGTTCCCACATGAGAAAGCTTGTCTTTTTGTCTTGTCTATTTCTATTTGAGAGAACACGCAAGTTTAAAAAGAAAAATATTCCTGGATATGAACTGATCTCTCAATGATCACAAAAATGAGAGAATCTTTGTTATCTGACTGGAAATGACAAAACACTGAGCATATGTTCGACATGTGCAGTCTTGCAAAATATTATATATCTTAAAGGCCACTGCGGCTTGCTGTGATCAACTATCTTACTGCAAATTTTGCTCTTCGCACAGCACTCTCGTCATTGCATCACATACCAGTCACACCCATGGACAGAAAAAAATAATGATGATGAGGAGACTCAGCAGCAACTGGAATAAAAGAGAAAAACATTTCCAAACAGTATGGAACAAAATAATCTCATAGACAAAGGACATTTTGGAATACAAGATCTCCATAGTTTTGTTTTTGTTAGTGAATTAGAATAAATTGTATCCTGTTTTAGAGAACAGTGCATATGTTTTCTACGCACATTTAGCTGGGCTCCGTACTTTAAGAAAATCTTTGCACATTAAAAAACCTGCACATGACAACTAACTATTTAACTTAACTATTCTGTTATTTCGCGAATATTTTAATGATTTGCGTGTTATTCTGACCTCCAGGGGCTTGATCTGCTGGTCATCCTGTAAGATAAAGAGATATTGTTAGTCACATGAATGTAACTGATCACCACGTGGTTAAAAAGAAAGTGTAAATGTACACTATATGGACAAAAGTATTGGGAAACACTCTTAATCTATGAATTGACTTATTATGGAATCAACATCTGCACAAAAACTGTGTGCCAGGAGCTTCAGGCCACGGGTTTCCATGTTTAGGTACTTTGGTCCATATTTTGTGCAATCAATTGCATGAATGAGTGTTAATTTCAGTACAAAGTTGATTTAAGGGTGTAAAAGTCTCTCACCTGTTTTGTCTGTTATCTTCTCTAGTTTGTTTTGGCTTATTTGCCATGGTTGGCATAGAAGGCTGCCTGTTGCCCAGTTGTAGGTTGTTACTGGTGGGGGTCAGGATAGCCCTTCCATGGTTGAACTCTGTAAGTATAAATAGTAGGGTTATTAGGTAGTATTAAGTAGTATTCTCTACTTTTCTACAGCTTTAATCTAAGAATGATTGTAGACGTCAGCAGGGTTAACTTGTCAAGTCAGACTTCCCGATTTTATAAACAGTTTTTTAAGTGTCAGTCTGAACAGTAATAATGTATAAAACATGTTTCTGAAACGGATAGGGTTCAGTTATCTTCATTCATTCAGTTATCCTTGTTGCATCTGTGGCTAAAGGTATTTTTAGCACTATTAAGTGCTTCTTAAGAAGCGGATGAATCGAGGATCCCATTGTTTTCTTTGTGAATCACTTTGTGTATCAGATGCTCCATTTTCTTTGCCATCTACCTCAGCACGGGCACGTTTCAGAAGTGGTGGCCTTTCCTGCTTGGTTTCTACTCAAAGTAATATTTAAAAATCAGTGCCATGACCCCAGTATACGTGACTGATTTGATGCTTAAGCTATCCAGGCACTGAGTTTGTTTGGAGAATAAGGCGAGGTCATCCTGCAATGTATGTGCTAAATGATCCTGTTATGAAAATAGATAAATAAAAAGGGAACACAGTTTACACTTTGGATTATTACTCACCCTTTTACTTCTGTGATCTGACAAGCATGTGTTAAAAAGTCCCGGAGAAAAAGATTTGTTTCATGGATACGTTTTCTTAACAAACAGTTTGAGGAAATAAAGCTATCAGAGTGCAAGTGATATTTGGAAACTCTTCGTATGCATGGTTTTGAGCTTCCCACGACAAGATTTCTCTTTTGTGTATTGAAGGTTAATTTAAACATGACGTGCTGATTCTTCCAACTTGCACCAGGGAAAGAGGTCAGACAGATTACAGCTTCATGAGAATGAAATTTACTTTATTTATTCAGTATTTCAGAAATTCTTTTGTTACATCAACTGAAATTATTATGGAATACTGCTGCTACTACTACTACTGTTATACTAATAAAAGCTTCTTTTTATCCACAAGGGGTCTGCCAAATCAAACATGCAAAGCTATCAGCATGTTTGATTTATCTGATTTTTATGCCGGATACTCTTCCTGACACAACCCCAGAGGGATTTGTGTTTCCTTTTGACATCAAAACAGGGATCTTATGTTTGTTAGGCAACTACTACCACTAATAATAACAATAATAATGTGTTTGGAGGCGTGGTCCCGCTCCTGATATTCAGATAATTTCTCTCCAAACCTTTGACTGACAGACGTGATGACAGCCTTAGCCATTTGCTGCCTGCTTGGCCTCCCCTCTGCTAATTGGATCTGTTTGAGATGTTCTACTGTGTGGTGCAGACTGTTATTTTGTTAGCTTGATATTTGTTTTTTTGTTTTTTTAAGCATCAAATAGCACAAATGTGTGTCTGTGCATTGCAACTGTACATTTTGTAGTTACAACTTGCTAACTAAACTTGCTACGGTAGAAAACCCAACCTGGCGATGAGCATGCCTATACTGTCCCTCTAGCTTTTTACTATTTCTCAGTTCTTTAGAAGAAAACAATACTCTGAGCATAGCATAACTGCTGTTTTCATTGCGCAACACCAAATCCTTTGGTTAACTGAGTGTGAAAATTGTGTGATTGCAGCCCTGTACTACACCAGTGTTTTGTTGATTTTACTGTAAATTCAGCTAGAGTGCCAAAGTGTTGCAGGCCAGTAAATAAATCAAATCACAGGCTTGTATACTAATTAGAAACAGTTCTTTTCTGTTAGACTTTTCATCAGTCTTATGAAGATGCTTGTATTCTAAATTCCCACAGCCGTACTCCACGGGTTACAATTTCTGATACAGCTGGAGATTATTCATGTTATTATTTCTCAATTTGTGGCTATACCCATGAGTGTCACTCTAAGATGGGCATCCGACAGTTTTTGGGGTTTTTTAAAAAATGTTTTTTTATGTTTACTTTGACCAGCTGTGTCTCACCACAGTTCTATGAGTTACACTTCTGTCATACATGTTACTTTGCCAGGAAGGGCCTTGTGGTTTCAATGAGTGTGGATACACTACGCATAATGCCAACATTAGTACAGGACTACAGTCCAACAACAAATATAATATTGTACAGCCTCCTTTTTAAAGAAAACCAATAAAACAGATGAAACACTAAGAGTCACTTAAAGTCAGACCAGTTGAAGGCTGAGGGAAATGTCCCTGCAAAGAGGATTATAGACCAATAAAGTGAGTTATGGTTATGTGGGAGAGTCGTGATAAATCAAAGATGTTTACAGAGTCTTCTTGTGGATCTAGGAGAATCTTAATTGTACCGTGCACAAGATATTCAGCTGCTTTCCACATAGCACTGTGCAACCCCTAATATTTAAAACTCAGTAAATATACAAGAATCAATTTATTTCTGAGTTCTGCACACCAGGATATATTATGTGTCTTGTGTGTCTTGAAAATCTTGTTTACTACAGGCAGCACAGCTTGTATTATTTTCACCTTGTGAAACTGTGTGTTTCTGACAGATGGCCAGATGTGGTCCTTATGACATCTACTCTAATGGGAATTTAACCAATGGTAGTTTTATGCAGTTTGGTAGGTGTTCATAAGTCCATCTGTCAGAGAACCAATTTTTCAACACTAACCCTGCAAAATACAGTCACAAAGCCTACAGCTGTATAAACCTGATTCTCTGCACTGCCAGAGAAATATGAATAATCAGGTTAACTCAGGCATGACTTGCTGTGTAATCATAAGTAATTAAAATTGCCTCCATTTGTGATTTGTTTCCTACAAACAATGCTGGAATAAATATTGGTTGGAGCGAGGCGTCATCAAGTGCTCATGAAACAGCTACATGTGGATGTATGTGCTGACCCCACACCTGTATATCATAAGAGCTCTAACATTTGTTCAGATCTGCTGTACTTATGTCTGATATTCTTCTTTATCACCAGGATTCACTCAGCTTTACAAGTGCAAGCTGTTACAGTATCTGTGTTGTTCCATCCTCCACACGGTTCCTATGGCAGCTTTGAGGGTTGAAGTGGAAGAGCTCACGTCCCCACTCATTACTGGAAACATGCCTGCTGGACTTCTGTGACCGTCTCAACTGCCAAAGTGGAAAAACTGTTTGGTTTTCCTAGAAGTGATAGAGGAACTCAAACTCTTCAACCACTTTGCACTACAAATTCGCGTGTTTCTGAAGCATAGCATATTTTGTTTTCAGACAATTTGGTCATTATCCCGGGGGAAATGGTGGTACTATAAACTGGATTTATATACTCAATATTCAATTAAAAATGTAGATTCAAGAATGTTGAAAAAAACCCAAAAAAACAGTCACGGTGGGAATGAACAGGACATTTTTCAGATGCTTTCATGGTTTTGTGATTTTGAATACACCTTCACTGCAAAATAAAATGCATCATACTTCATAAAAATACAGTGACTAAAGCCTTGAGATTGCCACATTTGCACATAGATTTATGGGCAAAATATTAATTGAACAGTTAGCATAAAACGTTTACTGTGCTTATAGCAAAGTACAAAAAAGGGTGACTTTGATGAAGTGAACTGATTCATTGTTGATAACCAGAATATGAAGGGCAAAACCTTTTTTTTCTGAACAAGAAAATTTGAGCTACATATCATTTCCAGTGTTTCCACTTTATATTAATATGCAAAGATTCACTCAAGTGAGCCAGTATCGCTGCAAATGGGAACACTTTAATCAAAATGTGGACACAAGTGGTCAAAACCACACTGTAAACCTCCAAACTCCTGTTGTTTCATTTGGCTGGTTATGAAGTCACTTTTCAGTGAATGTTTACTTCATGTCATTATTAACTCAGCCAAAGATGTTGGGCTTTCCAGATCTGTGGAACTGCCTTGGCGTGCAGAGACTCCTTCTGCTGCAGGTTAACAAGCCAGGCTGAGATGTCCCAATGAAGAAACGGTGCCACCTTCAAAGGAGACACATACTGGACACAGTGGCCACAGGAGTGAGTTAAAAATTTTCCTTATAGCATTTCTGGTAAAAATGACTGCATGTGGAAGACGTTAGAGTGATTAAAAATATTGACTCTACATAAAATGAAGTTTCAAGTACATACCTGATTAAAACATCCAGCGACCACAATGGGATCATTCACACAAATTGTCATCAGGCAGGTGACTGACCCAGACTTGCCCTACTTGGAGGATATTGGTGTCCTTTAGCTACCAAAGTCGTTTACTTGTCATTTGTGCTCTCGTGGGCAGAAAACAGTTTGGATCTTTCTAATGAAGAAGTGAGGACAGAACAAAGGGTTTATAAAACGAATGTGATGTCAAGCATTTTTAATCATAATAATGAAGCCTTTGTAATCCTTTATGTCTAAAAGTTTGGTTGTGTGTCTCAAGCTAGAAGCAGCCACAAGAGAGAAATTACCCCCGTAGGTATCAGTAAACCAAGAAGCCTCAGGTTTTTAGATATACAATCAAGAAAGAAAATATAGGGCCAAAGGGAGACTGATCACAGAGATACACCAATAAGGAATAATCCACTACTCGTGAATGTTTCCCTCCTTTACTCCCTGTCATTATCTTGCTGACATTCTCACCGGCCATCTCCTGTGCAGCTTTCTTTCTCTCCATTCATCTTTACCTTCCTTTACAGAACTGATTAAAACAGGCTCCACTGAAGATTTTAAGGGTCAAGGTCTGTTTGGACACTTCTGGCTTGCTCAGCAGGAGATGGCAAAGACTTTAACGGCCTGATTGCCTTTGAAGTCCACAAAATGACAGCAAGAACCTCTCCAATATGATCAAAGGAGGACAGAGGCAACAAAATTAGAGTAATATGCTTTGAATATTCTCCTTGTTGACTAATGATGTCAAAAAAGTACTTATGATGTGAACTATTACAAAGTTCTCTTGAGGGAAAATTCTAGAAAACACAATGGTATATTAATATGAATTTTACATTGCCCAGAAACATTATAATGAAAAAAATACCTCACCAACCAAACAAACAAGCAAAACCAGAAATCAGTGAGTTCTATTTTCAGTCATTTTAACTTCATTTCCATTGAAAGGTAGAAGGGGGTATGAAACATTAGGACTGTATTGGTATTTTGGAATAGATATCTAAATTTAATGGCCTTTGAATGTTATGGTAAATTTAGGCTTGCAGTGATTTCTTTGAACTGTTCTTTTTTTTTGGAGTGGACTGATTGTACCGGATACATCTTAGATGACTTTAAAAAGCAAGAATTGGGTCCAAAAAGCTTGAATGGGGTTTTTCTGTAATCCACACAGGCTCAAATATATACCTACACCCACACTAATATTTGGATAAACGTCACTTAGTAAATTGCACAGTAACCAGATGCTTTTGGTAGACATCAACAAGCTTCTGGCATAAGTCTGGTTGGATATTTGACCACTGTTTATGAAAGCATTGATACAGTTCATTTAAATTGGTTGGTTTTCTGAAACAGACCCCACTTTTAAGCATAGTCCACAAATTCTCAATAGTGCTGAGCTCAGGGCTTTGGGAAGGCCATTCCAGAAGCTTAATGTTAGCCTGCTTTATCCATTCTATGACCAGTTTTGATATGTGTCTTGGGTCACTGTCTTACTGGAACATCCAACTGTGTCCAAGTTTTAACTGTCTAGCTGTTGATTTGAGATGAAGTTGAAGAATTTGGTAGTAGACTTCGTTCTTCACTATTCTATCCACTTTTTGCAATGTACCAGCATCAGTGGCAGCAAAACAGCCACAGAGCATGATGCTACCACCACTGTGCTTTAAAGCTGGTATAGTGTTCTGAAAGCCTTCCTGTTACTCCTCTGAGCATACTTTTTGTTATTGTGGCCAAATAACTCAATCTCATCTGACCAGTAAAATGTTCTTTGTTGGTCAGCGCCCTCTCAGTCCATAGTGATGTAAAACTCGCTTCACTGTAGACAGTGACGCTGGTGTTCCAGCAGTTTACAGCATGTTTGAGCCTTGGTGGTTCCTGGGTTGTTTCTGGACATCCTAACGAATTTCTTGTCATGGGAGGGTGACAGTTTAGGTCTGAATAACTTACACTTACACATCATTGTTTAAACTGATGATCTTGAAATACCCTGTCATTAACAAATGGCGCCAAGATATCCTCCCAACTTGTAAAATACACGTTTCTTCTTCTTATATCAACTTCCTTGGACTTTCCCATTGTTCTTAGTACCGTCAAAACAAATCACTTTTGTGCTGGCAAACAGAAAGCACCAATAAATCATGATCACCAATGTGAAGTTAATATGCCTTGGCTTTGTCAAAATAACACTCTTAATAGAACCTTCAGCATCATTTATTAAAAGATTTAAGTGAGTAAGTCTGTATCTAAACTTTTGACCCTGTGTAAATTAAGAGAAAATCTAATGTAAATCCAAACTTGTATACCAAAGTCATGAAAGATGTGTGATTACAATCATTCCACCCTATAAAAAAAGCAGTTCAAAGAAATCATTACAACCCCGAAATTACCACGACATTCATGCCCATGAAGAGTGAATGTAAACTTCTGACCACAACTGTAACTTTGTATAGGATATACAGAAATAGCAAGTCTGTAACTAGGATTGTTTAAATACTGAGGGCACGAGTTAAAGGTTTATCCGTTCAGTTCTGACACTGTAAATAGATACAAGGTGCCTTTTGAAAAGTAGAATCAGCTCCCAAAAATTGTTATTGTTTAAATGCTAAAAAAAGATGTCTGACATTTACAGTCTCACTTTGAATGCACTATCCTGGCCTTTTATAGTAAAAGCTTTATTTTTTCCAATTAGAACAGTGATATATCAAATCATGAGGGAATCAATACTTGGATCTTTTTTTTCTTCTTCTGTTCACATGGCAGACAGAGATGCTTTATGATGTCACCATAACATCACATTTTATTTAGCAGTCAGTTAAAGGAGTTTGCTTCACATTGTTAAGCACAGTTAGTTTAGACTGTTTGGTTGCCATGCTGCGGCTGGTGGAGCCGAGAAATAAACATAACTTTTAAGGATAGAGGCAATGATGCCCAGCAGATGACATTTAAAACAGAATTCTGACATAAAAAACATGACCATTTTTGTGCCCTTTGCCATTTGGCATCCCCTTTAATCAATCCTGATCAGCCAATTCAAACAGAAAAATTAGAGCATGCATTAAGTGAGCGAAGTCCTAAAGTTTTTTTAGGCATCAATTCACTGCACTTCTGCCAGATGTTCATTGCTCATTGCTTGGCAAATGTCTCCATAGCTTATGGGAGATTAGGAATAATGATCTTGACCCAAAAAGAAAAGAACAATTATATGTTTAGTTTGATTTTTGTCCCCAAATTACCCTACCAGAGCAGTATGCAGCTGCCTACCGCCAGTTTACGAGTTATTTCTTACATGTAATTGAACCAGTGATAACAGCTCCTATCATCAGCTGAAGCAAGGAGCATCAGTTCTTCCATAGTGTCTTCCTTTCATCATCACCCAAGACATTAGCTCAGTTAATTGACCCAGTGATATCCTTCCAGCGTACCAGTATCTCTGTTCCCCAAATAGAAACGGAGGACTGCTCAGCTGTGTCTGCTCTATCTGCGTCATGGCCTGATAATCACAAATTTACCAGAAGGCTTGATGCTTTATCTCAACCGAGGAGAGCTAAAACGGTTGCACACCAATATAGGATCTATGTTCTCTAACAGGGAGTCTGGATCTGGATGGATCATCAAGGGGGTGTGTGACTACAAGTGTTCTTCTTTAGTCTCATCCTCTGTACCCATAAACAGGGAGGAAATGTGTAACTTTAACCCCCCCTTCATTTTTTCATGAGAAACCCACAATGCAGTTGTACTATTTCCTGAAACAATACCAGGCCAGCATTTCTTAGGATTTCACCAATTGGTCAAATTCTGTGGCTGACAAAACTTGTCAAGGCTTTTTCATAAGGACTGTATAATTTAAGCCTGTTGCAGGCAGTTTTATGATGTGGTCACATGTGGAATTTTGGTTTCATGCAATTTATCTTGTACACAGTTCAAAGATGAAATTACCAGAATTTGTCTAAATAAGCAATCACACATAGTTGTAACTTTTCTAACATATTCTGGATCTGTTTCAGAGGCTACTAAATTTTCTCCAGATTTTTAAAGCAGAACTTTTTAAGGTTTTCTTAGTATGAATGAAACCAAAGCTTTCCAGCTTTTTTGCACAAAACCTTGCCAAGACGCATGTTCACTGCAAAGTTTAAGAAGTTATCACAAACTCTTGACCATCTAAACAGCTCTAAGAAGATTCCTGCATGTTTATAAATAAGTACTTAAATAGTAAAGAATGACACAAATCTATCATCAACGTGTATTTACCATGTTTGAAGTCATAATAATTACTGACACTTTGTACAATGTGGCAGAAAACATGAATCATAAGCTTTGTTAAAAAATAAAAACTTAAAACCACACTTCCAAAAAAAGGGACTTTAATAAATAGCTGCAAACCAACTGACATTAAAAACATCAGTAGCTCTTTGAGGCAAAAATGTAGGACAACTAGACACCTGAAGAGCTTTAATACCATTTTGTTTGCTGTACCCACCATTTTCAACACAACAAACAGGAAGGTAACAAATATAAGTCAGCATGTAAATCCCTTAACAGATTAAACATTTATTGGGGTCCTCTTTGTGAAGAATTTCAAACAGATTAATCAGCTCCTTATAGTGACAAAAAATGATGGAAAAAAAATCTGTTTGAAATGTTTAGACAAACTGTATCATTTGATCCCACAAATAGCAGATAACAGAAAAGCGGTACACTTGTTCCTCCCAGACACACACACTTAAACGTACAGACCTGGAAGTCTGTGGAGGGTTTCACACAAATGCTATCAGCTAACCCCCTCTTCCATACACGGTCTCTCCGTGACTCAGTACGTGATGTCAGGTCTCTCTTTTTACATTATCTAACTGATAAGCAAAGGAGGTCTTATTGTGCTTCTAGGATCATCCTGTCCATGTCTTCTTGTTTCTCCATTTCTCCAATGTTTCCATTAGTGGGTTTCTTTACATTGCTACTGTAGGAACAGTATACTAAAAGCCATGATGACACAGCAGCAGGCCACCCACGGACTCTTCCGCTCACCTGGAGAAATGAATGCAGTGTTTAGGCTTTGTCATTAAACATTTCTGTATGCATGTATGAAAAACAATATGACAAAGTAAAAAAAAAAAACAACTATATGGGGCAGTCATAGGCTTACCTATTCTGGCACACTTCCAAAAAATCCCTAGAAGCCTAAAAAGTAAAGGAATTACAAAAATTACAAACTGGAACTCTGATATTAAAAGCTCAAAGAGACCTGTGATGACATGTGCACATACAGTAACAGAGGTACTCCACAAAACCCAAGCAGCCATCGGATGTCAAGTTCCATGTGAGGAATTTACAACGTAGAGGGAAAAGACGAACAGCAGGACATCTCATATGGATTGAGCACTGAGGCAAATGAGACATTTTCACTTCTTTTGAGAGCTGAGTGTGTCTCTGCATTTAAAGCAAACTTTTTAAACTTTCATTCTCACCAGATGGTGTCAGCATCCCATTGTAAAAAATTTTCCTCAAAGTTGTCTCTGTATAACAGTTACTTTTTGTACACCTGAAGCTAAGATTTGTTTTTGAGCGTACTGCTATTTTTCTTGGAGATGGTTTTCCCCTTAGATTTTGTGCCTTTCCCTACCACACAAGAATTATATGCGAAATGTGTGGCATCAAATCAACACAAATAATGTCTCATGCCTCAGTCAACAAATCAATCAAGGGGGAAAACTATTAAATCATCCCATATGACATTCTCAGTCTCAAGCGCTTGTCTGAACAGGATGTCCCTCCCTTTTCCAAGCTGTGTGTATATGTGCGTGAAACTGTTTCTGGGATTTGCCAGATTTATTAGAAATGAATTACAGAACTTATACAGCCAAGAATAATGTTGATCCTGAAATTATAAAAATCTGCTTTACTTCTGCTACTTTACTGGCCTTAATAAGCAGCTTCTTATTAGCCGAGTGTTTTTGACAGACAAGCCTTACTTGATAAAAGAACGATTTTAATATGAGCAAAAATACAGGCGTAAATTACTTGACGATGTCAGAACCTTAAAGGATGTTCACTTATCATTGGTGGTGTGTGTCTATCAACAACTGCCATTACTCAGTCTGGACAGAGTAAGACGAGGACTGCAATCCCCTTGCGACTAGGAAAAATCTGGAACTGATTGCGAGTAGTTGTGGTATCCAAGTGGTCACCCCACCGACCTTTTGATTCCAAGTCTATTGCAAAGCTCACCTGGTAGGAGGCAACTTGTTTCCAAACAATCACAGTCTGTAGCAATGAGCAAACTCATCTGTGAAACGTCTTTTTGCAATGGGCTGCTTGACTCAATTGGTCGTCTTAGGGTGTTTTAACACCTGCGCTGTTTAGTCTGTTTAAATTGAGCTCAGGTTCATTTTCCCCCTTGGTAAGATTTGTTTGTGCAGTTGTGAAGACAGTAACCGCACTTGGGTGCCATTCAAAACAACCACACCGAGACCCTTTGGAGGAGGTGGTCTCGGTGCATTTCCAAACAAGCACCAGAGCGGTTTGTTTATGGTGCGAGCGTGATCTGACCCCAAACTGGACCAACCACCAGCTGTATGCTGCAAGTTTGAACTAAAAAACATTAGTTTGCAATGCATTCTTTGTATTCTTAATGTGGGGAGGTTTTATATATGTGCAGATCTGTACGGTCTAGCAACTAGCCAAGAAATCAATGTAAATTCTCAGTTTTCTCACACTGCATCTTCCTCCTATATTTAATTTGTTGCTCCTGCCCCAGACACATCTGGCCAATGAATGGACTGAATATTTTCACAGTTTGCAGTTCGCCTGGAGTTCACTTGGACTTTTCACTGTAAACCAAAACCACGGGGAAAAGCTACAAGTTTACAAACTCATCAACTGATTGGATCAGAGTAAATGAACGATAGTTGTGAAAACGCCCTCAGTTATATTCCTATATAATAGCAAGGTTGCTGATCACCTATGGCAATCTGCAGTTTAATCGCAGACCTGCTGCAACTACATCAGTATTTGTGGAGGAATTTCTGAATTTTTGTTAATGGGTTTTAGGCTAGAATCTGAATCCAAGAAGAAAATATGAATTTATATGTGTGTAGATCACAGATTTGCAATTTACAACTATGTATCACTATTCATTGCTGTATTATCACAGACACAGCATGTAAATAGGCAACTTGATCTCATTTAATTGCAAGCTGACAGCAGACTGACTCTGATTTCAAAGATAATGAGTTTGCAAATTCATGGCATTTGGTCGCAATAACTTTTGTCTCCAGCCACAGTTTTCCTGTTTTTACCAGCAGAAACATTGTAAGTGACTGCTGTGTAGATATACTTCAGCAAGCACTGATTAAACTTGCAGAATCATTAGATTTGAATTTTCATTGTTCTACACTGCTCCAAGGCTCCATTTTAACTGTTGTCATATGCATGTGAATTTCTCCATCTATTCTGAAAGCATTAGACTGAAATTTACTGTTTTAACCTTACCTTTAATTTATTGTAAGATGATCTATAATGTTATAGAATCACAATAATATACTTTACATACAGATTACCATCCTGAATTATTACATAGTGAAATGAAGAGTGATCAAGCAATTTGCCATTATTGCTGATAATAAACTTAGAAAAGATGAATGATTTAGTCATTTTGATCATTTATACTGCTCAAAAAGACAAAGTTGGGAAGCCAATTAATCATGTCAGTGGCAATTTTTAAGTAGCCCATCTTACCCGGTCTTATTCTTGTCCAGCAGGCTGGGGGCCATTGCTCTGATGTAGGCACAGGTACAGATCAGGAGGAGAATCACAGTTAGCAGTGACTGGAAGTTGAAAATGGCTGACTGCAAGATGAAAGAGAATGATACATTTAGTACAGACATAATACAATATGTCATAAAATTTAAAAAAAAGTGAACTCGTGACAGTTTTCTGTAATACTGATCTTCAGCTACGTGCAGAGAAGATAGCTGTTGTGCCAGCTGTTCACTTTGGTGCTGACTGACTGTGCAGAACGCTTCAGAGTTATTATATTGTCAAAAACTCAACTTAAAATCTGTTTTTTCATAATCTCCTATTCAGAATTACACAGTGAAAGTGCATATGGAGACTTACTTACAAAATCAACTACGTGCCATAAAGGTATTATGACCTCCCTCACAATCAATATCTTATACAGTACTCTGATTTGCCAAAATGAAGACCAAAGTCCAAATGGACTCAGTTGGTCCTTATCATCAAAAGGTGTAACACTTAAGATTTTCCCTTGGAAACTGTTTTAGACATTACAAAGATGAATAACAAAACTAGAAACAGACATGCCACTTATGAGAATAATTAACTGTTGCATTAAAGCAATAGCTACTACAGTGTTCTACCACACATATAGATCGAACAGTCAGTGAATATACCGAGCCCACAGTCCAACATAAATGGGGAGAAAACAGCTTCCCAGAGACTGTATTTTTCTCACACACAACCTGTGAGCCAACCCACTTCTTCTTGCTGATCACACTTTTTGTCAAACATGTTGAAGAATTGGCAGTCAATACATGAAACCTTGTAGACCACACAGACAGTGCTATGGACAGCTGTGGACACCAGGGACACATGAGTGCTCTTATCCTACCATTTTTTTGTCTGCTTGGAGGGAACATTTACAGTTGGTGCACTTGTAGACATAGTTGAAAAATCCACACTGTCACAACGTTTTGAAAGGCACTCAGATATCTGCACAGATCGTTGCACCGATGTAAGAATTGAAAGACGGTCGAGTTATGAATCAAATTTAGTTTCAGATACTAAGTGATTTTATTTGCTACTGCAAAAGAGCCTTTAGCCTTCTACAGAACACTGTACCATTAAAGCAACAATTTAAGCAATTAAATAAAAAACATTAATTTACTACTCCGGAGTACAGGTTAATTTGTAGTGCATTCAGTGGATGTTGGAATAACTGTAAAGACTAGAACACAACTGGGAAAATGATAAGAGCAACACTTCAAAAAGTCAACAAAAATTCTAATGCATGGCTTGGTGAGTTGGGTTGAGTTGAGAAGAAACATGGTGGACAAATGTTTAATGTTACTATTTTTGTAGTAGCTTGTAAACATTAGTTATTGTACTTGGAGATTGGCCTAGATAGATTAGAAAGGTTAACTAGTGGAAGCAAGCCTGATTATTTTTCCCTGGAAAAAAAAAGCAAGGTCGATCAATATTTATGTATTTGATCATAACTCACCAGTAAACTGCAACTCATTTATTTTGTAGCACCTGTGCTGTTTCCACGTTCTGACAGAAAAGCAAATGTCCACATCCTAATCTAAGAAACACAGTGTTTTGGAATTGAATCTGGTTTATTAAACACCCACACAGTAATTATCCAGTAATCTTCACCTTATATATCGCCAGTAATTTTGATCTTTGTATTCAACCATTTGAAATAACTTTATCTACCACTGAGTTACAAGAGAACAACGGCTCACTCTTTTGTTCAGTTGGTGCTAACCAGCTAGTCCAAGCCTTTCATATTAGCTAAGCATATTAGATTGGTAGTGCAGCTGCAAGAATCAAGACCGGAATTTGCGTTCATCTGCAGGATGAGAAACTAAATGGAAAAACTGCTGATCATATTGGCCAGTCTTTCGCAATGTGAATGGCAATATTTACCATGTGCACCTCATTTTACAATGCATGTGCACTTATGATCAAATCAAATGTAAATCTAAAGGAAGGACTTTGTTATTAATTTATAACTGTCTTAATCTTATGGCACTCCAAAGCAACCAAGGGACTCTGCAAGCGACAAGGGACTCTGAGCATGATGAGTTTACAAGTACATAAAGTCTATACCTTAAAGTAATTTCCAGATTATGAACTGCTTCTATTGCTGAATTTATAATATCCCTCAATAGCTCAAACTGTAATGTTGTTACAGAAAATAAGCATAATTTTACAACGACTTTTAAAAATGAAATGTTATATAATTAACCACGTTCCCTGTTTCTGTTGGTTCATCATTTCATCATTATTCATCATTTATTTGGTGTAAACAGGCCTTCTTAATAAACGCTCGTCTTTAAAATTCTACTTTATGGAAACCTTGTGGAAATAATTAATTTCATTGGTTACATATTCATTTATGAGTATTAATTCGAAATACCCACGCACGCAGGCAGTAGTCCCTGCTCCTTGTCTAGCTACGTGGCATACGCCTCAAAACACTACGATGCTGGCACTCGTCGTATTTAAAAAATCAGAGATAACTTGACTTTTCTAGCAAACGACTCCCAATTACACCTCAGTGCGCGCACTCGATGAAATAAAAGTATAATAGCATGAACGGAAACGTGACATTGTGGCTAGATTTGCTAAACTTTTAGCCTAACTCAGCTAACCACTAGTAGCTCGGTAGTTTAACATTTACTGTATGTTCTACAAGCACAAGCTGCCGTCACAGTTTATCGCTGATACAGGTCATATCTCCAATACTTGCGATAAATAACGCTTAAACGTCGCCGCAAAAGATCAAAAAGATCTGCTTTATCAAAACAAACTTACCATTTTTGTTAATGGGAATCAAAGCCACATCACACTTCCGCCTCCCTGGAACTTACGTAACGAAAGCGAAGCACGGTTTGCGTGACGTAAGGACGCACTGCGCTGTCGCTGATTGGCTCAAAGCACAAGAGTTGAAGGTTGAAACTACTGTCGAAGCTGTCAAGAGTGAGTGCTCCAATGATATCAGTTTCATAAAATAATTGCTTCATTTTTACATCGCAGTTGTTGGTACACATAGTGCTAAGTTCTCGGAGAAGAATTTGTACTTAATTTGTAAAAACTAGAGGAGAATTCGAGTCGTCTATAACACGCTAATAACTCGGCGCCTTGCCATAGCGCCTATGTCACTATGCTTTGTTCTATAATAATGCACACATAAAGTTATTTGAAGTCTAAGACGTCTGCACCTGCAGAGCCAGCTGCAGCTAATGATAAAATCTATTCTGAATATATAAAGAAAAAATAGAAATGAACATTTGCATTAGAGAGTAATTGGTACTCCCGAGACTATCATGACATCAAAATTGTGTCGTTATTTATACATATTTAGATATTATACCCTCAAACTTGAGTACTAGCTTGAAAATACTTGAGAGTTGTTCAAGTCTGACAGTAGTGTAGACTGTCTACAGACAAATGTGTTAAAACTATACTTTGCTAATTGGTATCATTAGTGGTGTGCTTGTCTTTTTTTTTAAAGTTTAATGTGCAAAAATGACATTATATAGCTCATATTTCTCTCTTGGTGATGTAAGAGAGAAATTTTTGTGGTCCACTTTTCTCTCAAGGTTTTCACAATGATGTTCCCTCCCTCTCTAACCAGCCATGGCAGCATCTTAATTGCATTCAAACAGTGTTTCATAAATTTCCCCCCAGACATTTCCCTCCTCAGCACTCCTAGAAATTAGAAGAATAAATTTGTTTGCTCATTGTGTTAGACTGGTAATTATTTGCTGTTTAAGACAATGTCTGCCTTCAGATGTGTTCCTAAGACAAAGAGATGGGCCGGGCTTACATGTAGGCTTACATTCCTCTTAATGTGGTCAAATTTATTTTCCTTTTATATAGTTTACAGTGATCCATTTTGGCTACAGTACAATACATGCACATTTGATTACTGAAGTTAAATCAAGACTTGGTGTGGCCTTCTGTTTGTGAGATCTAAAATCAGGCCATATTTACATTTGCAAGAGTGAAACAGTCCTCAAGCTTTATTTTTTTAAAGATGTTTTTGACTTTTGGTTATTTTGAAAAGGGATACTGGAAGTGTTACAGCAAGCTGACATCAGCGTGCTTGATGTCTTCTCTGACCTGATTTGGCTAATTTCACCAGAATACAAAATACCTTTCTTTTGCAAACCACTTTTGTTGAGGTTTCTGTTATAAAACAAGTGGTTTACTGTAATAGTACTTATTTTTTCTATAACCATATTATTAAGTTAGCAGAAAATGAACAAAAGAAAATTTGAAAAACTCCACTGCATGCGTTTTCTGTGATAATGGAGGCTGGCTTGCTTGAACATATAATGTCTGCCTGCAGTAGTGGTTTCTGTTATGAAGGATCTGTCATGCCTTCATTATTCTTCCCATAGTTTTAGTGTCATCAAAACCAGCAGTAAGAGCACAGTTCTTAGTCCAGGTTCTTTCAAGTGAGTATGTTCACTTGAAAGAGAAGTAAATGCATTAACATCCATTATGGTCCTAGTCACTATTCTTTAATGGATCTGTGATTTTTTTTAGTTTCTTTTGTCTCTTCATTTTATCTTGAAGTGGCTGATTGATGTAGAAATCAGGGCTCCATTGGGACCATACCTTTTGTTGCAGGACTTTTTTTAAATTCTTGTTAGTGAAGAAATAGTTGTTCTTTATGATTCTTTGGGGTTTAGGGTTATTTTCACAGTGCAAAATGAATTAGAGATCAGTAGAGTTTGGGCTGTTGGTATAGGGAAACTATTGTACAGTATGGAATATAAGTGGTACTTACCGGACACACTGCCATACACTATTTTCCCAATACTTTACTCACGATATACTATTGCGATTTTTTACATTTTGTGATATGCAGTATTATAATAACATATATTGCAATCCCCTTTTTAAAACTGCTAATTATGTACTCATCTGTTTTATCTAATAAGATAAAGTTATTAGTTCAGTTATTTTTCAGCTGCAAAATGAGACACTGTCACTGCCATAAGACAGACGCAGTCTGCTATCAGTCTGCGGTTGAATGGAGTCAAGTTGGCAATTGCATGCAATGTGTTTCTGATAATACAGCAACTAGATGCGATAAGTTGTCAAAAATCACAAATCTGTTGCTGTCTATATAGACAGAAATTTGCATTTAGCTATTACATTTGCACTCAGTAACCTTCCTGTGTTACAGGAATATAACCAGAATACAACCAGCTGGCAGCCAGTTGAGTTGAGTCCCCTCTGAGTTGTGCTTCGTGACAAAAATTCATTCAAACTTATGGCAATCTGTCTGCATTTATAAATTAGACAGCAATAATTTGCAAACCTTCAACAATCTCTCTGAGAGTGATTGTAGTCGGTCCAAGTCAGACTGCGACTGCAGGTTTGCCTCGTATCAGGCAATAGGAGTACTGTAGGTACTCATTATTTTGTGACCAATCTCAGCTTATTTTCCTACCCAGTGGTGAAAAGAAAGCTTTGCATCTATAATCTATAATAAAGTTCGGAATACATTTCTGCATGTACGTGAAGGCGTGTCATGTTGTGCAACATGTCCTACTTTTTTGTTGCTTCCCATTACCACTGCATCACATTTTCCCCTTCACACAGCAATAATATATGTTCGAAGCATCTTGGTAAATTACAGTACTTTTTAAAACCCTGGTTCTACTGCAGAGGCATCTATCAGCTAGCTTATGGGGACATTTCACAAAGTCTGCCTCTGACATGATCAGGGTGTAGCCCACTTCAGACAGATGTTTTAGTTTTAAGGCCGTGATTTACTATAGTAAATATTATATTTTCTGTAACTGTGCCCAGTGGCTGAAGCCAATACCTGGAAAGAATAACGAACAAAAGGCCCCAGCCCCACTTACTGTTGTTTAGGGCAGCATTGCTTTAATCCCTAACTGGTCATAAAAGCAGTGGATTTGCCAAAGAGTTGTCCTTTTCGTCTTGAGCCTATTGTGTTGGAGAAAACAGGAGAATAAGTCCAGTGAAAGTACAGTGAGAGGATGGGTCTAATTGTCAAGGCTCACAAAGGAGAGAGTCAGCTCTCTTGGCTTTTTCTTTACTCCTTATGAACTCCTTGTTTAAGGCACAAGATGCATAATTACAGGCCCTCTTTGTGACTCATTGGCCTGGTACTTCCTCTAAACAGAATTAAGTCTTGCTGTATGCGAATGAGACAATCCAGAAGAAATGACAATGAAAAGGTTGAGCAAAAAATTACAGAAGGAGTAGAAAAAGAACGTAAAAGCTACGTGTCGAATCTCTAGGGTAGTTTTAGTTGATGATTTAAGCAATTCAGATGATTGCCTCTGCTGGCTGTGTTACTAAACAGATGCTAACAGTGAGAAATCAGTATTGGCTTTGATGATTCTGAGTAGCTCTCCATTCCTCACAGACAGTGCTGTTTATTTAATTGAAGTCCTTCTGTCATTACCACAGGGTCACCGTCCCTGAACAACAGATGTTACAGTAACTAATGAGTAGCCGGGCTCACTTTATGAGGTTAAAGTTGATGCCTTCACCTCCCTAGTCTTGGTTGGCCCCTTTGCCTAACCGCACCCCTTCGTAAGGCACAAAGGGTCAACTTTAATCTTTTTGCACAGTTCTTTGTGCATGCATGTGTGTTTGTGTGTGTGAATAGGGTGTGTGCGTACCCCTGCGCAGAGCATGTCTCATTTTGAATAACCTTGACCACCTGCTCTGTCAGCATATGTGGTGGGGGATACATGTCACATCATAACTAAAAGCACAATGTCCAAAGGCACTCATTTTCATTTTTTCAGACATGTTCAGCTTGGCTAACTGCCAATTAAGCTGTCTTGCTTTTTTCTCCGTCTCCACTCACTTTGCCCTGTATTTAAGCAGGGAAACTGTCCAACTCACCTCTCACTCGATGTGGAAGCAGTAATCATATGTTCTGACCTAGATATGCATAATCAAGTAAAAGTTTACTAGCAATCAAAGACACCCCCACCCCCTTTTTTAGAGTTAATTACATTAAAGTTATTGTAATCGTTAGACCAACTTTTTCACAACTAATAACAGGCTGTTTCTAGCATTAATAGGATAGTTTAAGCTCCCATTAAGAAATACAGAACTGTGCAAAAGCGTCCCTTATTTCATATTGTGCTTAGAAAGTGGGAAATGGATGTAGTGATTTATTGAAACATTAGCAAACATGCATGAATTACAGCGTAAAAAGCAAAAACAACTATAACAAGCTTAAAAGTAACTCTGGTACGACCAAAATCGGACTTTTCTGCATCCATAATTACATCCATTTTGTCAAGATCTCCAACACTATTGGCTGAAATGACCCAAACCGTGAAAGACTGTGTTTTACTGATGGATATAGACACTCACTGCTGTACCTCTTTCCTGACCTCCTTTGTACAAACTGATGATGATTTGAACCAAAATTTTAAATTTTTACATCATTGTTTATAAGACCTTTTGCCACTGATTTTCAGTCCAGTTCTTGTGTAATTTGTCATATCTCAGCATTTTCTCACTGTTTCCCTTCCTTAAGTATAACTTCTTGAAAGCTGTCCTTGAGACTTGAGGCCGTTTCAATAGTAGATGGATCAAGTGAAGGGCCAGATGCATCTCTTTGCTGATTTTTTCCCCCTATTTTTTATGGACATGACTTTCAGATAGAGCTTTTTTCCCCATATAGCTCTTTGGGAATCACTTTTTTTTCTGGTATAAAAAATATTATTTTATGCCTGTCGTCTTTGACATTTTCTGTAAATTCATCTAAATAAGTGCGGATGTATTATGAGTTTTGCAACAGATTACGAGTTACAAAATGCCCAAACATGCAATTTAAAATCACTTCTTTCCTAACTTGCATATTATGTGTAGAGTTGGCATATAAAGACTGGACTGAAAATGAGTGAAAAAGCAGCCAATGTCAAAATAAAAAATAAAAAAAAGACTTTGAAAGATCTTCTGAAAGCCTGTGAGAACTACTGCTCAAGATCACTTTGAAAATGTGGGTCTGGGTCCTTGGAAGCAAAATGTAAAAAAATGAGGGCTGGCTGGATGCATTTGCACGCTACTGTATAAATTTGATAATGTACTAATTGTATAAAACCAATGAAACAACTGGTTTGTTTCAGTAATATTCCTCTATTTATCTTTAACAGCATGTAATTACTTTTCTGGTGGTTTCAAGGCAGACACAAAAACCTGCCAAAACATGTTAATCTCCGTGTGGTCCCACTGACTCAGAGAGACCCCCACTGAAGGCATACACAGGAATGTTTTTTTATTACCAAATCCAAGCAGTGAAACAATGAACCACATTGATACAAAGGGAAGATTAACACAATCTTACACCACGAAAACAGATTGATTAGAGCACTGTCTTCGAAGGAGGTCTCAAAACTAACAAACCTGCAAAATGTTCTAAACACTCATGGAAATTGTTGCCGGAAAATTGCATTTTAATGTCTTCTTGTTTAGAGTGTCTGAATTTCTGTGAATTTCTGCAGGTCTCGGATATGTGAGAAACATGAGCGGTGCAGTTCGTCAGATTAGACTAAGTGATGATCCAGATACTCCGTACTTCCTGCGAGTGGACTGGGCCATAGACCTGGGTGCTGGTTTCACATTAGCTCTTACTAATGGCAGCTCAGCATGGATTGGAGAAGGTAAATATTTGAGATGTAAGAAGAATAGTTTAGAATAGATGGAAATTACCTTAAATTTAGGCTTATGTGTAATAGAAAGACTTTCATTTTTTTCTAATTACCTAGTCTGAGTGGTTAGCAGGGCTGCTATTCATCAGGCAACCATTCATCCAAGCTGTCTAGGCACCTGGCCGACCCCCTTATCATATTATCATAGTGTTATAACTGTTGGTCTTTTAACAAGAGGGACAGACGTGACCTCGTTTCATCATCCTTCTTCACTCCTACGCTGCAGCTTACAGGTGTATAAAGCAGATTAAAATCTACAAGGCTTGTCTTTGTATATAGTAAGCCACTAGTGAGTGTCTGTGTGTGCCTGTGTGTGTCTGTACATGAATGCCCATACTCTGGAAGGACATCTGGAACATAACTGCTCTCTAGTTTTCCATTGCTGTCCATCTGGAGAGTTGACAGGTGGAGATGAGTTTGTGACAGCTACGTGCAGGCTTCTAGCTCGTCAGTATTTCTCTGTTTCATGTGCTAATTGGGACTTTCAAGCCAACGTTAGCAGCTGTGCAGCAGCTGATGACAGTCCCCTTGGTTTCTCTGCATTCTTCCTTTCAAATCCGCTTTCACGTGCATTCATGGGTTACTACATAATAAATGTTTACACTTCTTGTTCTGTAATCTGCTCCTTCCCCTCTGTCCACTTTCTGTCAGGTGTACAGCTTTGAAAATAATTTTTAAAAATGAGAAAAATGCCTTTTAAAAGACAATAAGATGTTTGAGCAATGCTTTTTTTTGTCAGTTTCAGAGGATGATATGACAAGGGAAGCCAATGACATAGGAGTCCCAAGAGAGAGATATGTTGAGGATCTTCTTCAAGCCCTAACAAAAAGTGGAGGAGGAGGAAGCGAAGACAAGGAGATGTATACCTTTGGCCTCTCTCCTGATCGCCGTTGTCTCTTGTATGAGAAGACTTGTAATGATATTTCGGTAAGCAAAGGTTTTGTGTGGATTTGTACAGTGTTTGCTACAATAATCATTCATTATGTTTAGCATTTTATGGTGCAAAGTGCTAAACATAGAAAATGAGTACGTAACCAGGTTAGAGATAAATCAGGATAAGGTTTTTGTAAAAAGTATGTATTAAAGACACAAAAGCTATATCCATCTTTTACACTGACTATGGTCTGGAAATCTTGGAATCAATATATCTTTCATAGTGAGGCAGGAAGTAAATGCTTAACTTGAGCAAGTGCCGCACTAAACTGCCCTTCGTTCTGTGAAAGCAAGTAAAAAGAGAGCTTGTTTTGAATGACAGCTGATGAGATGTCAGTCTTTTATGTAGTCGTCCTAACACGGGGATAAATATTTTAATGCAGGGTTGTTTTCAGCCTAAATGTCCTTAACAAATGAAGAGAAAATGCTGCTGTTTCATACATTGAATGGATGTGGCACAAGTGTAAAAAGTGCAGCAGTTGTAATTTTCCTTGCCTGTAGCTTTGAAGCAGAGGCCTCAGTGATGGGGCTCAACGATAGACCCCAATCTTATGGATGAGTGGCACAATGTGTACTGAGTAAAACATGATGTATTATCAGTACTCCATCTTCCACAGCATCATGTACTCCCCTCTTGTCACTGTTCCCTGAGGACATCTAACAACACACAACAAAATCGAAAGGAAGTCTTCTTGATTTTCCTTTTTTTCCTTTCTTTTTGGTTTTTACAAGGGACCATTGAAAAGATAAGGTTTATAGTTTCCCCACATTAAAGGAGAATTAGAAAGGCTTGGTGGCCTTCAGGCTACAGACAGGAAGTATTCAGTGCAGTTTGTTACCAGTCATCCAAAGGTAGTGTTATTAGTTAGTGGTCTAATGGCTGTAGCTGGAAAATGAGAAAAAGGCTTCTCACTAAAGGTTTGTTACAAGGAAAGATAATTATGGGTCACACTGTTGCAATGTTAAATTTATGCAACAGTCACTGACGAATACTGAAAAAGTTTAGAAACACATGTTGTATGCTCTGCTCAGGCAGGCAGGAATGACACGCTTGATGAAGCACAGGCCATGGCGGTTGATTTTGATGTTATTTTTTTCAAACTGTGAGATTCTGCCTCTGAGGAGGAGGTTACTTTGGGATCTTGTAATGCTGTGCTGGCAAAGGAAGAACCCCAGGAGGTTAGGAACACTGTAGTAACCATAAAACCCAGATTTATGGAGAGGGCCATCCTCATCCAGCCATTTTAAAAGACAGTTGATTAGACCCTCTTTCTTTCTTCAGATCCTCTTGGCTTTCTTTATCTCTACTATTGTGGACAACAGGGCCTTTGCATGCATGTGTCCATGTCCAAACATGTGCAGACATACTGTTGGTTAAAAAAAAAAAGGCTCTGAGGCCATCAGCCTTTGCATACCACACTTGACAAAGCTGTTGAGCAAGTCGTCGCAGACACAGAAATACACATGTAGCTCAGTTTTAAAATCAAAAAGCAAAACATAATTAACAATGTCTTGCTTATTATTATTGTTGATGTAGTAAGGATACTAGGTCCTACAATAACCTTTCACCTCTTCAAGAAACTTAAAGAAGTCAAGTCGCTTTTCTTTACCATGACCTGGATGACTGAGAACATACACATCCTACAGTACATTACTGATGTTAACAGTAATTTACACATACTTTAAGATGCCTTGATTATTGTAACACCTTATGCTCTCCATTAAAAATGCCTCATTACACTTCATTAAGTCACCACCTGTTTTCAAACATGATCTTTTGGGTAAATCAGGTTGGGACATTGTTTAGAGATGGAGGTGAGGGAGCTGCTGTGTGTGATCTACATCAGACATTTGCGTTCCTACATGTACCTGCGTCTGTAGAGAAAAATTCAGTGCTGGATTGCAGCTGTGAAAATGGCTACTGGAATTAATTCATGCAGGATTCTTGCAGGACCACAGAAAATGATTGGCAGTTGCCTAAAATTGCGCAGTCCTCTGTATACTTCAAAAAAATTATTATCAATTCTCCATGATTGCAGTTATCTTCACAATGTGCAGAATGTGTGTGGTAGAAGAAAACCCATCATGACCAAATTTTATATAACGTGCAAATTCCCATTATTCTTACGCCTTCTATTCATGGTATTTTTTCCTAATCTGCCTTCGTACTGCCCCCATTATTTATATGTCAGAGGTTAGAAAGTTTAACATATTTCTCGCGGATAATTTGAGGGTGCAAGAAGGTGGAGACTCAACACGTGGTAGACTTGACATGACGTTAATATTTTATGATTATGACCTCAGACGATGTAATGATGAATACAGTCGGCTGTTTCATGTTAAACTACAGCTAAGCAGGTGTTTTACACACATAAGTTAGACATAATCTCCTCCTTAATGTCTGTTTAAGTACACATCTGTCAAAAATCCAGCACTGAACTCTAACTTAAGTCCTCTGCAAAATGTGTTAAATCCACAAACCTAAGATTTTGGATAGGTCGCTTGTTAATTTACTGTCATACTGTCATCTAAGAGTGTGGTTTTTTACTATTTTAGTGTATTTTTTACCTGCCTCAGTCAGCTGCATTTCTGTGCTACAGTAAGTTGTTTCCATTTTTATTAGATTGGTCTCTTCATAGCTTCTATTTTATATAATAAGAAACTACATTTTTTAACAACTTCATTTAAAAGTGATGATAAAAAGTAAAAGTAATGATTCTCCACGCAAAGAAATTTTCTCACGCTAAGCTTGTACATGCAGTGAAAGTTTACAAATAGGAGTGTGTGTTACATGTACTAGTAGTGGTAGTGTAGTAGGTTTTAATTCAATTCCATTTCAAGAGACAGGATAGAATATACACTGGGGAAGAGAGCCAGAGATTAATAATAACTAATGGTTAAATGCAAAATGGTGCATAAACACGTAGTGAACAAAAAGAGGTGTGTGAAGAAGAAGCGCTCAGTGTATCATGGGAAGCCCCCAGCAAGCTGCAACACGACTAAGGGAGAATTCAGGGTCCCTCAATCCAGCCCTAACCACATGCTTTATCAAAAAGGAAAGTTTGCAACCTAATCTTGAAGTAGAGAGGCTTCTTGAAGGAAATGCAAAGCTTTTCTTTGGATGTTGGCTGCTTTTTGTTCTGTTCTCTGCCGACATGATGTCACACTGATTCAATAATTTTGAGGTCCAGGCTCTGGGGAGGCCAATCAATTACCGATGGTCCTCCACTGTGGCAGTGTGTTTGGGATCATTCTCATGCTGGAAAAATGAAGCTGTTGCTAATCAGGTGGTTTACAGATGTTATTGCGCAGTAAATCAAAATCTCACAGTATTTTTCAGTGTTCCTCAACACCACTGCACTGGCTGAAATGTTGCCCCAAACCATGACAGAGCCTCCAACATGTTTTGCAGATGGCTGTGGACACTCACTGTTGTACCTCTCTCATGATCTCCTCTTCATATATTGGCATTTTGGCAATTGGCAAATGCATCTTTCAGGCCCTGTGTCAGATCTCCACTGGATATTTTTTAAAATGATTCTTAAGGACATGAATTTCCAATACTTCTAATCTGCTCTAGATAGTTTTTTAGGCCTGCTGCTTCTTCTTCAGACATAGCTGTAAGCTTCTCAATGACAAAAGATACATAATAATAAAACAAATACTAAAAATCTTTGAACATAAAGCCAAAGACAACTTAAGGCAAGCACACAAAAAGCTGTGTAAAAATTGCTAATGAATGGCTGATTAACTATGGAAGAATTACTATGGTTAACTTGTTATCTTTTTTTTTTTATCTATGAAGCTTTCACTTTTGGTCATTTACAGGATCTTCTTTCTAATTTGGAATTCAGATTTTCATTCCAAGTACCCATCTCTTAGAAAATGATCATGCACATGATTTGCTGACAATTTTAATTTGTCATGTTCAAGTACATAATGGATAAATTTATACTCAAGAATAAGAGAACTTAGGCTCCTCCAGTGAAATTTGTGGTTGGTGTCAAACTGCACAGCTGGAGTCCCCAGTGAACTACTCGATAATTTTTATTTGATAAACAGAAAACATGGACACATCTGTGTCCCATTCGTTCGCTTGTGGCTTCAATCATCTTCTGTCAGCTGTCAAAAATTACGGTCCAAATCCCGGTGCTTCGAGGCTGGCGCTGAAATACGACCTAAAGTGAAAGTGACAGGTTTTAGAAAATCACAGGAAGCCCCTGGATAACTGATAATTTTTTGTATGTGTGTGTACATAATGGGTTTGTCATAGCACTGCATTATTGTATACAACGTTAACAATAGAATTGTTTGGCTAGAGCAGAGAATTCCCTAAATTCATTTGTAATTGCAAATTTTTCATTGCCACGAAGTTGGCCAAATGCTTTTATTGTGGTTTGAGTTTAAAAACAAACACACAAAAAAACAAACAAAAAGTGCACTGACTCAAACACCAATAGCAAAAATGAGGACAAATTGGTTGCATCTTTAGCTTTTGCAGTCCCATTGAAGTCTGGGAAATTGTGGCACAGCTGGAAGCCAGATTTGAACACTGACCACACAGAAGAGTCTGATCCACCAACACATTTCTCCTGCCGGTGCCACCTGCAGCTTTCTGCAATCGTAGTCAGGTTTGTAGTTGTACCCTCTACAATTCGAATGACAATCAGTGCTTAGAACGACTGTTGTTCCTGTTCTGCTGCAAACTGAAGTGACCATTAAGTATTTTCCTACGGTATCTACACTCCAGTTAGTTCCGCGCCACACCGTCCTTGCTGCGTATGTGAAAGTGTGTCTTATCGGGATGGACTCATTGCTTTCGCCCTCCACTTCCTGGACTCTATCTGGCCTCACGCCTCTGCAGAGCGGATAAGGGAACCGATGGGACAAACTGATCTCTGCTTCGATGCCCAGACGTCAGTGTCCGTGCCCACTCTTGCACACTGTCTCTTTGTATCATGTGCTCAGTGATCACCCACTCACTTCCCTGGTCCCTAAGACACAATAGTTATTTCCAGATAAAGAATAAAAAAAAACAACTTTTATCAGGGACATGTTCACTGTGTTTTTATTAGGATTTACATAAACATGAGCGCATTTGCCTTGCATTGCATTTCTTCGTATCATTGGTCACCAGTTGTTAAACCAAGGTACTTTTTTTATCCTTAGGGCCATATTACCTTTTAGATCTCCAGCGGTGTGCCAGATGGAGTGACATGGAAAGCTTTCAGTCCTCTGTGGCCACAGTGTGTTATGGTATCATTTCCAGTGGGACTGTGTTCTTCTGGCTTTGTCCTCCACACCTATGTCAACATTTGACCTTATGGTCTGGTTTGCAAGCTGGAGACATACACACACTCACACAGACTAACATAAACAAACACCTAGACCACACACACTGGACCACATTGAAATGTTGGACAAATTTGCATACATAGAAGAAGATTGTACATCCACAGTATATAGATTATTCATCGCTTGCAATGTCAGAAGAAACTAGCTGTATGAAGCATCTCATTTAATTTGAGTGAATTTATCCGTGTCTCTCTGTCCACAAAGTTAAGTGTTATAAGACATATATTGAATATCGTTAGAGGCTGAAACAACTGCTGTGAGCAGTTTGCTTATTTTAGTGTTGTTTCAGTTCAGCAACAAAAATGTGGTAGTGGGTTGTGCATCACAGACAAACAGTCTGACCTCCCACATCTTTGCAGTGGCTGGCAGCAGTGTGCAGACTGACCTTTAACTTTATCTCTGTTTCCCAGGAGAGGAGCCCAAGCTCAAGAAAATAAGAAAAAAAAGCACTTCTAGTCCATTGCTGTGTTTTAACATTGATCACTTACAGAAATATTTATTTCTGTCTGTCACTGATATGTAGATATTTGTATCTTGCTTCGCTGCATTTTCATATTTATACCTCTGTTTAGTGTACAATACGTCCTATGACTTCCATAGAGTAATGTTAAATATTTGGTGATGTGTTTACTGCAGTGGGTCTTCTCAGATAACCTTTGACTAAAGACAGTGAAAAAACACTACCTTTGGTATTTAAAAAAAGGAGGAGAATAAATAAACAGCAGCTGAGTTCCATTTCTAAAGTTAATCCTGTAAATAAAGGTTGTTCTTCCAGCACTTTAGATGTCTCTGTCTAGTGTCTTATTAGGGTAATACAATGTTGACATGTTGGTTAGGAAGATTTGTGAGTCCGTGTCTAAATTATCGAAGATAAAGTTCAGCATTATTATAGATTGAGAGAAAATCTAGGGAACAACATTCATCAGCATAACATAACACACATAGGAATATTAGAGTACTCAACAGAGCCTTTATATTATCTGTTATCATGGAGCTGATGTATTGCAGGAGCCTTTCCTCTAGAGTGTAAGTCAAGGAGGAGTTTGATCTTTTCTCAAACTTCCCTTCTGTCTTTACTTGCTGTCAGAAGTTATCTGGGCTTTGAATGATTTTTTCAAACTCTTCTTTTTCCACATCACATTCAATAATATGCACGTACAATTGTTTGAACTGATGATCTTGGAATCTGCAGTTGTTAAAAATCAACTCTTGTAAAATGGTAAATGGCCTGTATTTATATAGCGCTTTACTAGTCCCTAAGGACCCCAAAGCACTTTACATATCCAGTCATCCACCCATTCACACACTGGTGATGCCACAGCCACAGCCACAGCCACCCTGGGGCGCACTGGCAGAGGCGAGGCTGCCGGACACTGGCGCCACCAGGGCCTCTGACCACCACCAGTAGGCAACAGGTGAAGTGTCTTGCCCAAGGACACAACGACCGAGACTGTCCAAGCCGGGGCTCGAACCGGCAACCTTCCGATTACAAGGCGAACTCCCAACTCTTGAGCCACGATTGCCCTTGTAAGCTTCTGGAATCGCCTACCAAAGCCCCGACTGTATGTTTATTGAAAATGTATGGACTAGGCTTAAAGACTGGGCCAATGCCAGGAAACAAACCAATTTAAATGAAGTTTACTAATTCTGCCAAGAATAGTGATCAAACATCCAGACAGAATTATGCCAGAAACTTGTTGATGGCTACCAAAAGCATCTGGTCTGTGTGCAACTTGCTAAGGGACATTGTTTAGATTAGAGAAAATCCAAAATAAATTCAAGCTTGTGTGCTCAATTCTTGTTTTTTTGAAGTCATTGAAAATGTATCCTGTACATTCATTCTACCCTGAAAAAGGAACCAATAAATCATGAAAAGCCCCAAATTACAATGACATTTATGCCCATGATGCCCATTAGTCTAAAATTTTGACCACGTCTGCATGTACCCTGTCATACTATACAAGTTGGTACATCGTAACAGTGGCTCTTTATCACTTCCCTCTGTTAACATTCACATTTTGCAGAAAAATTCCCATTCTTACTCTATCTACACACATCTCACTGTTTGATCTTAACAGTGGACTTTAACTTGCACAATAACTGAATCACAGCTATGTCAACTTGTTGATAAATTCTAATGCTCACACAAGTTCCACCTGCTAGAAGAGGCTGCACTGGATCACCGGTGTTGCTCCACTTCTTTACGAGTTCTTGGGAATAGTATCCGGGTGGTCTTCTCTGAGTCCTGATTCCATTTATTGTGATCAGTCTGAGAACTGTCGACATGGACGCTGACGAAGCTGAACTTTTGCATTACAGTTTTACTCCCCAAAACTTGTGCAAGTTAAATAATTATCACTGTATAATAAATGTATTGCCAAATGATATTGAAAGAGGTCATTGTGTTTGGACAGTCACCAGTAATACAGAATACAAGTGTAAAGTTGAACAAGATTTTGAAATTGAATAGTTTAATAATGCTTTAATCTAATAGTGCAGTCACAGAACCAGATGGTTTGACAGTGCTTGAGTTTATGCCAGCCATCGCAGCACAAGAGGGAGGGTCCACCCTGGAGAACTGCCGTCAGGCCATCGCAGGCAGAAAACAGCTGTGCGTTAACATAGTCTGGAAATCAGCATCTACCAGACCATGCAGACACCAGAGGAGAGCAGTGTGCCAAGTGTAAACTGGCACAGTTTATAACAATCCAAACAAATTACCAAATAAGACGCAGGCGGGGTAAATGGAGCTCCATGCCTACACTCAGCTGGCTTACATGGCGACATGGCTTGATTACTGCTGTACACTGATTTTTTGGTAGTCATCAATCTCCCTGTAGTCTTTTCCATATTTGTGAAGTTTTGCACACTGATGGAGCCTTGATATGGATGTACAGAGACAAACACCCTTCCAAGTCCAAGGCCCAAAACTGAGAAAAATGTAGTGTTTTGGGGCCATTTTATGTCAGTGTTATGTTAGACTATATGAAGCATAATTTTGCTTCAGTGGTCACAGGTTTTTTATATTTTCTCTCCTGTGAGAGAAAATGCAGATTTAATTATGTTGCAGATTGAAAGAAGTGCATTCAATTATGTTCTGTTTGTCTTTGAATAAGGAAATATTCTACTGTTGTTGTTATTGATAGGCGATACACGCTGGAGCCGATTTATATTTAAGTGATATTTCACTGGGGTGTACTCACTGATGTTCCTGTCATGTTTAATGTATAACGTCTGTGTCTTGGTCATTTTGTGAAAGGGCCTCTGCTTTGATGTTGTACTTCCTGCTTTAAAAAGTAGTCCAGAGGGTTTGACTACAAAGTGAGATGGGTCAGCGAGGAAAGTTGAGTACACTCTTGTTTGCATGCATTCATGTTCAGATGGTCAAGCAGAAAATGTAAGATAGTGTTTAGTCACAGCTGCAGTTTTTTTTTTACACTGCTGGAATTACAGCTACTAGGTCACGGATCAGAAAACTGATCAGTTTCATTTGTAAGCAATTTACCACCCAGAATTAAATCAAGCAACAGAATTCATTTCACTTTGGTTTGGCAACAAACGAAAGCAATTCCTACGTGTTCTTGGAACATGTAACAATGGGACAGAGTCAGAGCTGATCACACTGCGTGCTATTAAGCGTTTATTATTATTATTATTATTATTATTATTATTATTATTATTATTATTATAAATGAATGTTTTTCTGCAGCTTTAGGCCTGGTTGCCTTATTTGCAGCACCAGTCAAACAATGCGTTATAATTAATGTGAGTGCACATGGGAGTGTGAAATACCTTCATAGAAGAAGAGAAAAGAGAAGACGGAAAATTTTGAAACTGAACGAAAGGCACCAGGGCACAGTAGTGCTTAGGATATAAAACTGGGGGCAATATGAAGCCACTGTCTGCTCAGTAACACATGTTCAGGTTCAACAGAAAAGGAGAAAACAGGTGTGTGGCCTGCCAGGACAGAATCAGCCCAGGACAAAAATGACAAGTATTTTATGAGAGCTTTTGAAGATGGTGGCTTTATTGCAGTGGGTCTGCGACCTCACGCAGCTAAGTGAAGATTTAACACCTCATTACCTTCTGGTTTTTCACTTCTTTATGAGGAGTACTTATGTGTAGGTGTGTAAATGGAAACATCTCCAAGGTAACAAGCTAAGATAATACAGCTATATGATATGGATCGTATTAAACATTGTTTCTATTGTTAATTAGGATAACATTTTCCTCTTTTAAAAAAAACGACACATCATCTAAAAGTTAGAATTTCTCCATTTCTTTGCTCACTGCTTTTTGCCTCAGTCCTGGCCTGTGACTAAGAGCCAAGATGCAATCCAAATGAGGAATGTTTTATCACATATGAAGCCTGCCTGCGATTCCAAAGACTCACCGACAAAAACCAACAGAGAGGAAACTTTGCTCTCCCCTCGCATATTTTGCAGGTGACCAGTGAATTCATCTTCTGTTTCTCCCAGACAGAAGGACACTCCTCATCATCTGAAAAAAACTCTCCTGCTTCAGAGAAAATCTTATGTAATATTTGTGGTACGTTGTACTGTAGACTCATTGTAATGATAGAAGTGTGAAGCTTACTCATTTTTCACAGTGAACTGATTCTGGAAGCTAGTGATGGATCATTTTCGTAGTCATGATTTTGATGCCAGATGCGACTTTCCCAGGTCACTCCTAACTTCTAGCAGAGGATCCCCAGGTACTTCAGAGGTAGTTGTAAACCTGTCCTGTTTGTTGGTTGCCCTCAAAGGGAGGCAAGTGGAAGTTACTTCTCAGTGCAGAGGAAGAAAGACTGAGTCTATCTTCTCCAATGACTTGCAAACCAAACTTTGTCTTGCTGTCTCATTTCACTTTCTGTCGCTGAGCTTCTTTTCCTCCTTGTTTCAGGTGCACTTGGGCTCTGTGGAGCTCCAGCCATCTCCAGACCCTCTGGAGCTGACCTGTGAGATGATTGGACAGTCCCTAAAGCGCAGCACAGATCTGGAGACAGAAAACTCACGATTGTTGGAGCAAAGCTGTAAATTGAAGCAGGATCACCAGCGAATACTCGGACAGTAAGGATAATGAGAGAAATAATTCAACAGAATCTCATAATTTTCTTAAGATGTTCTGGGCTGGTATTTATTGTTGATTGCTTTGTCTGCATGCACACTCCTTTTTCTCTTTAAGTTGCCAGCTTGTTTATATCCACAAAAATCACCCAGTATGACATCATCACTGGTCGCCCATTTGAGAGTATTGTGGGATCCACCCATTACTGCGAGCTGGGTTTGTAATTTCTCGGAAATTACTTCAAGTGATTCACATGTCTTCAATTTTATTAATGCCTGGCATATAAAATTAAAATAAAATGTGCTGTTGTTTATTCGCTTGTTGATTTCTCTCCAGAGTACAGCATGAGGTTCACACAGGACTTTTGGGATTAGCGTCATTCACCTTTGCAAATTACTATCAGATAGCCAACAAGAGCATGAAACCTCCACGCAGAATATTGTTGTCATATGCACGTGTTTTTCTCACCAGGCTCAAGCATCAGGTTCAGAAAAAGGAAGCGTTAGAGAGGGAACTGTACTCACGTTTTGTCATGGTGCTGAACGAGAAGAAGGCCAAGATCAGAGGTCTGCAGGAGGCTGTCAAAAGGCTTCGAAACTCGGACGAGCATCTGAGCGACGAGGAGGGTGTACAAAGGTCTGCATCGAGTGCTGTTATACTGTTATCTGCCTTAAAAGTCCAATTTAAGGACAGAAACAACTGAATGTTGTATGTTATGTCCATAGAAGGGTTTTACCTGTGTATCAACTAATGTCCCAAAATGCACATTTGAACAGAGGCAACTAAAAAGCTATTCTTAGAATTTTGATGATTGGTTTTGAATAAGCTACAGTTCATTTAACTTTTAATCTAAGATGGACAAAAACAGACAGTTCTTTTTTAAATTTCAGAAACCAGTATCATCAGGTGATTGTTTAAAATAATAATCATTCATTCTAAAACAAAATACTAATTTTAAATTGATTGACAGGTTTTTGTACATTCAGTCAATTTCTGTAGTTACACGTTAACCAGTAACAAGTAGGTTCTAGTCTGGTAATGTCCAGTAAAGTTTTCAGTCAGTTTAAAATGATTTCACCCTTTGATTTTCAGTGGAGCATCCTTCACCTGAAAGGGGTACTCTCCCTGTGCACTGTGTTGTAAATACGTGGAATTATGTATTTAGATTTTGGCCAAACATAGAATCAATCAAAACGTTCCTGTCTTTGTTTTACATCCACATTGCAAGTTTTGTTTTCTAAGAAACTCAACCAAGTGCTGTCAGAACCACATGTGTGCTTGCCACACCTCTGGCTTTGGCTGACTTGTTTTTAGTCAGGCTTGTTAAATAGCTTTCATCATTACAGGCCACTACAGGGTGCAGAGTATGGAAGATTTTACTCATAGTTTCTGCTCACATGTCTGGCTGCGCCACTGTCCTTTGTGGTCAGTAATATTTAACAGTGAAAGATGAGTACTCAAACGCAGAGTAAAATGAGATACTCTGCTGTAGTTTCTAAAGCATATCCACTTGTCTGACTGAGGATTCAGTTTGTGGGCGTTACAGGAAACACTTCTTCTTCTGTAAATTCTTTCAGTGACAATCTCACAACTCAAGGTGAAGGCAGTCCGGACAGAGGAGAGGAGACCAGTCAGAGCATCCAACCCTCTCTGGAGCCAACTATCCTCATTACAGGTGTGTGTGTCTGTGTTTATGGGTGTGTTTGCTTGTGTCAGAAGGAACAACAGTCCCAATCAAATGTGGTTTCCCCGAGGATGAGACTGCTGTACGCTCAACCTCTGAGTGACCAGTTATTCGCCACAACTACTGACACAGAATGCATACAAATTTAAAACAGTCACCAGACAACCACCAACCTTTCCTACTCACAGGGAGGTTTATGGGGTATGTAACAACATGGGGGAATGATCCATAGCCCAAATCCATTTTGCCCAATGGAATGGTTTTTCAGTATTCCACCAAGTATAAACAAGCCGTTTCAGCTTTTCTCAAAACAACCTTGTGTTCCAGTAGCTGCTCAAAAACACATGCAGCATGTCATTGAGCAGGTTGTGCAAGTATTGAACATGACAAATTTACACCCTTTCCCAGTATTCTGACGTAATAGGTCACAATCTGATTTTCTAATGATGCGGACCAAAGTGAAGCCCTTGAGTTTTCGCTTTCCTCTCACTGATTTTACTGTCCAATAAAGTTGACAGTTGAATGTAAGTGAGTACGTAAGCAAGGGGGTGAGGGGTTGAACATAAACTTAAAAGCACACATAAGCAGAGCGCATACCCTCTGGTCGAAGGGTTCTGGGAAACACTTGAGTCATAAACCCACACAAGTCTGTTGAGATTGCTTCAGCATTGCTGGCCATTAGGTGGTCTTCACCTTCCTGCGTCTCGCAGTGCTGGAGTAACGTCACATCTGAGTCATACCCCCCTGTACTGTGGTGCTGCAATCTACTGAGAAAACCTAGATCACTGTATCAATGGTTTTGTTTGTGGTTGCAGCCAAACTCAAACCACCCCGAGAGAATACAGTTGAAAAACACATTGATGTCGTTCAGCAGATTGTGTTGCTTGGCTCTTATTTTCTGTGCTCTCAATCGCAAACACATGCGCACGCACCCTCTGCTCTGTGCTCTGTGTCCTGTCTTGGCTTCAGTGAAGATGGATGGAGGAGGTAGATTAGCCCGTGTGGGGCTTGGCTCAGACAGTTGGTTGTTTGCAGACCAAAAGAGTCTTATAATGCTTTCTTGTATTTTCAGCTTGTCAGTGACATCTCCAGGCTTTTACCTACATGTGCCTTTATGAATTTGTCTCTATTCTCAGCATTTTAACATTATGGGTGTGTTTCCAAAGTCTTTGGGCGTTTTTTCTCTTGGCCGAAAGCACAGTGGTGGAAAAAAGCCATATGCTCGTGTCACTCTCTGCTAGCATTAGATTCGTAACCACAACAACTGATTAATTCATAGACACCTTTACGCTGATCCATGAACATGAAACATACACATAATGAAACACCTCACTGATATTACTCCAGGTAGCGCTGTGGACTACACATTTCCCCTTTGACGTATTTGCCCCCTGTTGACCTCTGTGCCTCAGGCTGTGTTTCCATGTTGAGCAGAGCCAAAGGCTCTCTTTGACCTCGAGTTTTAGCATCTGACACCATAGGAAGAATCGCTCACAATGAGATAACTTGAAGATAAGAGCGATAGAGACAGAAAGAGATAGAGACAGTGGGAGAATAAAGGGACGTTAAAGAAAAGCATGTCACCTGAGGGACACACATGTGACTCCTCTGAGGGAAAGGAATAATGGGTCTCTAATACCAGCCTCCACACCTCCTTCATTAAGGTAACTGTAAATACTGAATCTGCAGTAACATTACCATTACAGTACTGAGTTTTAGCTCTTAATCAGTTCAGCCCAAGTATGTCTTTGTTCTTACGTGGCGCCTCAATCTGTCGATCTTTGCGTTTGAATGGGCTAGCAGCAGTGTTGAAGGGCAAACAGGTGTGTTTTTCCTTCTGTATATAAACTATTGTAGCGTGACCAAGATGGTTAGGAATGCCAGATCTTAATTACCGATAACGATCACACCTCTGAAGGTGTGGAGTCCTCTGGGGTTAACAGTGGTAATCTGGGGTAATTTGCCCTGGAACTGCCAAAAATGCACCAAAAGTGACACTGACAGAGTATGAGTGTAAGCCATAAAGCTGAAGAATTTAGGCTTTTGTAATGTAATTCTAAAAAGAAATGAAATTTGACTCTAATAGAATGTATGTTTCTCTGTACGTGAAGTATCAACTGTTTGTGCTCTTTGCAGAACGTAATCTGGTCTGGGAAGGGATCCCCGTTGACCGGACTTTTTCTGATGACGATGAAGATGAGCAACCGAAACGGAAGCGTAGGTTGCTTCACACCTTGAGCCCACGATCTTCTGAACAACTTTAAATTGCAGGTTTGTCAGAGAAATGATGCAGTTAATGGAGCAGCATATTTTATATCATAGTTGCTTAAAGTTAATTTTGTGTGGAACCTCTCTTTACATATAGTTGTAATAAAAGAAAACAAAAAAAAGTGTAATTGTAAGAATTTGGATCTTAAATTTTAAGAAAATGTGCAGTTATATGTTGCAGATTTTCAAGGAGTCCATGTAAAGATGGTGCCAACATGACACACAATGTCTCCGGTCCTGTGTCGGTTAATAAATAAGTTGTTCCATGTGACCCCAAATCAAAGTTTAACATCGATGCATGGAAATCATTTCAGGATTAAAGTTTTATGGCACTTTGAAACCTCTTAGCCTCAAGTTTTATTCAGCATTTTTTTCCTCCCATTTGTAGGTTCTGTAAAACCACTACAGTGACAGATGTGGGTCGATCTACTGATTTTTTTTATTCCCCATTCTTTCCATTTCACCAAATTAAGGAAGATTAAATCATCGTTTTGTCGTCATCATCTGTTTTAAAAAGAAAAAAAACCACTTATGTATAATTCCCAGCATCCAACTGTCTGTCTACTGAGGCCTGAACATTTTTTAGATGAAATATGTATTCTTATATTGCTGGTTATATTAATCCACAGAGGTATAAAGTAGTCTAGCCTCTGACAGCAGCGGTCTTAGAAGTGGCCCTGGGCCACACATGCTAGAGAGTAGCTGCTGTCTCCACCTAATAAATAGGATTAATTAAGAGGCATAATTTTATTTGCACTCATCAGTTGTGGAAAATGATTTTTAATGGTTTTTAACATTGTCTCTAAACATTTGAAAAAGTGAAATCTAGCATATCTTTTGTGGTTTCTCTGGCTGATGCGTTGCAGTAGAAAGAGCTGAGGTTGTTGGACTGCTGCCTATAAAGAGGCTCAGATTTATATTACATCCTGTATGCTACTAATGTAAAACAGCAGTGAGAAAAGCAACCTTCTCCACACTTTGTCCACAGTGAGAAGAGGCGCAGATAAGTGAAATAAAATGTCCCCTGATTACTGTTGGTGTTTTGGATTGCGTTGTCATAATAACATCAACTTATAAAATATAGTTAATTTAATATATGATGCCCCTGTTGTAGCAGCACTTCTTTAACTCTACAAACATTAATAGTATCTGACAACTGCTTATATTTGTGTGTTGGCTAGCATTTGAGCTTCATGCTTCACTCCTCCTTCTCTCACTTGTTGGGTTGAATATAAAGTTAATATATTTCATTCTGCGTCATCGCACTATATCGAACTGTATTTCTCTAGTACAACTAAATATTACACGGAAAGCTATAAAATATAAATGTGATGCATGTTTTACTGGTTCAAACAATATTTGCTTCTTTTTCTCCATCTCTTGTTCCCAGCCTCCTTTTCAAGAAATAGATGGTGCCCGGGACTATTCACGAACATTAAAATGAGCAGGTTTTCTCTGCTTGCTATCTTGCTATGTGGCAAGCTAGTTCCAGCCTCACAGCGATACACATGATCAAAACAGCGACAGCCGGGCAGCAGTGTCCTGGAAGTGTCTCCAGATTATGATGCAAGGGTCTCTCCTAGATTGTGAAAGTGAATTCAGAAAGCCAGAGCACGTCACAGCATCTGGATTGCTTTAATTGTGACAATTACCTACCACATCTCCTAAGAGACTAGTTGCTTTACAGTAAAGGGGTGAAAAGCAGTTACTGATACAATCATTTCCCAAATTCTCTCCATTCTGTGTTGCTGCATAGATTTTTCCCAGATGTGTCAGTGGCCATGCGATGACAGCCACTTAACACTGTCTGGGACTATGTCAGGAACTAAAAGTGTTTCTGCTAATAAGCTGAAGAACTCGGTAGAGAATCTGGAGCACGACTACGGAAGCAATTTACAAAGAGTCTCACTTTTCCCTGAGCTTGAATTTGACTCTGCTGTAGTCAGATCTCAGCTCAGTGTGAGAGTGAAGAAAAATGGGGTCAACATGCTACACCCAGAAAAAAAAGGGTGTCACAACCAGGGAACTATAACTGCTTTCTTAATGCTTATTCATCATGTCCTGCTGATGTTTTCCTCCCTCTTTCTATTATGAAAACAAACTCGAAACCGTCTCTTTCATTTTAACTTTCAAAACTAGCATTTTGCAAAAGATAATTTGGCCCTCAATCTTTTTTTCCCTCTTTTTCACGCAGCCTTTTATTGTGTAGATATTATGTGGCCCAAACTACCTGAGGGTTGATTTTCAGATTAATGAGGTTATGTTGTCTTTAAGCTTCTTCACTTGCTCACATTGTCCTTAACATCTGCTATCAGCTTTAGGTTCTTAGGTCATCACCGTGTGTTTTCAATGAGACAGTAATGAAGCTTTGGATTATTTGACCCTTTACATCTGAATTCTGGACCTTCTTGCTGCTGCTTTTGATGATACCTTTATGTCTGTTGAAAACCACAGGTGGCCACCGGGATTATCCCGCTATATGTTCTTGGTGGTTTTAGTAATCCCCACTGGAATGTCACACTGTCTGTTTACATCTCATCAATAAAGTATTCTGAAAGCAAAACAAAGAAGAGTATCAAAGGTTAATTTACAGATGAATGCATGACAACGTGCGATGGACAATGAGCTTACGCTGAAAAGGAGACAGTGCTGAATATTTAAGGAATTTCCTTTATTATAATGCGTAGTTGTTTGATTTAAAATGCTCCAAAGCAAGATCTCGTTCTGTTTTTGGAATAAAAGCTGATAATTAGTTTTTAATTTGGTAAAACCTGCTGTAAATGTGCACATTTAATGTTTTTTTATTTGATTATAAATATTTACTGTAATTTAAACACATAAAGGAGATTTATTTTTCAAATGTTAAAAATGTATGTAAAATACCTCTGAAGAAAATGTATGTTAACATCATTATTAAAAAATTTGCATTTCAACGTGGTTGTCTTTTTGTATTTTCTGACATATATCATTGAATAGGACACAAATAAGCATGTTTTATTTTATTGTGTGGTTAATACTTTATAACAGGGTTTGGCAGTTTATTTTCCCAGTGAGCCACATGAATAACTGGGACTGTTGTTGTGAATTGAGCCCTCCACAACAGTGTCACGGTCAAACAGGCAGGACCCAAGTGCAGAACTGAATCGTACGATGAAAGGGAAGTTTATTTACATGTCGACACCAGGTCAGATATATACATACATACAGTGAAGAGAGGTAGAGGGGCTCCGGGGAAGTCCAGGCGAAGGGAAACACATCCAACACTCCTCTTCACACGATCAGTGATTCACTCATCCGAAGCTCACAACTCGCTGTGGTCGACTCTCACTCACAGTTTCTCGACAGGGTCCGAAGGAAAACAGGAAGGGGTCCAGGAAGGTCTGTACACAGCAAACACACGTTAGGAAACCAGGGAAACACAGTCAGAGAAAACAGGAACCACAAAGAGAGCCGGGACTACACTAACTGAAGTAAAACGATCCAGCGAAGAACATCACCCAGGCGCTGCCTTAAGTAGTGGCAGGGTAATCAAGGATGATGGGCAGCTGGTGAGTCAATTTGCAACCAGGCGTGTTGGCCAAGGTCGAAACCTGGAACCAAGTAATACCCAGGCGGGGAGGAGCCAGGAGACAAGGGAGAGAAACGTGGCCCCCTGGGAAAATTATTTGCACATTCCCACTTTATAACTTTCTTTAATAAATTGATATAATTCAAATAGAATAATAAATGCTGCTTGTTATTTATCATTAGCTGGTTCATAATAGGTTTGGTTTGGTCTATAAGGCTATTATAAAGTTAAAGCTGATGATTGTATTATTTGTTTAAAGAGAGGATAAGCAGGCAGGTGGGTTGTCTGCACTGGTGTGTCTGTGGTCTAAATCATCATTTCACCAACAGGTTAAGTTGAGGTACTGAAAACGATTTTCTTAGCTTTAGGCATCTAAAACTACCTGACACAAATTACTTGGTTAAGTAAAGATTGTGGTTTGGACACTGTACATAGATAAAAATATGATTAAGTTTACCTGCCGTGTTTAAGTCTGATGACAAGTGATTTGTCACAGTGTTAGGTGTGAGGACTGGTCTCATTATTGTCATGACACTTTGTTCAAATCACACAGCTGACACAAACTTTAAAAAAAAAAGACAGTATTTAACACCCTCAGAATGACGTCTGACTGATTAGTAATGAAACCTTTTCTTCAAAATGACAACAGTCATTAGCAAATGCATAGTATTACATGTTATCAGCTTTTTCCTTGTAATTTAATCTGGCAAGTCAAAACAGAAAATTTTTGCTTAACATTATCCCCGCCAGTGACGAACTTTTCCAGCAATCAGTGTTTTCACACCATGCGGTAGTGTTGAAAACATAACTTCCTGGTCGTTGGTCATGTATATATAGTCATAGAACAAAAATATTCTGGGAGGTCTTGAATAGGTTGGCAGGGAAAAGATTAAAAAAAACATGGAAAAAGTGATGTACAATCACTAATGAAAAATTAAGAACTCTATTAGAATACACGCCATACAAATGGTAGTAGTGGTACATGTATATATGTATAACTCACATATATAACAGGGACATTAAAACTAGTTTAACTATGAGAACAAAAGGGTTGCTAAACAGTGGTAAACACATAAACACATCAACTTCAGTGTGTAACAGAAGTTCATATTTAACAAATAATTTAGATGGATTCACAAACCAATCAGTTTTCACATAGCTGAAGAATAACCAACTATACAATTACTGCAGGCTAACTTTCTAATTTATTCAATGAATTATTATTAAGGAACTTTTTATCTTTAATATTATTTTTAGGGCTTGCTGAGATCAACCGACTTCTTGCATCGTTTTGTGTTACAAAATGCATCGTTTTGTGTTACTGAAGGAATAACTTTTGAATTAAATTGTTTCAACTTCACGGGATTCTCACTATGTACATCAGTGGACTGGTGTTAAAGGGGTTAACACTGTTTGTGAGATAGAAACGATGGCCATGCAAGTCCGAAATTATGTCTTTAGTCACTTGCTTATCATCGTTATTCACTTAGAGTGCACCTGTAGAGTTCCCATTATCCAGGGAAGTGACAGGAGACTTCCTGGTTTCCCGCCACAAAGCTTCAGGGAGACAGAGTGGTCTTTGTCCGTCATCTGCCTGTGCTGGGCTCTCACTATTCACCATCCTACACTGTAATATATGAAACAACTTCACACTACATAAGCATAAACTTACTATTATATCGAATTTGCAAAAAGTTATCCCTGAATAAACTAAAAAAAAAAAAAATGCTTGCACAACCCCATTTCTGAAAAGGCTAGGATGCTGTGTAAAATGTTAATGTGTAAACCTTATAAACCCATATTTTATTTACAATAGATCACAGAAAATATATCACATGTTTAAACTGAGGCATTTTATTTTTTCATGAAAAATATTTGCTAATTTTGAAAACGGGCAGGATTCTGTCATGGAAATCATTGGATGGGCTCAGAAACACATCCAGATGTAATCGTGACCACAGTTCACTGTGATATCCACAAATGTAAGATGATGATGCTCTATTAAACAAAAAAAAAGGGGCCATGTGTGAACACAATCCAGAAACAGTGCCCTCTTAGTCTCCAGACTAAAGAGGGACCATCCAACTTGTTTTCAGTGCTCAGTGCAAAAAGTTGCATCTCTGTTAGTGCCAATTGAAACGTACCATCAATGCTAAAAGATGTACAAAGATTTTAGAGCATCTACTCTAACAACATGACTTCATATTTGAAGAGCTCTTTCACCAACTGGAAACATTTGGAGTATCATAAAATGGAAAAACTAAAATAAAGAAGACCCAGGAGTGTTGTGCAGCTAGAATGCTACATTAGACAATATTGGGATAACGCTCCTCTCCCAGAAGTGTAGCAGCTGGTTTCCTCAGTTGCCAGATGTTTACAGACTGCTGTTTAAAGAAGACAGTATGCTACAGATTGATAAACATGGTCCTGTACCAACTTTATTGGGACATGTTGCAGCCATCAAACTCAAAGTGACCTTGATTTGTTTTTTGTGTTTTTCTATTTTGAATAAATATGAGTTTCTGACATTTCATTCTGTTTTTATTTGCATTTTACATAGTGTATTTTTTATTTGGGGCTGTAATATAAAATTTTATATACTTTTTACAGTGAATTAAATTGGTAGGGCAATAAATAATTTCTCATGTTTTTTCCCCCTTTTTTCCTGAATAAAAAGTGTAGTCAGCTTTATTGGGGGAGACACGTCAGACTCAATTACCTGCTGCTGTTTTTGCTCACAGCGGGAAGTGCTGATGTTTCTGTGGGGGTGGCACATATGAAAGTAAAGCAGAGGCCATGCTCTTTGAAAGCCTGTTTTCACACATGCACTGCAACCCTAAACTTGCAGCCCTGCCCCCCACCCCTCTGAAGGAGGTCCATTTAAAAGCACAGGTCCAACACAGTCGACATTAAGCAGTTTACCTGCTGTCTGTGTGTGTCCAGTTGTGCCGATTTGGGTCAATGTGAGAATAAGAAAAGGAAATTGACGGGTGAGTTCACAGCGAGGGGGCATCATGTGTCTGGGCTCCTGCGTGTTCCCAGGCAACCCCTTTGCATTGACTTGATAGAATATTTCCAGGACTGCGAATGAAAGTAACGCATCGTGAGAAAAGGCAACATCACATCAGGCGATGTCCTGATCTAAACGCACCGACACTGTCATCTCATGCGACAGTTTTCTAGAGTTGGATTGAAATATGTGAACACTGTGTTGAGGGCAGTTGCACCTTTGATGGCTTAAGACAGACTTACGCAGACTACCAGCATTTTTGAACAACTACTTTTCCAGGTAATAACTGAAATGTACATAGTGACATGTCTCAGTGTCATCTAAAATAAACATAGAAAGTAAATCTTAAAAAAAAAAGCATAAATATGAAAAACAGACGGTATATTCAATCTAAGCTTAAACTTTAAAATCATTCAGCAGCTGAACACAGTGTTGTTTGGAGAGTCTTCCAAAGTTCCACCAAATCTTTTACACGTGTAAGATGCTTTGCAGCGCTGGTCTTCTCCTTCTCATTTTCTCACCATTATAATAGAAATACACAGTACAATTTTACCCTGGCAGTTACTTACATGTTTGCTTGTGTTATTCCCATGAATGTTAAAAATGTTTTTATTTTATTTTATTTTATTGCTTAATTAACTTTATTGAAATACAAATTTCCATACAACATTTAAAGTTGTTTTCTCTCATTCACGATGTCTTTTCTGCAGTAGAGCAGTATAGCCAGTGGCAAAGAGTACTTGCTTTGTTTCAACACAGTCATTAAAACAGCTTTTTGATAATCACGAATAATGAGGGCCTTCTCTTTGAGATGCTGGTGTGAACTGATTGGCCTCATTATTTGAATTAAACCAAATGTTCTTCAGGTTTGAAGAGGACGGTGGTTGAACATTAAGTGTGATAATGGCTACCTGCTGCAGAGTGTGCTTTGGGGAAGCCTTTTTTCTTTTCCCCACGTTGTGCAGTAGATATTTAAACTTTGCTCAAAAGGTGCCATATAAGAAGGTCCTCTAAATATATTTTCTTTTTCTTTTTTTGCTGTTACTCATGCATAGGTAAAATCAGATGAGAAAGCAGCAACAGTGATGTTTCAACACAATTTCATATGCAAACTTTAAGATTTGTTTCATTTCAAATGTTTTATAATGTTTGCAAGTGTTTCCTATCACTATCTTGTAGTTTCTTCATGTTCTCGCCTGACCTGATTCTACTTAGAAGTATACAGTGACTGCCAAGCGATCTTAAAAGTCATCTATACCACCCAAACATTTTAATGGGCGGCCAAAAAAGATTTGTTTTCCAGTTTTACCAAACCATCCTTTAAAACGGTAATTGGAACCAAGGAAACCAAAATGACTTTCTACAGTTGACTTGATTTTCTCTCATGACAGGGAATGCATTATGTTATTATCTTAACTTCCTCTTGGTCAGAGACCAAAGAATTGCTGAGCTGTCCATACTGCCTTCTCTTGTGTAGGCTTAATTTCTGCCTGGCTTAATAACTGACTGTCTCACACGCCCATCTGTTCAGTGGCTAAAGTAAGAGTAAGAAACATAACTCCACTTGGAAGTTTACCATAAGGAGTCAATGACTGTTCACACAGTTAGTGAAAATATTTAAGATCACACAGTTTTAAAGCACTTAGGATCTGAGTTGTCCAGCATGACACCAACATTTTTTTTTGAAACACTGCAATCTCAAGTGCCCAGAGGTCATGCATAGGCTGGGAAAGAATGGGGGATTAAAAGGTTTCCAGATTGCTGCATTATGTGAACTGCAATTGGCAAATATCTGTGATGCGGGGATGGTTTGTGCTCGATTATCATCCCCCTCTCTGGTTTTAACTCGCTTCTTATGTCTTTGTTCCACTGCCATCCATTCAGTGTAAGAAAAAGCGTGCCAGATGCAGCCATTCATAAAGTTCCAGTCTGCTGGGCTTCTTAAAATATCACCACAAGAACTTTATGTAAAGACTTGAGGTAAAGTCATTCTTTTAGAAGTTGGAGCCAAGACAAAAAAAACACAAAACTCAGTGTAGATCAGTGGTTTTCCCTAGAGGCAACAATTGTTACACAGAAGAGGAAATCTGTGTTTTCTCTCTGAGTGACTGACAGCTGGTCAGCTGTCCCAACGTGACTGACACCCTACTTGCTGAGTGACAACAGATTACTCCAAACAACTGTCATTATTCGGGCAATCTCACTGTTACTGTGCAGCTCTTTCTTTTATTTTTTTTTTTTGCCTTTATATTTTTTAGAGATGTTAAGAAGTCATAGAAAGAAGTACTTGTGGTTATCAGGGAACCTTATTCCTTTTACATACCTACTCGGTTACAGGACCATGCAGAGCTGGAACCTATCCCAGCTGTCACACAACAAGAAGTTGCTAGTCCAACAGGGCTAACGCAGCGCGACCGACTGTCATTCATGCTCATATTCACACCTACAACCAATTTAGAATTACTACTTAACCTAACATGCATGTATTTGGGCTGCGGTAGGAAGCTGGAGCACCCAGGGACGACTCACACAGGCACAGCGAGAACATACAACCCCCAAACAGACAGGCCACAGCCAGACAACAGGTCCAAACCATTAGGCTGTGATGCAACAGAGCTAAACACTGCATCACCACAGGAACTATTTTCTTTCTTCTGAGCTGGATCAGATAATACATCAAACAGTATATTATTACACTTCTGGTTTAGCAGTTTGAAAAGATAGGTGACCACAACAAAGTTATTGCAAAAGTTAAGCTTATTACACAAAATCCCTTTTAGCATGAATATTGTGGTGGTTAACACATGTGAAAGCTGGTGCGCTTTCACCACCTTCACCTTCCTGGACTTGAATGCACCAGTTCAAGACCAGGAAGGTGAAGGTGGAGCTGAAAGACGATGGGAAGTATCGAACTACAAATATATTGTATATTTGAAATTATATATATCATATATTATTATAAATTATATCCAAGAGAAGAAATAAAGCCTATTTCTTTACTTTCTTCTTACTTCTTACACTTTGTTTTACATTCACACTATTTTGATTTGAAGAAATGTCATTGTAATCAATGTTTGCACAGCCACTTACATCACATGGCCTCTAAAGCTGTGGGGATAAGGTTTGGCTGTCTGGACTTCAAGGGATCAAGGTTCACTTTTGTCTAGAGCCAACTCCATTTCCCCCACATTCTGCATTAAATAGTGGGTTCACAACCGAAAAACCAACACTCTGTCATTTTCCACTCCTGGTCACAGGTTTAACTTTTATCTGACACCTAAATTACAACCAGTTTTATGCTTCTTTCTATTCATTTTTTTGCTTTCTTGAATAATGTGGTTGCCTTTGTGTGTGCCAGTTGAAGTCGCCCATCCATCTATTTTCTTATCCAAGTTACGGTCACACTGTGGAGCCAATACAAGCTATCACAGGACATGAGCCTGTGTACACCCAGGCCTGTCCAACACAGGGCTAAGACAGAGAGCATGTTCTCCCTGTATCTGTGTGGGAGGCACACTCACAGGGAGAACATGCAGAAATGCAGATTTTCTGTTATCGGCTTACGCGTGTACATACTGAACGATTTTTGTCAAATCCACAGAAACAGAAACCAGAGACCACATCAACTGCAATAGTGTGTGTTTGCATATGAAATGGCTCTTGACAAAGGGAGTTACATACTGCATTAAAAATCCCAAATAATGTATGACAGGAGTGTAAAATAGGATGGAGCCTGGGTCCACCCTAAATGGGACATGAGGACTGACACTAATGGTGATCTTTACTCAGTGCTAATAGGTCAGCTCACACCCATTTCCAAACTGAGCCTTTTTATTTATATCATAATTAAACTCACAAGCTTTGCGACTGCATCTTTCATAGTTAAAAACGAAAGGATTTGTCCTCAAAATTGCCTTTGTAGTGATTCCTCCTTCTATAAATGTCTCTGGAACCACATTTTCTGGTGACACACAGACACACTTAAATGGAAAACAGTATTAAATATACATTAAAATGAAGTCACTATTTCATATTTCTGAGTTCAGGTAAGACAGATCCCTTTAGGCTGGAGCTGCTTTTATGCGGTCTGAGGTGGCATGGGGCCGGATGGCGACCGCCTTTACGGGCAATGTGATACGTGGGTCACCCAGAAGCCTGCACTACAGATCACCAGGATCAAACACTCTTTGATTGCCTCTTTAACCCGCTGGTTTTTACACAGTGAAAAGCTGCAGTTGTTTCTCATGCAGGAGAAATTTTGAATGTTATGTGACTTGCAGATTTTAGTTTAGCATTGACTCAGCTGTAAAATGAATCCTGCAGCTAAAACTGAGTAGATGTTAATTTTGCTTAGATAAAGTCGCATTTTTACCTTTGTTCAGTGTTTGTCTTTAAACAAAGTTTATAAAAAGTTATCAAAGTTATTTCAGTTTGTCTTTGTCAGAATATCAATTTCGCTTTGGTTTGCTCTTCATGCTATCAGACTGTTAATTTTACAGGTCTGTTTAAACATCAGACTCGACGGTTGTCGATGTGTGATAGAGAAATCATTTAAAATTGAAACACATTACCGCCAACTTTCCCTCGCCATCTCGCCCAGTTCTTCTTTTGCTACTTTGCAGGAGAGATTTGTTCTATGTGGAACTGTTTGAATGCTCCTGAGATAATACCAGTCCACTCAGGTATGGAACATACACCTTTTTTACAGCTTTTTACAAGGTCCCTCAGGGGCTGACTTTTCACAAGAGGTTTTTCACCTTTCAGACACCAATACCATCATTTTGAACAATGAATGAACCTCTCTAGCTTCAGCAAACGCACTCTAGATCGACTCACCTTATATAGTTCTCTCTTTCGGATCATATCAAGGAATGCTATTACTACAGTACTGATGGCACCTAAATGCAGTTTTAATAATTTTGTTTTGTTTTTTGTTTTAAGGCAGATAATGTTTGAGTGGTTCAGAGTCAGGACACTGACTCTACAGACTGTGATCTCTGGGTGTAAGAAGATGCTTATATCCAATTTCTCAATAAATAAAGTGAGTGCTGTTTAAACATGAATGCATGTTTAAACAGCATTCATGTTATCACAGAGCACTCCATGTTCATTTTAACAGCTGTTACAAATTGACACTGTTGCCCCCCTGCCTGCTTTGTAGTAGCCAATAATGATGATCATCAGGCAACTTTATAAATCTTGCCCCCTCTCTTTATGTAAAAAAAGCAAGACCAAAGCCTTCAGTTAACCGCCATTGTTTCACTCTTAGTTAGGCGGTTTTGCACAGTGATCAGAAATGACACGTTTTTATTCAACCTCATCAGTTTCTCTCGATGAACACATGAACTTTCGTCTTAGCACCTTAAAAACTGCATTCATACTAGCACACCAAATGCTCGCACGACGGAATGTACAAAGCGGTTCAGCGGGATGGATGGGAAAACTCCCTCACAGTGTTGACTGAAGTATCTTCTGTGACTCAAACACAACCATCCATGTGTGCACCGCCCCGTTTCCACCGCCCAGCCTTGACTGGTGCGCTCCCCGCAGCAGATTTATCTGTTTCTTGATATTTAAATGAAAAAGCTATGACATATCTTTTAATTTGATATTCTCTTAGTTTTGATTACTTTTATGCTATTTGACGCTCATATGGGACTCTTGTTACCAGCCAAAAAGATCCTTGTGATAAAGAAGCAGAGGGTACACCTCTAAGGCACACGGTCAAATTAGGGTTTTTTCCCTCCTCCACTCAGTGTCTCATTCACTTTTTTATGGGCCCCACCTCTTGACACTGACGAAATAACCGCGTGATTTAGGTAAAATTGAAGCTGTTCAGTGCCAGCACTTCACGGTCTCAGTCGCTGTGTGCCCATCATTCCAGAGCAGGACACTACAACTGCAGAGCATCAAGGGGAACTGAGAGGCACGCCGGGAAGATAAGTGCTGCTTCCAATGTGGAACAGACCTATTTAGGCACTTTTTTACGCACGCATGTTGCAGACCGGGACTAATTCTATATAAGGACGTAAACCTATTTTGTACATTTTATGGAATAAAAATCATTTAAAGGTAAGTTTATTTCTGTTTGGATAGTTATCTTTGAATTAAGGAAGAATTGAGACTATTCTTTGCAAAATAACTGATTTCCTATTGTTGGTTTGTTGCTTTTTCAATGTGTATTTTGCTATAATATTAAACAAATATTAAATCAAATGAATGCAACTTTTAAGGACAAAAGTCGTTTAAGACAAACACGCGCGGCACGATGTTGTCCTCAGATAACCTGCACCGATGTGCAGATGTTTCTTGACGAGTAAGACAAACAAATTTAGAAAAAAGGGTCTGTGGACTGGAGATTACTCCGCAGTCAGTTGTTAGAAACTTGGACAGACCATGCCACCCTTGTCATAATTTCTGTGGAGTGTCCAGAAGCAACAGGTGTTCCTGAGAAGAAGAACCGTCGCATAAAGTGTTGCTATTGCCAAAAGTGGGGTTTTGAATCAATAACTGTACTTAAAGCAGACGATTGTTCTTCATAGCAAGGGACATCCCTGAACTGCGCTCGAACTGTAAAAGCCTGCAACCAATTAGTTTCCCCTGTGATGCTTCAGTAGCCTATTGATCCGTGTTCGTTTTTCAGCTTTCTTAGAGAAAGAAAGAGGGCTTAAAAAACTTCAGCAATTACATCAAGTCATGCATGTATTTGTGTAAATATGACTAAATTATTTCACGTCAATCTAAGAGGAATATATTCTCCGTCGATATATGGTATTAAAATATTTTAAAGTCTCATTTATTTTCCGTTAGAATGGTTCAATTGAATCGGCGTGGAGCTCGTGGGAGTTAAAGGCGCAGACTGCCATCCTGCAGTATTTTAGAGGATGATCTTTTGAACCTGCCAGTTGCCATTAGTGCGAGATTGTCTCCCTTTGAAAACAAACAATACTAGTTTTCAGTTAGCACTGCGACCCACCGCATGTGTTTATACAGCGGGGTGCAAATGAGGGTGAGGGGCTCGGTGCTCCTGTCCTTCTGTCTCCACAAACTCCCAACTCCGACCCCACAGGGAGTCTTAAATCTGAACCCCCGAGACATTACAAAGCTCAACATCTTACTTAGAGACGAAAAAAAGATCATGCTTGGCAATGTTAGATATTATAAACACAACGTATTAAAATCACACTTTAGCCCGTTGGAACATCTATTTTTTCATGTGGATATTTTGCGAATACACATGCTTAATAAATGGGGAGTATTTTTTTCTCTCCAGACCATAATGTTAGAAAAGTGCTTAAACAGACTTGTCTGTTATAACCTACTGTAATAGTTGCATTTCTCCTTAAGCCAAATGTGGATGCAATTAACAGTTAAACTTTAAATTTCTTGCTTCCTAAGCTGCACTCCCTTTCCTTTTTTTCTTCTTTCCAACAGATGATACTGAATATAAAGCATGTCCTGTGGTTATATTGCCTCTGTGAAGCTGCAGCTGCAACAGGTAAGCTTTGAATGGGTTAGTTCTCCTCCCTTGTTTTTTAGTCACTCCTCTTTCTCCCGCTCCCTCGCTCCATGCCCATGTTTTGGATTTTCTCTGTTTTTCCTTTTTTTAGTCACTCCCCACCCACATCCCTCCCTCCATTCTTCTCCCTGCCTCTGCCTTTTTTTTTTTACTTTGTATTCCTCTGCTCTTCTTAAAGCTCCACAGCAACTGTTTAGCATGTTTGATAAGTTTCTTCCAGTCTTTGCTGTGTGAAACCTGCAAGACTCTACTTAGAGGTAGGTCAAGAGGAATTGAGGGTTACAATCTAGGACCCATAGCTTTATCTCTGTCTCTGTCTCTGGGTACGGGATGGACACCTTTCAATTAGACTCTGCTTCCAGTCTGGAAGCTGAACAGCTGGTTTCATCCCACATCCTAATAAGACCCTCTGTTGAAGCACACAGACTCACACCTCTTGGACTGTCCGCACAGAGCATTCCTCCCATTATTCCCTGTGAATGCTTTTCTACCCATCCAAAATAACTGTAATCATCTTATTGCCATTTGCATTTAGAACTTGCAGAATACACATAATACTGTTCACTGACATCTGCTTTTGTGGGTTTGCTTATTTAGTTTATCCTTTTTTTAAAGCAGGAACATGAACAGAGCTAAGCAGCAAACTTTCATGAAATAATACAACCATGACGACTTTCCCTCTTTCCCTGATTATCTATAACTTGATGCAGACATGCTGCACATACACTGCCCTTGTGTTAAATATGTTCCCACACCCATCATTTTAAAGTTGAGGTTTAACTTTCCAAGAGTCAAGTCATAATGGATGCTTTTTTTAAGGCTTGGTGCAGTGGTCACACCCTATCAGTGCAAATGACTTGTGCATTTCATACTGTCTGGTTCGATCTGTTAGGATAAGAGTGAAAATTGAAGAGGAGATATGTGCATTTTGAATAAAATAAAACAATAAAGAAGGTTGCCATTAAAATAGAAACATTAAATGAACTTGCACTCCATCTAACTGTGGCCTTTTGCCTTTCAGCCTCAAATGCATTATCAGTCATCCAACCAGTCATAGGGTCCCTCTCAGGGAAGGTAAATCTTCCCTGCTACTTTTCCACAATCCCAACCTCAGCACCAGTCATCAGTCCCAGTGGAACGGTCGTTTACAACAAGGATTACTTACGGATCAAATGGAGCAAAATACAGGGACGAACAGAGTCCACGGTGCTGGTGGCACAAAATGGGGTCATCAAGATAGGCTCAAGCTACAGGAACCGTGTGTCAGTACCCAGCCACCCTGAAGTTGTCGGCGACGCCTCGCTCACAATTGTGAAGCTGCGTGCCAGTGACGCTGGCACTTATCGTTGCGAGGTCATGTTCGGGATTGAAGACACCCAGGATACTGTTAACCTTGATGTCAGCGGTAAGAGATTCCCAGTATCCTTCCTTTATTATGGTGGAATTAGACAAAAACTTTAAAATTGTAGAGGTGGGATACTGCAAAACTTTAATAATAGTGAAATGTCACACAAGTGCTGACAGAAATGTTAACAGGATGGGAAAGTTATGGGCGTCCTTTTGCTTACATTGATAGCAGCAGCTAACCGTTAGTCATGCAGAGTAACCACAGCTTTTATTTTAGAGGTGACGCTCTCTTGAAAAAGAGTCAGATGGCCTTTTTTTTTGGGTAATTTTCCATATCAGCCACAGCAATGCCTTAGTTCCAGTGATTATCAGTTCATTATCCATTCAAACACAGTGCATTGCTGTAATCTTGGGTGCCACCATGTCAGTATGGATTTTTAATTTTATTATACGGGCACACAGGAAGCGTTAGTATGTCTGTGGGAGGCAGTATTCTTCAGCATCCTAAAAATTATAGTGTCCTTATGCTGGTAGGGGATGTGGTAAGGTGGGGGGTGGGGTCACCAATCCTTACCTAGTGTCATGTGCATTCTACATGCTCTCATTTGAGAAGTACGCTGGGAGATATAACTCATGTAGAAAACATGGGTGGGGGGGGGACACTCAGATAGTTTTGGTTTTCACTGGTTTACAATCTGCATAACCTCTTTTCCAACTCTCTGCAATGTTAATTATGACTATCAATCATATCTTTTGCGTCTATTTACTGTCCACAAATATGGGGATTTCAGGGCCATGGCATCATATGGAGTTCTCTCGTTTGTTTGTGGTGAGCTGCATTTCGCGTCGCTCCTTCATTTATTGCGGAGATCCTTCTTTCCAAAGAAGCTGAGTGACCTAGTTATATCACACATAGAGGGTGCTTTATAGGACGTTTGCCATAATTTACAGCGCTGAAGTTAAACTAATGACTTCCAGATCACTCTATGCCTGAGTTTTTAATTTTAATTTTAATTTTTCACTGCTTATCACTAGGTGTTGTCTTTCACTACCGATCAAGCACCAGCAGGTACACTTTGGATTACCAGAAAGCTGTACAAACTTGTGAAAACGTTGGAGCAAACATTGCTACCTATGAGCAACTGAAAGCAGCCTATGAGGACGGCTTTGATCAATGTGATGCCGGTTGGATTGCTGACCAGACAGTGAGGTTAGCTGCATTTCAGTTGCCTGTCCCAGAGACGACAACACTGCTGTTTAATCACGTATGCTCTATATGTCCGACTGAATTCTGGAGTGATGTGAAAGACTTTAAGATGGCTCTTTGTTTCTCTCTTTTTATACAGATACCCAATTACAAGGCCAAGACAGGGCTGTCAAGGCAACCTTCCTAATAAACCTGGTGTCAGGTCGTATGGAACCAGGAAACCTACAGAGACCTACGATGTGTACTGTTATGTAGGCAAACTGGATGGTAAGTAGTGGATTGTCCTTCCGTAGCACTGACCCATGTTTAGTCTCAGCTTAAGAAGCCTTCAAATCATCATCCGTGCTTAAGTACATTTAATTTTTACAGTTTGGAAACACACTTTTGTTCTTGTTTAAATATAAAAGCTGGTGAATGTGGGTGACCTTTTTCCAGGTTCCTTATAAGTGGGACTTGAAACATATTTTCTACAGTGGTTTTTGAATGAGACACCAACAAAAATGTGATAATGGGGTTATTAAAGGTCTTTGGCCCAGTTTATGGGAAGTTTGTCTTTTTTCTCTGTCCATCCTGTTATTCCTGTTATTTACTAAAATGCTTTATCATCTACCTTAGGATTTGTACTGCGCAGTCATCTTAGTCAACATAATATATGTTCAAATATATTTGTCACAGTCTTCAAGTCATAAACTTGAACCCATCCGCTGAGGACATATACATATATGCATATACACACCCCTCATCATTATTGTGTGCATTAAAGAATAGAGATGGATGAGAAATGAAAGGAAAAAATCAATAGAGATGACTGACATGTTACAGCGGTCTTCCTCTGGAACTGAACAAGGAAAATCTTGGCACCCCATAACAACCTGACTATGTATTTCCATTATATTGTAATATTGTCTCAGTTTTCTGACCATTTATGATCTAGAAACAGACATGCTTGGCGGATGTGGTTTGATGTGTTATGAGGTTGTCAAGTGTAATAACTTGGCCATAAATTAACCATGAAAATTAATGAGTGAGCTGCAAGACACTGACTGCTTTTTTTTCTATAGTTATATAATTCCAGGGATCTTATAATATAGATAAACAAAATGTGAACTCCATTTATGCTTATAGCAGTCATCAATATGATATCTAAAGAGCAGGAAGGGTCCAGTAAAACCACCATGTAAAATACTGAAATCAAATAGTTTTTTTTGTGTTTTTTGAGGATATAACGTATGTTATCTGTTTTTAAAAGGGAAAACATTCCTGTGTGAACGACATCTCCTAATCTCAATGCCCTTGTAAATCAATGGGATGAAACCATCAAGGGATATTTGAAACGTTCCACCCAAAACTAACTGAAAACATACAGTCAGTCAGCCATCGTCTCTTAATGTTGTTTGGTTTTAGTTACGATCTTGGCTTTTAGTACCCTCTTCATTTATATAATCCTGTGAGCATAGACAAACGTTCATGCTGGTCATTCTGCAGAGATTCTGACATGAACATGAAGGAAGGAAACAGCAGGTGTTTGCTCTACCCACTTTGGGGAAACCTAATGTCCTGCAATACAAAGATATTTATGGCCAGGCACATTTTCAGCATTGCTATCCCACCTCACAATAATTTAATGAAAGAACTACTGTTGTCCTAAATATGATTGGTGGGAGATGTTTTGGGTCTCTGCCCTGCACAGCTGTGACTGATGTTAGCTGTGTTGGTCTTTTCTGAAAGGTCAGAATGGACTAAAAATCTGTATTTTTGAGATCGCTCTAAAGTATAGGCTATTTCAGTATGTTTTCAATCTAAAAATAGTAAATAAATTTTAAAGGAAAAATTACTTCTGATCTACTAGGTAATAAACCCTCTTTTTGTGTTTCTGTGACCACAGATGATTTGTTGCTATTTCACCTATGTGCCTCTACATTTGCCACTGTTTCTCATTATTTTTGAATCAGGTGAAGTCTTTTATGCTCCCGTGACCCATAAGATGACTTTTGAAGAAGCCAGTGAAGAGTGTAAAAAGAGGAAAGCTGTCCTGGCAAGTCCCGGACAGCTGCATGCTGCTTGGCGACAGGGGCTGGACAGATGTGACTACGGGTGGCTCTCCGATGGCAGCGTACGGCATCCTGTCGCAGTCCCCAGAACTAAGTGTGGCGGAGGCCAACTCGGCGTGAGGACCATGTATCGCTACAGAAATCAGACTGGCTTCCCAGAACCAACTAGAAAGTTTGGGGCTTACTGCTTTAAAGGTAAAAACTCACTCCAAGATTCCTGTTGTTACTCCTTATTGCATTTGGAGTTTGTAATGGAACAAAGTGTTACCTACATATGCGACGTATATGTTAGAAGAGACAGAAAGTGACCAAAGACACAGACCACTCCCTAACAAAACCAGGCTTGACTGTAAGGAGCTATGATCTCATCTCCTACATTCACTCCTGCTTCTCCACCCTTTGATTTTCTGTGTCTTTGCACCACATTACACTTTGCCACATCTGAATCAGATTGACCTTTTTAACATATCTGAAAGCCTCTCTTTCCTCCCTCTTAGTTTGCGTCTGTTTCACGCCTCGCGATTGCATAGTTTCAGTAACAGCGGCAACATGAGCAACGCTGAGGGAGGATTTTCTTCTGAGCACGGCATGTCATGTGCCAGACTACAGCATCCCGTTGACCTCACTGTCTCAAAGTTTGTCTCCCGCCCATTTCTGAGGCAAAAAAGCGAGCCAAGAGAAAAGTGAATTCATAGTGGTAAACTCTGTTTTCTTTGAAAGCAAAAGACTGACTTTTATTTTCTTGATTGAGGAATAATGACCAAAAGTTTGCTTAAGAGAATGAGAACACTTTATATCTGTTTGACTCTTTATTGCTTCCAGCTGGGCTAATCAAGGTTTCTTAAGCTTTACCCTTGTACAACCTCAATGTTATTGTGAATCAAACAAAAACAAGTTAATGCACTTGAGTGCAATTTTGAATATTTAAAGATATCAATCTTGGTAATATATAAAGTCAAATTAATTGCACTCAACAGTATAACAAAGAATCAACCTAAACACTAAATAAGATCATGAGGATTTTTAAAAAAATTTTTTTTATTTTCGCCAATTCTTGCTGCACACTGTGATAATTACTGACCATGAGAGGGAAAGGAATTATAGCTGTAGATCTTTATAAATAGTGACGTTTCATGGTTGACTGGAAGTAGGCAGAATTAGACTTAATCCCTTAAATTGTGAGCGTTCTTAACTAATCGGTTTTCCTAAAACAACAGAAAATGACAGGTGATAGTTGCCATTTAGAGAAACACCAAAAGCAATTAATGCCACATCTGTCAGCCTTTTTAGCCTCGCTATCTACCACCTTTCCATCTTTCACCTCTCATTTCCTCTGTCAGTTTGCGGTCTGTCATTCTCACTTGTACTTATCAGAGCAGACGTTTGGGTAATGGACAAAGCTACTGCTGGACTTCTAAATTCAGTCATCCTTGCTGACCTCTGACCTGGCCTTTCCATCTTTACAAATGAGAAGTTGGACAGATAAGCCGCCCACTGCCTGGCCATTTACCGCCCCTGGGCCATGCTAACTCTCGTGGTGATAAGTCCCTACAGAGTTCAGAGGGCACGCAAATGGGCCACCTTCAGCTTCTGCTCTGTGTATTTCATGTCAGCCCTCTCACTCGTGTTGTATTTACACTCCCAGCGTAAGTGCTTTTCAAGTACTCTCATTTGGCAGGATTCACTCCATCATTTCCTGAATTCCCACGCCTGATCATATCTTAATAAAAGGAATATTGTGTACATCGACTCCACTTAGATTAGACAAAAAGACGAAGAGAGAAGAGGTAGTGCGGTGGGAAAATTGGAAAATTGGTCTCTGATTGATTTTTGGAGTGGCCTAAAGAAAACAAAGGTCTGAATAACGGGAACAGCTCAAACTCATTGGTGACATAATGCACTCCCTCTGAGAGCAAGCACAGTTTTTCCTGTAAGGGAAAAACATATGTCACACCTTACATCAGAGATAGTTTCACGAGGAAAGGGGTCTGCTATGTAATGGTCAACAGCTGCCTTTACAGATTCTGCCTGCGCCCTAGAGGAAAGCTTTCTAAAACGGTTTCACTGGTGTTTATGAGTAAATGAGATAACTTTTGATGAAAGTGATCTTGGGAAGACAGGTGGAGAACCAGTGTTAAAAGAACGTCTTAATAATTGTAATAGTAAACTTTAAACACCATCACTGTAATCAAGTGATCAAGTCAAGGGCCGCTCTTCAGATAATCGGGTGGGTTGAATACACGAATAAAAAAGCCAGGGTAGCTCTTGACCAAACCACAACACTAGATTACTTATGATTTATATGGTGTTTAATTCATCTGTTAAACACATGGTTGCCCTTTCCCACAGAGCACGCTCATAGAGTATAGTCATATATATAGAAAAGTGCACTTGGCTGTTCATATAAAATTGAGGTAATCTCACTGATTAAGATAACTTTGATTATTTTCTATGCCCAATAATACACAGTAAAACTTTGTTACTGTGGTTTCAACAATTTATTTGAAGAAGTTTAATGAATAACTGTTAAAGCTAGATATAAGAGAAGAAGCGTTTGACAGGGAAGTTTCTAGGAAACTATATCTTGGTATTTAAATATTGCATGGCCACTTGTTTTTGCTGCTATCGCGAATTGACTGCAACGGACTCATTAGACTTATCTCGCAAACTTATTAAGGGTGACTTAAAATTGACCTGCTGAATCACATTACTGTTCGTAATCTTCTTAATGTACATCAATATGGTGTTTGTGAAATGCTGACAATGAAACAATGAATCTTGGCTATCTAGATCTGTAATGTGATAGAAATGTCACTTTAGCCAACCAAAAGCTCGGTCTGACACTTAAATTCATTCTGACTTTGTGATCCTGTGCTTATGTATGTTGTATAGGAAGGAGAATGGTATTCAGCCAGACTTCCTTTGTGGATGTATCTGTGGTAGAAATGACCACCAACGCCATCAGTCCTAGTACCTCCATCCCTTTACTGGAGAGTAGCACCATTCTGACAACCACAACATCTGAAAAAACATCAGAGGCAGACGTTTCTCCAGATTCTTCTCCAGATCCTCCATCTATGTTCTCAACCAGCATGGCTCCACCTCACCCCACCCCAGCAGGCCATGAGGAAGAGTTAATCACAACAGTTGCACCCACTATCAAAGACGACCATGAGGACGATGATGATGTAACAGCTGCGCCAGATTCTCGCACTGATGATCAAAATGTAACCTTTGTGGAAACTGCTGCTGCCCATGGTGGCACAGCCACAGAAACTAATATCACGGTGGAAAGCACTGATGCCACAGCGTCTGATGATGAGTCAGATGATCAATCAGTAATTCAGGTCAGCACGATTCAGCCTGACGTCCCTATACCAGATGCTTCTCTCCGCAACGAGCTCATGTTTGCTGAAGGGGAGACAGAAGAAACTGTTATAGATCCTAGGAATATCACATCGATCTCTGATCTCACTGACACTCCGACCAAATCATCTGAAGTTAACCATGAGGAAATGCTTAGCTCCTCACAGTTAACACTATCACCTTCAATCAGTGATATAGCAACAGACTATAATTTGAGCTACGATGACATTTATCCTATAATAGGTTTAGAGGGTCAGCCTCCTACTAGGGCATCCCAACCAGATGGCTCAGCCAGCCCTTCAGTCACCAATAGAATTGATGATACAATCACAGCCATTCCACCTTTAAATAACACCCATCGTGTCAGTGAGGTGAAGGTAACCACCACAGTGACACCAAATACTGCCAGCAGTGCGACACAAACTCCCCCTAAAGCACAGGATGTTGAGACACCACCAACACCTGAAGTTTCACCAGGCACAATCATCCTGATCGACAGTGAAATGTTAACTGAGGAAGTGAAATCTTCAGCAGCTGTCCATGTCTTTGATGAGTCTTCCACTCAGGTGACAGAGCGCATTGGTGGCACCTTGATGGAGGACGAAACAGCAGCAGAGTTTGGTACAGAGTTCTTTATATCTGCTCCAACGACTTCAACGGTGGCCAGTACAACAGCCCATCCAGCTGCAGTGGTCACAGATAACCAGACCACCACTATGCAGATTCAGAATGCATCAGGTAAGACGCACCAACAATACCTTAATATTTAAGCTTTCTTGTGAAATTTTTCTGTTCAGTGCAGTTTTTTTTCTCTGTTTTGTTGTGAGATGAAAGGAGTGACAAATGAAAAGAAAGGCTGATGTTACAAGTGTAGTTTTGCACTTTGTTCACATGCTGTGTTTTAGGCCCATTTATTGTAATGTTGCTGATGTAGAGTAGCTGCAAATTGTTTGTTCCTCTTGGGTCTGTAAAGACAAAATTATGGGGAGAATACAGAAAACGGATATGTCAATATAGCAAAGCCAACTGTAAAGGGTTTCTTCTTTAGCATTTTGTTTACATCAGGTGAATGGGTGGCTTAAAATCTACTATCCTTATTTGTACGAGCCATTAAGGTAGTTAACAGTAGTGGTTAAGTTATGGTTCAATGGACTTGATCTCTGAATTTTGATAATATTTAATTACGGTCTGTGCATAGACTCAAACATAATTAGTTACAGTGAGGGAGTACTCATGGTTCTGTGGTGTTTCAAATTACTGGTTGTAAGTCTTCAGTCATTTAGTAAGAGGAACCCCTACCACATGTTCATGTGTTATCAGTGACTGCTGCTGAAAGACGCTTTGCTTTGCCTGAGGGAACCAGATAATTTCAGGATGATTTTGAAACACAGGAAGAGAAAGATAACAATAATATGACGCAAAGAGAGACATTTAGAGAGTGTGACCAGCGCCATCTGTGAGTTAAAGCCCAAGCCTTTGGACAAGCTGATCATAAATGATTCACTGCAGTTTTTGATGGGAGTATTTCCCAAAACAGTAAATTCTATTGTTATAGCTGTTTATATTTAATAGTGAGATAAAATAACCTGGTTTTGGCTATAATTCAAATGGTTGAGACTGAAACTATGTAAGCTACGTGTTTTTTTTAACTTGTTGGAATAATTTAAATATATTTTGTCACAGTAAAACGTGAAAATCACTAAATGTTGCTTTCAGTGGCGGTCTTGTTCGCATAACTTCCCAACCACGAGCATAAGAGAACTAAATTTCTAAAGATAAATGATGGTCTATTATTTTATTAAAGCTCCAAAAGTCAGACTGAATGATAGTAAGGAGCTGTGAGCTGTTCACCACACGTGACATCAGAAGCCACAAAGCCGACATGAAAGCTTTATGAAGAAGTCTTTAAATCTGATCCTTACACTTAGTTGTGAAATCTTTTAGCAAAGCAGTGATTTGGTTGTATGAGTCAGTTACAGCCAGGGAACTCATTAAGCAATCATCAGTGGCACTTCTGTGTTCCTCTATACTGGCTTCAATGGGTCAACATCGGATGATCTCACATGCAAACAGCAGCTGCACCATTTTTTACTCCATGAATTTTGCATCTGAGCTTCAAATATTGTTATGGTGACTCATTTCTTGTCCCTGGAGAGCAGTCTGTGTTGAAGAGTAGGGATCTGCTAAATTGGAAAACATACAAGTGAATGAACTGGTCATTTTGCAGAAACTGAGAATAACTTTGTGGTAGGTTCTAAGCCCACCTGAGAGAGCAATGATCTGCTTTCCAAATTATACACAATGAAAGTGCTAATGTGGCCATAAGCACTGTGTATATCCAGTGTTGTTGGTTTAGATGCCAAGAATGCACATGACATTGCTTGTGTAAGAGAGCCCTCTCTGTGAAAGAAATACAAACTCTATCTGTACGTCTGTATTTGTACTGCAAATAACTATGCAGCTGCAGTATTTCTCTCCTCGTGTGTGCACGTACCAGCTTGCTGACAGCCAGCCTGGCAATAGCAGAGGTGTGTTGGCAGTCTACCTGAGTAAGCACAGATGCCTTTCTTCAGTGCAGACTGGACACAACCTCAAAAGATGATGTCATTTCTAACTCACAGTCTCCCTTCTCTGTCAGGACAGCTGGAGGCTGCCTGACCAAAGTGGGTGATTATAGCTACTTTTACTGCTACATCATGTGATGTAGCTCAGCTGAGACACTCTCTTTTCTGCCCTCCCAGTTTGTGTGGGAAAAGCTTTTGGAAAATATTGTGGCACTGGGAAGAGTGTGCCGTCTGGATGCATGGTAACAAAGTGCACAATAATATCAATGAATTGTTGTTTAGAGCACCTCAAAATCTGTCAGAGTTATTGTGAACTGTGCACATGTGTTTCTGATTAATTGCTGACAATTAAATTCATTGTTTAGTGCTTAGTGTTTATATGACATATTATGACTTGTTGAAATATTGGTACTCTGAGGCGTGGCAACCACAGATGTCACAAAACCACCAACAGTACATTCTTACAGTAATTAAACATCTATTTAACATTCAGTCCACGAAAGCTTGCTAAACAAATCTTTATAAGAGTACTTAACATTTTTAGAAGTGGGCTTAATTGCATTTTTGTAAAGTGCTTGATAAGAGGATTGCACTTTAATTATACTTATTAATGCTATTTTGTGCAAGGTTTGTACTTTTAACCCTCTCACATACATTTATGCAGTAAACCCTAACAACCTTCACCTATTTTACCTTGTTGGAATTACACTCCTGTATAACTGTGTTGTGCACAGAAATACTTAGCTTTGACAACATCTCCATTGGTGAGAGCTATCAAAATTATAACACTAAGAGACAATCAGAAAATAGTGGAAACTCTAATACCTAGAGTCTATGAATATGAATATGCCTCAGTACCACAAGGTGGTGCAGGTTAAGTTATCTACACTTCACTTTGATATAGATATAGTGCTATGGAGACCTGGCATTGTATGGTCACTGTTAAATTCAGGTAATGAAATTCATTGGAAATCCCTGTCATATCGTTATTTGCATCACTGAGCTCACATGTTAGTTGTTAGCATTTGTTAGCTAGTGCTAACAGCTAATATCACTTGCCTATCCACTTCCACCAGGTAACCTTACAAAATTCTAAGACTTATTTGAAACAAATTAATAAGGGCTGGGTGTGAGTTGCTGTGTTTCAACATTGCTGTGCTAGCTTTATTGACAGCACTCCCTTATCATGCATGTAAAAAGCTAGAAGCAGACAATGAGCGTAATCTCCATTAAGGCCAGTCCCACACTTGCTCATGCTCTACCTGTCCACCAAGTTTCCATGCAGGATTTTACTGCTGTAACCTTTTGTCCTGCGTCTCATCTTGACCTAGTTGTAGTCTACATAAGTTATTCATGGATATGGATTGCACTGACGTTGGGGGCTTTTAATGATTTCTTTGACCTGTACTTTTGTTTGGGTTGAATGATTGCACAGCATACAATCATTGAACAATGAATTTGAATTTATTTTAGATTTTTCTGATGCATACTGTTTCAAACCTATACATACTTCCCCACTAGTGTTTGGTTTAAAGCCTCCTAGAAAGTTGCACCTTGACTAGACACTTTTGGTATTTTGGCATAATTCTGGCTTGATGTTTGAACTGTCCTCTTGGCAGCATTGGTAGAGTTAATTTAAAATGGTTGGTTTAAATGGCCTTTAAGTGGCTTTTAAGTGTCATCTGCAAATTTTCAATAGGGTTGAGGTTTGCGCTTTGGGAAGGCCATTCCCGAAGCTTAATGTTAGCTTGCTTTATACATTCCATTGGAAAACCCAAAAGTTTCAACTGTCTAGCTGTTGATTTGAGATGAAGTTGAAAAATTTGGAGGTAGACCTTGATAATTTCATCAACTTTGTGCAATCAACCAGTACCACTGGAAGCAAAACAGTTCCAGAGCGTGATGCTACCACCACCACCATACTTAACAGCTGGTACAGTGTTCTGTGCTAAAGCCTCACCTTTATTCCTCCAAACATAACTCTTGTAATTGCTGTTAGTCTTTGTCTTGTCTGACCATAAAACCTTTCTCTGGAAAAGCTTGTTCATGTAGACAGCTGCAAATTTCTGTTGAGGTTAAGGATGTCAATTTAGAAGCATAAGCTTCTTTCGTGGTCGGCACCATCTCAGTCAATGGTGATGTAAAACTTACTTCACTGTGGACAGTGACACTGCTCTTCCAGGAGTTTCATGACAGGATTAAGCCTCTGTGGTTCCTAGGTTGTTCCCGAACATCCAATTTCCTCTCATCTGAGGGCGACAGTTTGGTTCTTCTTCCAGACCTGGTAAAGTGGTGACACATACGAATAACCGATGATCTTTAAATCTGCAGTTGTTTAGAAATAGCTCCAAGAGATCTTCCCAACTTGTGCTAATCTACAGTTTAGAACTTAAATGGATTCCTTGAACCTTCCCATTGTTCTGATTAGTGGTCAATCCAGTGAGTGCCATCAAAAATCTTTTTTGTGCTGGCAGATAAACTAACAGCCCTAGTCAGTTAAAGAGAAGTCAGCTAAAGACAAGTTACATGGCCATAGGTATTTAAGTGAGAGTATATATTTGAGCCTGTGTGTACACTTTTGATACTGTGTGGAATAGAGAAAATCCAAACTAAATTAAAACTTGTGCACCCAATTCTTGTTTTTAAAAGTCATTAAAGACAAAAAAAGAGAAAAGAAAATCAATTATCATGACATTCATGCCCATTATGAGTTATTAAAACTCAATATGTAAAACAACTTCAAAATGTTTAAACTAAAAAATGTGATTGTTGAAAAATGATTGCTTTAAAAAAAATCCAGCAGTTGTTACACATTTAACTCTAATTTCCTTCAACCCAGATCTTTAAATACTGGTTGGGAGTAGTTTTTAGGTAAATCCCAGTTTGTCCAGTTTGTTGAAGTATTTACTTGTATTTGTAACTAATCTTGAATGCAAGCTGAACTTGTGCTTCTTTGAAAGTTGGACAGCTACATAATGCTGACAGGTGATGAAGACTAGAGAAGGACTGTGTGTGTGTTGTTGTGTGTGAGAGACGGATAGTTTCTGTCAAGTGTCAAGTTCTGACAAGTGGGAATATTGCCTAGTTCCCAGGCCTTACCTGGATTTCTAACAGGTGTCTTTTTGCAAAGCTGAGCTACTGCAGCTGTTATTGTTGCAACCAGTAATTTTTGTTAATCGTCATTTGTGGGAAAGGAGTGTGTGTGTGTGTGTGTGTGTGTGTGTGTGTGTGTGTGTGTGTGTGAGAGAGAGAGAGAGAGAGAGAGAGAGAGAGAGAGAAAACAAGTGGCAGAAACAGAGAGAGAGAAGGAGGTAGAGGTTATTCAATTTGTTTATGAACAGATTTCTCATTTTGGTGTGAGAATAGTCTTTTCCTCCTTGCTTATACATCATGCAAACACGGGTAAGGAGCATAGCAACACTGTTAATTTTAAGATTAATCACAGCTTTTCTTTCTACAGCCAACACTGTATATGTTATCATCTTTGTTAAATTCATAATTCTATGGCTTAGTATCAACGGGCTCTTTCCTTTCTTTTCTTTGCTTGCAAAGTAAAAATGGAAATGTTTACTCTTATAATGAGGCTAAACAGATGATTTCCAGAGAGGACAGGCCATGCTGTGCTTCAGTTATCAGGTCCATTTTCAGTAAAGTTCAGGTTTTTGTTCAGTTTCCTAAGTAAAACGCTTTGGATGAACATATTTTTTGCAGCAGTCTAAAGCCACTACCTTTTAAACACTATGTGGAATACTTCCAGCCAGACAAATCTTGTTTATTTATAGGAATACATAAACCCATTTGGCAACATAGTGTAGGCGGCTGATGATAACATTGCTGCAGTGGAAACAGAATGCTGCTTCTGTGTTAGACTTAGACAGCTAAGATCTGAATTACTTCAGGGAATTTCCTTTTATGTTATATACAAGGAGTGAACATGATAATTTGAACACTTCCACAACACAGTCATATTCAGATTAACAGTTGTACCATATGTACTATACAGCACTGTGCTATACATGATAGCTTTGTGATGCTAGCATGTGAATTACAGCAATGTTGAATGAAGAAATAAGAAGTTAGGAATGGTGTAATTTTGCTGCCTTTTCATATGTTAACATTGTTCCTTGGGTATTTTTTATATGCATAAACTAAATATTCATGTGCTAATTTTCCTTTATTTTCTTTACAGCTAACCAGGCTTCAGAGTCACAGAATGCTCAGTCTCTTGCCACACCAGTTTTGCTGGACCATCCCACTCCCTCTGTAGGTGTTGGTGAGACAATCATACAAAGCAGAGACCCAGAACGTTTCCCACAAGCTGCCATAACCATCACCCCAGCTATCAGCTTTATTAATGGTAAACAAGAGATCACACTGGAGCCTCAAAGCTTGGAAGAAAAAGAGGCCAAAGGTACCCAGATTTTGACAAATGTAACAACTCTCGGAGCTAGGGATGACATTTCAATGGCATTTGATCCTAATTTGACTGATTTCTCTGATGGTAGCTTCACTAAATCTACACAGGAACCTACAGAACCTCTGGCTTTTACAGAAACCCCATATATGGTTGTCTCTGACCCTGATAGAAGGCCAACAGTTGGATCAATGCCTCCTCAATTAGGGGATGATCTGACCACAAAAGGCCCAAAACACAAAGACTTAACCTCTGTTATTGCCACAACAGTGGAAGACAAGATTCCACTGGAAACTGCACAAATAACTGTGGCTGGCTCGGCTTCCACAGATACTACTGACCTTCTTCCTGCAGTAACACCAACTGAGCCACAGAGAACCAAAGCAGTTAAAGAAACCCAAACATCAAAGGCTAATGTGAAAACCCCTGCTTTCGGTACTATGTCTGTACAAGAAGGGACACATGAGACAGGAAGAACTCCTGCCCATGTGAAAAGTGACTCAAATCTGACTCAGAGACAGAAGACTGAGGATGAATCTCCAACTACTTCTTCAACCAGATTTTACACAGACAAAGATAAAGATGAAATCATAGCGGAAACAGAGAGCACATCTCCCAGTCCAGCTGTTAAAGACAGCACAGAGTCTGTGTTAGAGACTGCGTATAGTCCTTCCACCGATGACGCTGATAGGGAAACAGCAACATCATCAAGAGGCCCCACTAAAGATGTAGAGGGGAGGAAAGAGATCCAGACCACAGGAGGATTTACCTTAAGCACAACAACTTCTTCACTATTTAGTATTGCACCCTCTCTTAAGCAGATAGCCAAGGCTGAGGTCACACCAGCTGCAGGAGGTACTGAATCTTCAGAATCTGAAGCACCGACTGAAACTCCAGAGGATAAAATCCCAAGTCAAGGAGGGATTAGAGTCAGCCCAATACGTTTAACTTCCTCTACAGAGAGAGTTGGAACTGATGCGGTATCTATAACGCAGGAGGAGGGTTCAGTAGTCCAAACTGTAAATAGGTTTACAACCAGCCCACATCCACATATCTCTACCTTAGCATTATCTTCAAGTTTAACCTTTACACATACAGGAGCTAAAGCCCAAATGGAAAGTGAAGTAACTTCAAATATAGTACAATCAGGACACACTCATCAAACACCTAGTCCTGGAACTAGTGTGTTAGAACAAACCACACCTGCTACTCCGCATGAAGAGAAGAAAAAAAATGAGCCAACCTCTACTCCCTCTTATGGATCCATTGCAACGACTGATTCCCAAGAATATAGTGCTACTGAAATATTCAGAACAACAGTGGCCTCATCCAGTGAATTTTTAAGCCATCTTTCATCACAGCCTACATCAGCAATTACAGAATTCCCCAGTGAAAGAGTCACTGGACACACAGAAATGCATGTACCTTCAGATGACCAAATTTTCAGGAATTTTTCCACAGTCACTTCTCCAGCTGAAACAGATGTGTCTGTTTCAAGTGGTGCGTCAACAGAAAAAAATTCAACTGAGGATACAACTGAAAAGAAATCTTCATCAGTGCACCCTGTTAGTTGTATTACTTTAATAGGTCCCCTGTGTCTTACCACGTCTGAAGAAAGTACAGATGCACAAACTAAAATGACATCCCTTACCAGTGTTCCAGATGGTGAGGTTGAAAGTGAAAGCAGTCAACCTACCGTAATGGAGTCGTTTGCTTCTGTCAGTCCGTCAACAATGAAGTCAGAAACGACATCCTTCCTGAGTGCCATAGATAAAGATTTTTCTGGAGACAGCACTACTGTTTTCCCTGAAGTCTCAAGCATCATAACAACAACAACAGTGCTTTCAAGTGATACTTCAAAAGGTGCTTTTACTTCATCCTCATCTGTCTTCAGTACTCAGAAGCCAATATCAGTGTCATCTGGTACGGAAAAATCTGTCACCACAAGCAAGTTGGATGAATATTCATTAACACCAGAGGAAAGTTCTTTTTTGACATCAACAGAAGAGGGCTCAGGAGATCAGACACCTGAAATGATCAGAAATCTCGCTGCACTTCCCACAGCTTCCACAAAGTTCACCACAGAGAAGTCAACAGCAACTCCAGCTGACGTTTACTCCAGTGCTCTCTCAGATCAGACAGAAAAGACTTCTGTTTCTCCTTTGACTGATAAGACAATGACCTATTCGGACACAACTCCAATGGATGTAGAACTTTCAAGTGATGACACCACAGATATATTGAATGCAACCTCTGTTTTCAGTGACGTATCTCCATCTGTATCCAGCACTGTGGAGTCAATACCGCTATCACTTGCAGTAACACAACATGTTGATACAGATGAGACTAAAGTACCATCCCTTACCAGCGTTCCAGATGGTGAGGTTGAAAGTGAAAGCAGTCAACCTACCGTAATGGAGTCGTTTGCTTCTGTCAGTCCGTCAACAATGAAGTCAGAAACTACATCCTTCCTGAGTGCCAGAGATAAAGATTTTTCGGGAGACAGCACTACTGTTTTCCCTGAAGTCTCAAGCATCATAACAACAACAGTGCTTTCAAGTGATACTTCAAAAGGTGCTTTTACTTCATCCTCATCTGTCTTCAGTACTCAGAAGCCAATATCAGTGTCATCTGGTACGGAAAAATCTGACACCACAAGCAAGTTGGATGAATATTCATTAACACCAGAGGAAAGTTATTTTTTGACATCAACAGAAGAGGGCTCAGGAGATCAGACACCTGAAATGATCAGAAATCTCACTGCACTTCCCACAGCTTCCTCAATGTTCACCACAGAGAAGTCAACAGCAACTCCAGCTGACGTTTACTCCAGTGCTCTCTCAGATCAGACAGAAAAGACTTCTGTTTCTCCTTTGACCGATAAGACAATGACCTATTCGGACACAACTCCAATGGATGTAGAACTTTCAAGTGATAACACCACAGATATATTGAATGCAACCTCTGTTTTCAGTGATGTATCTCCATCTGTATCCAGCACTGTGGAGTCAATACCGCTATCACTTGCAGTAACACAACATGTTGATACAGATGAGACTAAAGTACCATCCCTTACCAGTGTTCCAGATGGTGAGGTGGAAAGTGAAAGCAGTCAACCTACCGTAATGGAATCGTTTGCCTCTGTCAGTCCGTCAACAATGAAGTCAGAAACGACATCCTTCCCGAGTGTCACAGCTGCAGATTTTTCTGGAGACAGCACTACTGTTTTCCCTGAAGTCTCAAGCATCATAACAACAACAGTGCTTTCAAGTGATACTTCAAAAGGTGCTTTTACTTCATCCTCATCTGTCTTCAGTACTCAGAAGCCAATATCAGTGTCATCTGGTACGGAAAAATCTGACACCACAAGCAAGTTCGATGAATATTCATTAACACCAGAGGAAAGTTCTTTTTTGACATCAACAGAAGAGGGCTCAGGAGATCAGACACCTGAAATGATCAGAAATCTCACTGCACTTCCCACAACGTCCTCAAAGTTCACCACGGAGAAGTCAACAGCAGCTCCAGCTGACGTTTACTCCAGTGCTCTCTCAGATCAGACAGAAAAGACTTCTGTTTCTCCTTTGACTGATAAGACAATGACCTATTCGGACACAACTCCAATGGATGTAGAACTTTCAAGTGATGACACCACAGATATATTGAATGCAACCTCTGTTTTCAGTGACGTATCCCCATCTGTATCCAGCACTGTGGAGTCAATACCGCTATCACTTGCAGTAACACAACATGTTGATACAGATGAGACTAAAGTACCATCCCTTACCAGCGTTCCAGATGGTGAGGTGGAAAGTGAAAGCAGTCAACCTACCGTAATGGAGTCGTTTGCTTCTGTCAGTCCGTCAACAATGAAGTCAGAAACGACATCCTTCCTGAGTGCCACAGATGCAGATTTTTCTGGAGACAGCACTACTGTTTTCCCTGAAGTCTCAAGCATCATAACAACAACAGTGCTTTCAAGTGATACTTCAAAAGGTGCTTTTACTTCATCCTCATCTGTCTTCAGTACTCAGAAGCCAATATCAGTGTCATCTGGTACGGAAAAATCTTTCACCACAAGCAAGTTGGATGAATATTCATTAACACCAGAGGAAAGTTCTTTTTTGACATCAACAGAAGAGGGCTCAGGAGATCAGACACCTGAAATGATCAGAAATCTCACTGCACTTCCCACATCGTCCTCAATGTTCACCACGGAGAAGTCAACAGCAACTCCAGCTGACGTTTACTCCAGTGCTCTCTCAAATCAGACAGAAAAGACTTCTGTTTCTCCTTTGACTGATAAGACAATGACCTATTCGGACACAACTCCAATGGATGTAGAACTTTCAAGTGATGACACCACAGATATATTGAATGCAACCTCTGTTTTCAGTGACGTATCCCCATCTGTATCCAGCACTGTGGAGTCAATACCGCTATCACTTGCAGTAACACAACATGTTGATACAGATGAGACTAAAGTACCATCCCTTACCAGCGTTCCAGATGGTGAGGTTGAAAGTGAAAGCAGTCAACCTACCATAATGGAGTCGTTTGCTTCTGTCAGTCCGTCAACAATGAAGTCAGAAACGACATCCTTCCTGAGTGCCACAGATGCAGATTTTTCTGGAGACAGCACTACTGTTTTCCCTGAAGTCTCAAGCATCATAACAACAACAACAGTGCTTTCAAGTGATACTTCAAAAGGTGCTTTTACTTCATCCTCATCTGTCTTCAGTACTCAGAAGCCAATATCAGTGTCATCTGGTACGGAAAAATCTTTCACCACAAGCAAGTTGGATGAATATTCATTAACACCAGAGGAAAGTTCTTTTTTGACATCAACAGAAGAGGGCTCAGGAGATCAGACACCTGAAATGATCAGAAATCTCACTGCACTTCCCACATCGTCCTCAATGTTCACCACGGAGAAGTCAACAGCAACTCCAGCTGACGTTTACTCCAGTGCTCTCTCAAATCAGACAGAAAAGACTTCTGTTTCTCCTTTGACTGATAAGACAATGACCTATTCGGACACAACTCCAATGGATGTAGAACTTTCAAGTGATGACACCACAGATATATTGAATGCAACCTCTGTTTTCAGTGACGTATCCCCATCTGTATCCAGCACTGTGGAATCAATACCGCTATCACTTGCAGTAACACAACATGTTGATACAGATGAGACTAAAGTACCATCCCTTACCAGCGTTCCAGATGGTGAGGTGGAAAGTGAAAGCAGTCAACCTACCGTAATGGAGTCGTTTGCTTCTGTCAGTCCGTCAACAATGAAGTCAGAAACGACATCCTTCCTGAGTGCCACAGCTGCAGATTTTTCTGGAGACAGCACTACTGTTTTCCCTGAAGTCTCAAGCATCATAACAACAACAACAGTGCTTTCAAGTGATACTTCAAAAGGTGCTTTTACTTCATCCTCATCTGTCTTCAGTACTCAGAAGCCAATATCAGTGTCATCTGGTACGGAAAAATCTGACACCACAAGCAAGTTGGATGAATATTCATTAACACCAGAGGAAAGTTCTTTTTTGACATCAACAGAAGAGGGCTCAGGAGATCAGACACCTGAAATGATCAGAAATCTCACTGCACTTCCCACATCGTCCTCAATGTTCACCACGGAGAAGTCAACAGCAGCTCCAGCTGACGTTTACTCCAGTGCTCTCTCAGATCAGACAGAAAAGACTTCTGTTTCTCCTTTGACTGATAAGACAATGACCTATTCGGACACAACTCCAATGGATGTAGAACTTTCAAGTGATGACACCACAGATATATTGAATGCAACCTCTGTTTTCAGTGACGTATCCCCATCTGTATCCAGCACTGTGGAGTCAATACCGCTATCACTTGCAGTAACACAACATGTTGATACAGATGAGACTAAAGTACCATCCCTTACCAGCGTTCCAGATGGTGAGGTGGAAAGTGAAAGCAGTCAACCTACCGTAATGGAGTCGTTTGCTTCTGTCAGTCCGTCAACAATGAAGTCAGAAACGACATCCTTCCTGAGTGCCACAGATGCAGATTTTTCTGGAGACAGCACTACTGTTTTCCCTGAAGTCTCAAGCATCATAACAACAACAACAGTGCTTTCAAGTGATACTTCAAAAGGTGCTTTTACTTCATCCTCATCTGTCTTCAGTACTCAGAAGCCAATATCAGTGTCATCTGGTACGGAAAAATCTGACACCACAAGCAAGTTGGATGAATATTCATTAACACCAGAGGAAAGTTCTTTTTTGACATCAACAGAAGAGGGCTCAGGAGATCAGACACCTGAAATGATCAGAAATCTCACTGCACTTCCCACAGCTTCCTCAATGTTCACCACAGAGAAGTCAACAGCAACTCCAGCTGACATTTACTCCAGTGCTCTCTCAGATCAGACAGAAAAGACTTCTGTTTCTCCTTTGACTGATAAGACAATGACCTATTCGGACACAACTCCAATGGATGTAGAACTTTCAAGTGATGACACCACAGATATATTGAATGCAACCTCTGTTTTCAGTGACGTATCCCCATCTGTATCCAGCACTGTGGAGTCAATACCGCTATCACTTGCAGTAACACAACATGTTGATACAGATGAGACTAAAGTACCATCCCTTACCAGCGTTCCAGATGGTGAGGTGGAAAGTGAAAGCAGTCAACCTACCGTAATGGAGTCGTTTGCTTCTGTCAATCCGTCAACAATGAAGTCAGAAACGACATCCTTCCTCAGTGCCACAGATGCAGATTTTTCTGGAGACAGCACTACTGTTTTCCCTGAAGTCTCAAGCATCATAACAACAACAACAGTGCTTTCAAGTGATACTTCAAAAGGTGCTTTTACTTCATCCTCATCTGTCTTCAGTACTCAGAAGCCAATATCAGTGTCATCTGGTACGGAAAAATCTGTCACCACAAGCAAGTTGGATGAATATTCATTAACACCAGAGGAAAGTTCTTTTTTGACATCAACAGAAGAGGGCTCAGGAGATCAGACACCTGAAATGATCAGAAATCTCACTGCACTTCCCACAACGTCCTCAAAGTTCACCACGGAGAAGTCAACAGCAGCTCCAGCTGACGTTTACTCCAGTGCTCTCTCAGATCAGACAGAAAAGACTTCTGTTTCTCCTTTGACTGATAAGACAATGACCTATTCGGACACAACTCCAATGGATGTAGAACTTTCAAGTGATGACACCACAGATATATTGAATGCAACCTCTGTTTTCAGTGACGTATCCCCATCTGTATCCAGCACTGTGGAGTCAATACCGCTATCACTTGCAGTAACACAACATGTTGATACAGATGAGACTAAAGTACCATCCCTTACCAGCGTTCCAGATGGTGAGGTGGAAAGTGAAAGCAGTCAACCTACCGTAATGGAGTCGTTTGCTTCTGTCAGTCCGTCAACAATGAAGTCAGAAACGACATCCTTCCTGAGTGCCACAGATGCAGATTTTTCTGGAGACAGCACTACTGTTTTCCCTGAAGTCTCAAGCATCATAACAACAACAACAGTGCTTTCAAGTGATACTTCAAAAGGTGCTTTTACTTCATCCTCATCTGTCTTCAGTACTCAGAAGCCAATATCAGTGTCATCTGGTACGGAAAAATCTTTCACCACAAGCAAGTTGGATGAATATTCATTAACACCAGAGGAAAGTTCTTTTTTGACATCAACAGAAGAGGGCTCAGGAGATCAGACACCTGAAATGATCAGAAATCTCACTGCACTTCCCACATCGTCCTCAATGTTCACCACGGAGAAGTCAACAGCAACTCCAGCTGACGTTTACTCCAGTGCTCTCTCAAATCAGACAGAAAAGACTTCTGTTTCTCCTTTGACTGATAAGACAATGACCTATTCGGACACAACTCCAATGGATGTAGAACTTTCAAGTGATGACACCACAGATATATTGAATGCAACCTCTGTTTTCAGTGACGTATCCCCATCTGTATCCAGCACTGTGGAGTCAATACCGCTATCACTTGCAGTAACACAACATGTTGATACAGATGAGACTAAAGTACCATCCCTTACCAGCGTTCCAGATGGTGAGGTGGAAAGTGAAAGCAGTCAACCTACCGTAATGGAGTCGTTTGCTTCTGTCAGTCCGTCAACAATGAAGTCAGAAACGACATCCTTCCTGAGTGCCACAGATGCAGATTTTTCTGGAGACAGCACTACTGTTTTCCCTGAAGTCTCAAGCATCATAACAACAACAACAGTGCTTTCAAGTGATACTTCAAAAGGTGCTTTTACTTCATCCTCATCTGTCTTCAGTACTCAGAAGCCAATATCAGTGTCATCTGGTACGGAAAAATCTTTCACCACAAGCAAGTTGGATGAATATTCATTAACACCAGAGGAAAGTTCTTTTTTGACATCAACAGAAGAGGGCTCAGGAGATCAGACACCTGAAATGATCAGAAATCTCACTGCACTTCCCACATCGTCCTCAATGTTCACCACGGAGAAGTCAACAGCAACTCCAGCTGACGTTTACTCCAGTGCTCTCTCAAATCAGACAGAAAAGACTTCTGTTTCTCCTTTGACTGATAAGACAATGACCTATTCGGACACAACTCCAATGGATGTAGAACTTTCAAGTGATGACACCACAGATATATTGAATGCAACCTCTGTTTTCAGTGACGTATCCCCATCTGTATCCAGCACTGTGGAGTCAATACCGCTATCACTTGCAGTAACACAACATGTTGATACAGATGAGACTAAAGTACCATCCCTTACCAGTGTTCCAGATGGTGAGGTTGAAAGTGAAAGCAGTCAACCTACCGTAATGGAGTCGTTTGCTTCTGTCAGTCCGTCAACAATGAAGTCAGAAACGACATCCTTCCTCAGTGCCACAGATGCAGATTTTTCTGGAGACAGCACTACTGTTTTCCCTGAAGTCTCAAGCATCATAACAACAACAGTGCTTTCAAGTGATACTTCAAAAGGTGCTTTTACTTCATCCTCATCTGTCTTCAGTACTCAGAAGCCAATATCAGTGTCATCTGGTACGGAAAAATCTTTCACCACAAGCAAGTTGGATGAATATTCATTAACACCAGAGGAAAGTTCTTTTTTGACATCAACAGAAGAGGGCTCAGGAGATCAGACACCTGAAATGATCAGAAATCTCACTGCACTTCCCACATCGTCCTCAATGTTCACCACGGAGAAGTCAACAGCAACTCCAGCTGACGTTTACTCCAGTGCTCTCTCAAATCAGACAGAAAAGACTTCTGTTTCTCCTTTGACTGATAAGACAATGACCTATTCGGACACAACTCCAATGGATGTAGAACTTTCAAGTGATGACACCACAGATATATTGAATGCAACCTCTGTTTTCAGTGACGTATCCCCATCTGTATCCAGCACTGTGGAGTCAATACCGCTATCACTTGCAGTAACACAACATGTTGATACAGATGAGACTAAAGTACCATCCCTTACCAGCGTTCCAGATGGTGAGGTGGAAAGTGAAAGCAGTCAACCTACCGTAATGGAGTCGTTTGCTTCTGTCAGTCCGTCAACAATGAAGTCAGAAACGACATCCTTCCTGAGTGCCACAGATGCAGATTTTTCTGGAGACAGCACTACTGTTTTCCCTGAAGTCTCAAGCATCATAACAACAACAACAGTGCTTTCAAGTGATACTTCAAAAGGTGCTTTTACTTCATCCTCATCTGTCTTCAGTACTCAGAAGCCAATATCAGTGTCATCTGGTACGGAAAAATCTGTCACCACAAGCAAGTTGGATGAATATTCATTAACACCAGAGGAAAGTTCTTTTTTGACATCAACAGAAGAGGGCTCAGGAGATCAGACACCTGAAATGATCAGAAATCTCACTGCACTTCCCACAACGTCCTCAAAGTTCACCACGGAGAAGTCAACAGCAGCTCCAGCTGACGTTTACTCCAGTGCTCTCTCAGATCAGACAGAAAAGACTTCTGTTTCTCCTTTGACTGATAAGACAATGACCTATTCGGACTCAACTCCAATGGATGTAGAACTTTCAAGTGATGACACCACAGATATATTGAATGCAACCTCTGTTTTCAGTGACGTATCCCCATCTGTATCCAGCACTGTGGAGTCAATACCGCTATCACTTGCAGTAACACAACATGTTGATACAGATGAGACTAAAGTACCATCCCTTACCAGCGTTCCAGATGGTGAGGTGGAAAGTGAAAGCAGTCAACCTACCGTAATGGAGTCGTTTGCTTCTGTCAATCCGTCAACAATGAAGTCAGAAACGACATCCTTCCTCAGTGCCACAGATGCAGATTTTTCTGGAGACAGCACTACTGTTTTCCCTGAAGTCTCAAGCATCATAACAACAACAGTGCTTTCAAGTGATACTTCAAAAGGTGCTTTTACTTCATCCTCATCTGTCTTCAGTACTCAGAAGCCAATATCAGTGTCATCTGGTACGGAAAAATCTTTCACCACAAGCAAGTTGGATGAATATTCATTAACACCAGAGGAAAGTTCTTTTTTGACATCAACAGAAGAGGGCTCAGGAGATCAGACACCTGAAATGATCAGAAATCTCACTGCACTTCCCACATCGTCCTCAATGTTCACCACGGAGAAGTCAACAGCAACTCCAGCTGACGTTTACTCCAGTGCTCTCTCAAATCAGACAGAAAAGACTTCTGTTTCTCCTTTGACTGATAAGACAATGACCTATTCGGACACAACTCCAATGGATGTAGAACTTTCAAGTGATGACACCACAGATATATTGAATGCAACCTCTGTTTTCAGTGACGTATCCCCATCTGTATCCAGCACTGTGGAGTCAATACCGCTATCACTTGCAGTAACACAACATGTTGATACAGATGAGACTAAAGTACCATCCCTTACCAGCGTTCCAGATGGTGAGGTTGAAAGTGAAAGCAGTCAACCTACCATAATGGAGTCGTTTGCTTCTGTCAGTCCGTCAACAATGAAGTCAGAAACGACATCCTTCCTGAGTGCCACAGATGCAGATTTTTCTGGAGACAGCACTACTGTTTTCCCTGAAGTCTCAAGCATCATAACAACAACAACAGTGCTTTCAAGTGATACTTCAAAAGGTGCTTTTACTTCATCCTCATCTGTCTTCAGTACTCAGAAGCCAATATCAGTGTCATCTGGTACGGAAAAATCTGTCACCACAAGCAAGTTGGATGAATATTCATTAACACCAGAGGAAAGTTCTTTTTTGACATCAACAGAAGAGGGCTCAGGAGATCAGACACCTGAAATGATCAGAAATCTCACTGCACTTCCCACAACGTCCTCAAAGTTTACCACGGAGAAGTCAACAGCAGCTCCAGCTGGCGTTTACTCCAGTGCTCTCTCAGATCAGACAGAAAAGACTTCTGTTTCTCCTTTGACTGATAAGACAATGACCTATTCGGACACAACTCCAATGGATGTAGAACTTTCAAGTGATGACACCACAGATATATTGAATGCAACCTCTGTTTTCAGTGACGTATCCCCATCTGTATCCAGCACTGTGGAGTCAATACCGCTATCACTTGCAGTAACACAACATGTTGATACAGATGAGACTAAAGTACCATCCCTTACCAGCGTTCCAGATGGTGAGGTGGAAAGTGAAAGCAGTCAACCTACCGTAATGGAGTCGTTTGATTCTGTCAATCCGTCAACAATGAAGTCAGAAACGACATCCTTCCTCAGTGCCACAGATGCAGATTTTTCTGGAGACAGCACTACTGTTTTCCCTGAAGTCTCAAGCATCATAACAACAACAGTGCTTTCAAGTGATACTTCAAAAGGTGCTTTTACTTCATCCTCATCTGTCTTCAGTACTCAGAAGCCAATATCAGTGTCATCTGGTACGGAAAAATCTTTCACCACAAGCAAGTTGGATGAATATTCATTAACACCAGAGGAAAGTTCTTTTTTGACATCAACAGAAGAGGGCTCAGGAGATCAGACACCTGAAATGATCAGAAATCTCACTGCACTTCCCACATCGTCCTCAATGTTCACCACGGAGAAGTCAACAGCAACTCCAGCTGACGTTTACTCCAGTGCTCTCTCAAATCAGACAGAAAAGACTTCTGTTTCTCCTTTGACTGATAAGACAATGACCTATTCGGACACAACTCCAATGGATGTAGAACTTTCAAGTGATGACACCACAGATATATTGAATGCAACCTCTGTTTTCAGTGACGTATCCCCATCTGTATCCAGCACTGTGGAGTCAATACCGCTATCACTTGCAGTAACACAACATGTTGATACAGATGAGACTAAAGTACCATCCCTTACCAGTGTTCCAGATGGTGAGGTTGAAAGTGAAAGCAGTCAACCTACCGTAATGGAGTCGTTTGCTTCTGTCAGTCCGTCAACAATGAAGTCAGAAACGACATCCTTCCTGAGTGCCACAGATGAAGATTTTTCTGGAGACAGCACTACTGTTTTCCCTGAAGTCTCAAGCATCATAACAACAACAACAGTGCTTTCAAGTGATACTTCAAAAGGTGCTTTTACTTCATCCTCATCTGTCTTCAGTACTCAGAAGCCAATATCAGTGTCATCTGGTACGGAAAAATCTGTCACCACAAGCAAGTTCGATGAATATTCATTAACACCAGAGGAAAGTTCTTTTTTGACATCAACAGAAGAGGGCTCAGGAGATCAGACACCTGAAATGATCAGAAATCTCACTGCACTTCCCACAACGTCCTCAAAGTTCACCACGGAGAAGTCAACAGCAGCTCCAGCTGACGTTTACTCCAGTGCTCTCTCAGATCAGACAGAAAAGACTTCTGTTTCTCCTTTGACTGATAAGACAATGACCTATTCGGACACAACTCCAATGGATGTAGAACTTTCAAGTGATGACACCACAGATATATTGAATGCAACCTCTGTTTTCAGTGACGTATCCCCATCTGTATCCAGCACTGTGGAGTCAATACCGCTATCACTTGCAGTAACACAACATGTTGATACAGATGAGACTAAAGTACCATCCCTTACCAGCGTTCCAGATGGTGAGGTGGAAAGTGAAAGCAGTCAACCTACCGTAATGGAGTCGTTTGCTTCTGTCAGTCCGTCAACAATGAAGTCAGAAACGACATCCTTCCTGAGTGCCACAGCTGCAGATTTTTCTGGAGACAGCACTACTGTTTTCCCTGAAGTCTCAAGCTTCATAACAACAACAACAGTGCTTTCAAGTGATACTTCAAAAGGTTCTTTTACTTCATCCTCATCTGTCTTCAGTACTCAGAAGCCAATATCAGTGTCATCTGGTACGGAAAAATCTGACACCACAAGCAAGTTGGATGAATATTCATTAACACCAGAGGAAAGTTCTTTTTTGACATCAACAGAAGAGGGCTCAGGAGATCAGACACCTGAAATGATCAGAAATCTCACTGCACTTCCCACATCGTCCTCAATGTTCACCACGGAGAAGTCAACAGCAACTCCAGCTGACGTTTACTCCAGTGCTCTCTCAGATCAGACAGAAAAGACTTCTGTTTCTCCTTTGACTGATAAGACAATGACCTATTCGGACACAACTCCAATGGATGTAGAACTTTCAAGTGATGACACCACAGATATATTGAATGCAACCTCTGTTTTCAGTGACGTATCCCCATCTGTATCCAGCACTGTGGAGTCAATACCGCTATCACTTGCAGTAACACAACATGTTGATACAGATGAGACTAAAGTACCATCCCTTACCAGCGTTCCAGATGGTGAGGTGGAAAGTGAAAGCAGTCAACCTACCGTAATGGAGTCGTTTGCTTCTGTCAGTCCGTCAACAATGAAGTCAGAAACGACATCCTTCCTCAGTGCCACAGATGCAGATTTTTCTGGAGACAGCACTACTGTTTTCCCTGAAGTCTCAAGCATCATAACAACAACAACAGTGCTTTCAAGTGATACTTCAAAAGGTGCTTTTACTTCATCCTCATCTGTCTTCAGTACTCAGAAGCCAATATCAGTGTCATCTGGTACGGAAAAATCTGACACCACAAGCAAGTTCGATGAATATTCATTAACACCAGAGGAAAGTTCTTTTTTGACATCAACAGAAGAGGGCTCAGGAGATCAGACACCTGAAATGATCAGAAATCTCACTGCACTTCCCACAGCTTCCTCAATGTTCACCACAGAGAAGTCAACAGCAACTCCAGCTGACATTTACTCCAGTGCTCTCTCAGATCAGACAGAAAAGACTTCTGTTTCTCCTTTGACCGATAAGACAATGACCTATTCGGACACAACTCCAATGGATGTAGAACTTTCAAGTGATGACACCACAGATATATTGAATGCAACCTCTGTTTTCAGTAACGTATCTCCATCTGTATCCAGCACTGTGGAATCAATACCGCTATCACTTGCAGTAACACAACATGTTGATACAGATGAGACTAAAGTACCATCCCTTACCAGTGTTCCAGATGGTGAGGTTGAAAGTGAAAGCAGTCAACCTACCGTAATGGAGTCGTTTGCTTCTGTCAGTCCGTCAACAATGAAGTCAGAAACGACATCCTTCCTGAGTGCCACAGCTGCAGATTTTTCTGGAGACAGCACTACTGTTTTCCCTGAAGTCTCAAGCATCATAACAACAACAGTGCTTTCAAGTGATACTTCAAAAGGTGCTTTTACTTCATCCTCATCTGTCTTCAGTACTCAGAAGCCAATATCAGTGTCATCTGGTACGGAAAAATCTTTCACCACAAGCAAGTTGGATGAATATTCATTAACACCAGAGGAAAGTTCTTTTTTGACATCAACAGAAGAGGGCTCAGGAGATCAGACACCTGAAATGATCAGAAATCTCACTGCACTTCCCACATCGTCCTCAATGTTCACCACGGAGAAGTCAACAGCAACTCCAGCTGACGTTTACTCCAGTGCTCTCTCAGATCAGACAGAAAAGACTTCTGTTTCTCCTTTGACTGATAAGACAATGACCTATTCGGACACAACTCCAATGGATGTAGAACTTTCAAGTGATGACACCACAGATATATTGAATGCAACCTCTGTTTTCAGTGACGTATCCCCATCTGTATCCAGCACTGTGGAATCAATACCGCTATCACTTGCAGTAACACAACATGTTGATACAGATGAGACTAAAGTACCATCCCTTACCAGTGGTCCAGATGGTGAGGTTGAAAGTGAAAGCAGTCAACCTACCGTAATGGAATCGTTTGCCTCTGTCAGTCCGTCAACAATGAAGTCAGAAACGACATCCTTCCTGAGTGTCACAGCTGCAGATTTTTCGGGAGACAGCACTACTGTTTTCCCTGAAGTCTCAAGCATCATAACAACAACAGTGCTTTCAAGTGATACTTCAAAAGGTGCTTTTACTTCATCTGCATTCAGTACTCAGAAGCCAATATCAGTGTCATCTGGTACGGAAAAATCTTTCATCACAAGCAAGTTGGATGAATATTCATTAACACCAGAGGAAAGTTCTTTTTTGACATCAACAGAAGAGGGCTCAGGAGATCAGACACCTGAAATGATCAGAATTCTCACTGCACTTCCCACATCGTCCTCAATGTTCACCACGGAGAAGTCAACAGCAACTCCAGCTGACGTTTACTCCAGTGCTCTCTCAGATCAGACAGAAAAGACTTCTGTTTCTCCTTTGACTGATAAGACAATGACCTATTCGGACACAACTCCAATGGATGTAGAACTTTCAAGTGATGACACCACAGATATATTGAATGCAACCTCTGTTTTCAGTGACGTATCCCCATCTGTATCCAGCACTGTGGAGTCAATACCGCTATCACTTGCAGTAACACAACATGTTGATACAGATGAGACTAAAGTACCATCCCTTACCAGTGTTCCAGATGGTGAGGTGGAAAGTGAAAGCAGTCAACCTACCGTAATGGAGTCGTTTGCCTCTGTCAGTCCGTCAACAATGAAGTCAGAAACGACATCCTTCCCGAGTGTCACAGCTGCAGATTTTTCTGGAGACAGCACTACTGTTTTCCCTGAAGTCTCAAGCATCATAACAACAACAGTGCTTTCAAGTGATACTTCAAAAGGTGCTTTTACTTCATCCTCATCTGTCTTCAGTACTCAGAAGCCAATATCAGTGTCATCTGGTACGGAAAAATCTTTCACCACAAGCAAGTTGGATGAATATTCATTAACACCAGAGGAAAGTTCTTTTTTGACATCAACAGAAGAGGGCTCAGGAGATCAGACACCTGAAATGATCAGAAATCTCACTGCACTTCCCACATCGTCCTCAATGTTCACCACGGAGAAGTCAACAGCAACTCCAGCTGACGTTTACTCCAGTGCTCTCTCAGATCAGACAGAAAAGACTTCTGTTTCTCCTTTGACTGATAAGACAATGACCTATTCGGACACAACTCCAATGGATGTAGAACTTTCAAGTGATGACACCACAGATATATTGAATGCAACCTCTGTTTTCAGTGACGTATCCCCATCTGTATCCAGCACTGTGGAGTCAATATCGCTATCACTTGCAGTAACACAACATGTTGATACAGATGAGACTAAAGTACCATCCCTTACCAGTGTTCCAGATGGTGAGGTTGAAAGTGAAAGCAGTCAACCTAACGTAATGGAATCGTTTGCCTCTGTCAGTCCGTCAACAATGAAGTCAGAAACGACATCCTTCCCGAGTGTCACAGCTGCAGATTTTTCTGGAGACAGCACTACTGTTTTCCCTGAAGTCTCAAGCATCATAACAACAACAGTGCTTTCAAGTGATACTTCAAAAGGTGCTTTTACTTCATCCTCATCTGTATTCAGTACTCAGAAGCCAATATCAGTGTCATCTGGTACGGAAAAATCTGACACCACAAGCAAGTTGGATGAATATTCATTAACACCAGAGGACAGTTCTTTTTTGACATCAACAGAAGAGGGCTCAGGAGATCAGATACCTGAAATGATCAGAAATCTCACTGCACTTCCCACAACGTCCTCAATGTTCACCACGGAGAAGTCAACAGCAAGTCCAGCTGACGTTTACTCCAGTGCTCTCTCAGATCAGACAGAAAAGACTTCTGTTTCTCCTTTGACTGATAAGACAATGACCTATTCGGACACAACTCCAATGGATGTAGAACTTTCAAGTGATGACACCACAGATATATTGAATGCAACTTCTGTTTTCAGTGACGTATCCCCATCTGTATCCAGCACTGTGGAGTCAATACCGCTATCACTTGCAGTAACACAACATGTTGATACAGATGAGACTAAAGTACCATCCCTTACTAGCGTTCCAGATGGTGAGGTTGAAAGTGAAAGCAGTCAACCTACCGTAATGGAGTCGTTTGCTTCTGTCAGTCAGTCAACAATGAAGTCAGAAACGACATCCTTCCCGAGTGCCACAGATGCAGATTTTTCTGGAGACAGCACTACTGTTTTCCCTGAAGTCTCAAGCATCATAACAACAACAGTGCTTTCAAGTGATACTTCAATAACTAAACCAGATCTTGACAGTCGTCGAGAAAGCACTCCTACTTTCATCGATGTCATGGATGGTTCACCCACCTCACCAAGTACTGATGTGAAGAACTTTGATAGTATTCACACTCCAAAAATATCTTTCACTTTATCTTCGTCCCTTCACAGCACTGACCATACAGCTGAAATTTCATCTGGAACAGACAAATACTATACTACAATTGCAAGAGATGAAACTAATTCCCTTACTGAAGAGTGGAGCTCACATGATGAGATTACTCATATACCAGCCTTTGTCAATGCAGTTCCCCCATCTTTTTCATCGCTCACCTCAATGGCACTAACAAGTCCAGTCCCAGAACTTGAGATTCCATTAATTAGTCACCCAGAGAAAACCTTGCTTTCCCCCTTTACTGACAACACAGTGTTATCTCCTGAACCCTTTACATTAACTGACCAAACTGTAGACATGTTTACCTTATCTTCTTCCTCAGATACAACTTCAACTGAAACAACAGAGATGGTAACAACAAGGAACACTGTTGCTTTTGACTTCATGACTACGACATCAACATCAGCACCATCAACTACTTTCAGTGACTCTCAAAGAACACACACATCCTTTACAGCAACAGTTGAAAGCCTGAAAACTTTGACTCACAGTACAATGATTTCACCTCATGAGTTCATGACAGGGGAGTCTACAGATGCTCCTCTGTTTTCTGCCACTACTCAGTTTGAGTCAGAAGCAGGACATTTACCCGACCCAGACTTCTCAGGAGATTACACATCAACATACACAGATGAAACAGCACCTGAACAGTCCTCTGTGGAACCAGCAACCCTAGCAGTAACAACATTTAGTCCATCAAACACACCTGTATTCACTGGGGAAGAGCATTCAAGTGATAGAGAATTTACAACTGCTACATCTAGTCCCTATACACTCAAAACTTTTCGGCCAATGGCAATACCCAGTATTACCCCAATGATGACCTCTGCCTACAATGACATGGACAACTCTGGCAGCTTCCCTCAAGACTTTGATTTGGAATCAAGTCAAGATGGATCTGGTGAAGGGATATTAATTGAAACTGCTACAAAACCATACAAGGAATTTAAAGTGCAAACTGATGAGACAGAAACAGATGAGACTCAGAGCACATCTGACATGGTCAGTGTTGCATTTTCACCTCAGTCTAGTACACAGGTAACCAAAGAATTTATATCACCAACTCAATCTCCAAGCATGACGAGCCCTGAGATTTACACTTCTGATCAGGGCAGTGGAGTCACCGATCAAGATGAGTGGTCAGGTGATGACTCAAGTGGGTCATCCTCCACAAGAGTACCTGAAAGGGAGAGTTCTGGAGTTTTGGATAGTACAATTTCCTCAGCGGTTACAAGTTCAGTGTTTCCAGAAGATAGTGGCCCAGGTGGCCATACCACTGACGTGCTTATTACAGTAAAAGACACAGGATTATCAGTTCTACCCACAACCAAACCAAGAATAACAGGAGCAACTCATGAAAGTACATCTGTTACTAGCACAGAGAGTACAGGCCATTCCATTTTCAGCACAGAGAAACCAACAAGCACAGCAAAAAGACTTAATGAAAGTGGAACAGCTGATGTTCCGAAATCTACTGCACCGGCAGCTTCTCTCTACACCACAGAGAAGTCATACACAACGACAGAATATGCAATCACAAGTAAAAAATCAACACCAAAACCAGATTTTACTTTGACAGAGGTAGAGAGTTCTGGCAACCAAACCACTGTGGAGTTCACCCTAAAGCCTTCAGTGATGGAGACTGCCACATTTTCAGAAACAGCAGGTGAAACCAAGGGTTTTGCAACAGTAACACCAACCTCTGATAACAGGGTTTTCTCACAGGAAAGTAAAATTACTCCAGCAACAGATCATCCCCTTTCAAGCACTGAGAAAGATGAGGTTGCTGTGGCTGAACACACAACAGAATCCCCCTCTACAGCCCTGCCCTCCCATACAACTGATGCCCTAATATATAATCACACTGTTGTTGATTTCAGCACAGAAAGCTTGAGCAGTGAGCATAAACAAGATGAATTTACATCAATATCTGCCCCAGTTCCCACTGTTATATATCACAGCGTTACAGATCAACAAGTTGAGATTATTACTCCTGACAGGAGCCAAGCCAAGATTCGACTAACTGAACAGACACCCACCATAGTTCTGCATGCATCCAAACCATCAACCAGCACATCTATCATATTTATCGAGGATACACAACAGGAAGATAAACTGTTCTCTGGAGTTACAGATAGTATGAGAGAAGACAGCTACAGTACAGAGCTTATTACCAAAGATGATACAATCACTGATGCAGATACGATGTCTGTGGTTTCCTCTTCTTCATTTTATCCAACTATTCTGACAGAGGAAGCTGGGGGTGTCACAGCAATTACAATAACTCAAAAGCTGGAAGATACACAAGAACCAGAGGGTTCAGGGACTGTTGGTGACACATTTTTGAGTCCTACACCAACCTCAGCCAGTGATACATCATCAGCCTCAACATCTTCTGAATACTTGTTCACTTCAGAATCGTCACCTGTGAAAGACGTTTCTTCGGTAGAAACATCAAGTGAAGTAAATGTCACAAGGTTGCCGCAGGCCACACAAGATACTTCCGTGTCCACTCAGTCAAGCTCTGGAGAAATCTATGATGTTACAACAACACACAAAGTTTTCTCATTTGAGACTACCAAACCAATTTCTGATCAATTCCAAGGAGACACTACTGAGATTTCCACTTCCTTATCTTTTTCTTCTCAAATCTTAATGGAAACAGCAGACTCTACCTCTGCCACTTTAGTGACTAGTGAAGATTATGTGGTCACCACAGTTAAAAAAGAAAAATACATGACAGCATCACCCGTAATTCTAACAGCTACAAGTCACAGCATAACTGATAAAACCTTAAGTTCATCCGTTTTCACCCAAACCACTAAACCTTCAGTCATTGTCACACTAGTCTCCACTGAACCTGGAACAATGAAATCCACCAGTAAAACATCTGATGACGACTCTTCAGGTGACTCTGATGACTTTGCACGAGAAAGCTCAGAGAAACCTTCAGCATCATCTTTGGAAATTTGGATGACTGAAAAAACATCTACACCCTCTTCACTGTTTAGTACTGAGCAAGCCAGGTCTGAGATCATACCTACTCCCCACACTGGCATCTCTTCTGAGAAAAATGTGCCAGTCACAGTGAGCCCAGTGTTGTCTAGTGAGAAGTTAAGCACTGCTATGGTTGTAACTGCCCAGACTGCAGTAACAGTCACAACATTGAAAGGGGAAATTTCAAGTAGTTCAGACAGTGACATCCAGAAAACATCTCTTCATGCTATTATAACTTCATCTCATATGGGGACAGGAGCGGAGCCTGTTGGAGTAGAATCTACAACTCCAAAACCTCCAAGTGAAGAAGAAGAAGAAACTATAGCTACTGACACAAGATCTACTGCAGTGTCAAGCGCTGTAGACACATCACTAGAGATCTCAGGTGAAGCAACTTATTCATTTTCATTTGAAACAAAAAGGACGCCATCCTCAGGTGTGTCCTCAGTTTCTACCACTGAGACTGAAAAGTTGGTTTTCACTTCAGAAATGACTGACCAGTCACCCAAAATGATAACAGAACCTGCCCTTACCATTCTTGCTTCTACCACTGAGAAGCCAGCTGTAGTATCGACTGAGAGAGACACCTCAACTGATGAAGACAGTTCAAGTTATGCCAAGACGCCAGTGAAGAGTGAAGAGAGGTTTATATCAACAGGAACAAGTATTATTATTTCTACAGCAGGTTCAAGTGAAATGGGATTGAGCACCTTTGGGTCTGACTCTGTCACTCCTAGTTTGTCGACCATTAAGAAGACTATGATTACTAGCACTTTATCCACTCAGCCGGCAAGCTCCCAAACAGATGAGTCAGAATCATTTGAACAAACCTCAGGTCAGACATCCCATGAGGTCTTCAGCACTGCCCATGCAACACAGCCCCCTGCTGTGACCAGATCTATTGAGTCATTGAATACATCAACTTCCTTTGAGTCAGAACCAAAGGAGTCACAAAATGCAGCTATAACAAGCAAAGCTATCTCAGAGACAACAGTAATGATCACCACAATACCCACTTCAAATGTCCCCTCAACACCATCACAGCCAGATGTTGTCATTCAGTTGGACTCAACTCTTTCTCCTCTACAACCACTGACAACTCCCATGGAATTATTTGAACAAGCCAAGTCAGACATTACACTTACACATCGCCCCAACCCGGGTCTTTCTCATGATATATCACTGACCACAACTCACCCTGTATTTGCTAATCATGTCACAAGCCAGACTGCAGTATCAACAGTTGCACCTGCTTTTGTTTCTGAAGACGGCCGTGTTTCGATAGCAGATGGGACAGTTGAACCAGCTGTTGATCAGGTCTCAAGTGATGCAACGACTCAACGATCTTCAGACCCATTTTATGATGCGTTAACTGATCCACAACCAGATTATGAAGCACTAAATCCTTATGTGGTGGCAGCAGATCCCCTGAACAACCAAACACTAGAAAACGATACAGTGTTAATTTCTACACCACCATCTGTTGTTCAAACACCTGACTCAAAGGTAATAGCAGAAGCTATCATGGTTACGGCATCAACCACGATCAGTGGAAAATCAGTCTCTACCTTCCAAGAAAACAGCATGACTACAGCAAGTGTTGTTAAGCTGGGTGATGATGAGCTCTTATCGCCAACATCTAAGTCACCTTCTGTCCCTAATGATAAGGCTGAAAGTGGCTCTGTAAGTTCTGGGATTTCATCCTCCAGCTTTGATGATGTATCTGATGAACTGATGACTACAAAGGCACCAAAGATCATCAGTATAGAACAGGCTCTATCTCCAGATGAAATTAAGAAAGTATTTAAGGTAAATGCTACAGAAGCTTCAAAGAAGGAAGGTGTTGATGTCACGCTTGGGAAAGGTGACATAGGTGTCTCTCCTTACACTGAAATACCAACCAGCACTCAATTCAAGACAGTATCACCAGCCCAGGTGCAAAATCAGCTAGGTACAATTGCATCAACCAGACCATCAACCTTTTCTGAGCAAGACCAGAAACAGGACAGTGACATGACTGCACCACCATCAGTTATTGAAGGAAAACCACCAATAAAAGAGGAGGAAACAACCACACCGCCTAATAGAGGATTTGATCTAGGACACACTGTTGTTGGCGAGACTATGGAGATTTCTGGTAAGTTTCCTTCTAAGTTGGCACTGAAATAGAGCAAAAAAAATGAATACTCCAATAAACTTCTTTTTAATTCGACTTTTATTTTACTTTGCCATCAGGAATTGACTCATGCACAGAGGATGTTTGTCTAAATGGAGGCTCTTGCTTGAGGATTGGCAGCACCTATACCTGTCACTGTGCTCCTGGTTTCAGTGGTCATCAATGTGAAATAGGTAGGACAATTCTTGTAAAGCTCACATGAAGCATTGCTAAAAGAACGTGTAATATTTCTGGGACTACAAGTTGTTTTGCTCATCTGCTCCTATTGATTATGTCTGTTTCTTATGAAGATATTGATGAGTGTGAATCAAACCCTTGCCGCAATGGAGGCACGTGTGTTGATGGCTTGGCTTCTTTCACATGTGTGTGTCTCCCAAGCTATGCTGGGCTGTTTTGTGAAGAGGGTAAGTTTGGAATTAATTTAACAATTTTTCTCTCTAGATTCTTTCTTATTATTATTTTTCCCATTAATAAAACTCATCGGTTATTTCTGGGCTGGTCTCAATTATCCAAATTGAGCTAGTGCTAAGCACATATAAGAGAGAAACAAAATGTTAACATTATAGCCTCTTATATTTGACGATGTATTTAGACACTTAACATATTACTGAGTTGAGTGACCCACAAAAATATTTAGACACGCCACTTAAATATAATCATACTGTCTGCATACAGCTGATCGACGTCTCGTCCTCAGGCGTCAGCTGACTAATCAGCTACATCTTTATTTCATCACCACAGCCCTTTTTTTACTGTCTCTTTTTGGTGTCTTGTTGTAGCTAACATACTTCAAAACCCCTTGAATTCCCAAAGATTTCAGTTTCTTAGTATTTAAAGATATGGCCTGTTGTCATCAAGTTCAATCCAGTCAGAGTAAATACATGCTAGATCTCAAATCACTATATTTCCATTTAAGACAATTTTACTGGACTAGAAAATACAATCAAGTCTCTGAGTTCTTGCTTAAAAAAGTTTATCTGGAATATTTAGGAAAATTTTATTTTACTGTTACCAGTTGCACCATATAGTTACACCAAGTGTGCTGAAACCAGGGCAATATGTGCCTTGGCTGATGTTTCTTGAGCAGTGTCTACACCCTAAATTTTGTTAGTCACTCAACAGTGAATCCCACCCAGATATTCTACTCAGACACAGCTGCTGTCTGACTAAGTTTTGCCAAAAAAAAAAAAAAAAAAAAACCCTAAAGAAAGATTATACCTATGTTTTTGTGTATTAGACTTTCAAGGCTGAATTAAGGAGAGGGGACGGATAAACAGACTCTATACTAAAGTGTATACGTTTAGAAATACATGCCATTAACAGAGTAAAGCTTCAGAGTTTGAAATAAATCTGATCTGTTTATGACTGAACTAATACATTAGTTTATCACATTTCTGATTCATGCAGAATCACATACACCAACAGAAGGTCTGACAGATCAGTTTGCTCCTGTGTAAGGCCTAGATTAGATAATGCCATAAATGTTAGTTTGTGAGACTGATACATGGATTGAATTAAGAGCTAAAGTTTATTCCTCAGTTTATTTCATGTCTGTTGATCTGTTGCACATCTCTTTCTATTTTCTGTATACCTCATTCCCTCTCACTCTGTCTTCTATCAGATACAGAAACATGTGACTACGGCTGGCATAAGTTTCAAGGCCACTGCTACAAGTACTTCCCTCAGAGGAAAAACTGGGACACAGCAGAGAGAGAGTGCCGCATCAACGGGGCTCATCTCACAAGCATCCTGTCCCACGAGGAGCAACAATACGTCAACCGTAAGTTCACGACAGGTGTAAATAATTAATAATACTTTTGATAAATGTGATAAAGATGATACTTAATAAAAAAAAACTAATTAATGGGAAATTTTCTCTCATAAAGCCAACTCAAGAACAAATACATGTTTGGGTAGAGACTATGCAAGATAAGGGTTCGAGCAATGAAAACGTCCACGCTATCTTGGGCTTTCTCCTGCACTTTATCTGACTTACCAGTACTAAAATGGAAATAGGCTAACTGAGGAATGTAACTGGTTGTGTTTTACTTGGCAGGTCTTGGACAGGACTACCAGTGGATCGGCCTGAATGATAAGATGTATGACAACGACTTCCGCTGGACAGATGGTCGCCCTATGGTAAGACAGGATGCTTTCTTACATATTATCGACTCAACAAACATGGCACCGGAGCAGTGTAAATATGCGCAATACTGTTGACAGATTTAGTCATTTAGGGAGGGTCTTTCCTTTCTGGGAGTCGCATTGCCATTCTCATGACGCATTCTCCTCCGCCTCATGTCGCTACACCCTGGTGACCGCTGTGGTAATAAATCTGATGGAGAACATGGTGTATTTCATTTTAACTCCTTTTAATGAGTATGAGCTCTGTGTAGAAAAACAAATAGCTTCCACAAAGCAAAAATAAATAAATAAATTAAAAGTTAGAGTTAATATTTGCTGTAGTCCTTCTAGCTGCTGACCACTAAACAGAAAAGAAACTAAGTACAATATATAGTGTGCTTAAGATTTGCACACACTGACGTTCTTCAAAGATGCCCTTCCAGACCCAGAGAAAGGCAGGAAGCATTGAGCCAGCCTGGGGGTTAAAAGATAAGCACAGGCCTGCTGTGGAGGCTGTTTCACTGCTGAAAGAATGAGGGGTGATGAAGGTGTGAGTGACACAGTGGAGAGGGGACTTTGTCAGGCGTAGACAGGTACGGTTCCTCTTTATCCCCCACACTCATGAGCAGGCCCAACCAACAGGCAACCACCCAGGGAAAAAGGCCACCAAAGCAGGCAGACACACAGATGGACAGCACCTGTGCTCAGCTGTAGAATGAGTAAAAAAAAAATACACTGAATTGAGGGTGCCCAGGGGGTCTGTGTGGGTGGTCACCTCCAGTGGACTTAAATGTATTAAATAACACTGATTTTAAATAACTGTGAACTATTTACAACGACAAAAGAAAAGACCAGTGATTAAATAATTACTATAGAGAATTGAAACACACAGGCTGGAAAATCTTCGGATGTGTGTTTAGGTGTGGGTGATCAAAGTTTGTTTGAATGTTCTGAGGAGGATGCAGACCTGCTGAGGAGTTGATGGGTCAGCCATTTGTTAACCTGAAGCAAGCTGAGCAGGAAGTCAGAGCATGTTTGTTAACCATAATGAGAGAGCAGCGGAGCCTCAAGGCATGATTGGTGGGGTGAGGGGGGTGGGGGTCTGTCACAGCTTTGAAGAAAGCTTTTGAACCTAGAATGTGCTGAAAGACTGCAGGTAGCACCGATGCCAGCTCGAATGCCTCACAGCATTGCAGCTGTGTGTATGCTGTATTAATGTATGAATGTAGATGTGCTGTTGTGGAATTTTGTTCCTGGAGATGTACAATCGTAACGCTTGACATGTTGGCTAATGATGAAAAGACATCACATACTAAAGGGTGTCCGTTATCCCAAAACTCTGTAGTGTGAAAGACACATTAGTTGTTACACGGGATACCAGTCATGCCAAGTATGCGATACTGAATCAGGGGTGTACACTGGACTGACTATAAAATCCAAGCTACTCTTATTTTTGTGTAAATAGTAGGTTACTGTGACATTTACAGCAGGATAATACAGATGGCTCTTCTCTGGACAAAGTTTATGAGCCCATTTTATAAACCTTTCGTTTTTGCCTTTTGAGTCTGGTTTGCTCAGAATTGGCCTACATAAAGATACACTTTCTCCCTCTTGTGGACAGTAATTAGAATTGCAATGATGAAAAGGAAAAGGAAAAAGAAAAGGATTTTGGCTTCACTTTTTTCTAGCGAGATATGTAGCAGGCACAATATTTGTAGTGATTTGGTAACCTTTACCGTACAAGTGCCTATTGGTATACACATTGCCCTAACAAGCAAAAAATGCTCAGTTCGATCTTGGGAGGAGACGCTATTCCCTTTTGGCTTGTGTCAGGAAGGAAATTTGGTATAAAAATCTGCCAAATCAAATATGAAGAGCTACTGCTGCAGTGACCCTTCAGCAGGAGTGTCTATAGATAATGTCTGTAAATAGTGTCTATTTTACTAATAAAAAAGCAAAGCTGTTAGGCTTAGAATGTAGTTTAATAACAGTAATGTTTTACTCTGTTGCCTGCTCTTATTTTAGCAATATGAAAACTGGAGGCCCAACCAGCCTGACAGCTTCTTCTCTGCTGGCGAGGACTGTGTGGTGATGATATGGCATGAGGATGGTCAGTGGAATGATGTTCCTTGCAACTACCACCTCACTTTCACCTGCAAGAAGGGCACAGGTAAAAAACAAACAAACAAAAAAATCCACTTTTTAAAATTTTCTTTCGGTAAAAATGCAAACCCATAGTTCCTGTAAAATTCCTTATCAAATGCTTTTGTCTCATCTGGTTTACAGTGGCCTGTAGTCAGCCTCCTGTGGTAGAGAATGCACGTTCCTTTGGGAAGACACGTGAACGGTATGAGATCAACTCGCTGGTGAGGTACCAGTGCCGTATAGGCTTTATTCAGAGACATGTCCCAACTATCCGTTGTCGTGGGAATGGACAATGGGATATCCCAAAAATCAGCTGCATGAACCGTAAGTACACAAACTGTTGCTCTCAATAGAGAGACATTACTCTGATATGTATGGAGTGCCAAAACTGAAAATATATATATATATAACATTTAGTATGTTATTTATTCATTTAATATTTTTATGCTTGCATTTATTTATATGTTGTTACTTGTTTGCATTTTGTCCCAGCCCTGAATATTTATCATATTTTCTTAATACATTGGCATTTAACTGCCCTCAGATGCCTATTAGGAGCAACCCTTATTTCTGACGTGCATGGTTTCTGAATTTTCAAAATTTGTCATTAAATGTTTTCTTGTTGTCAAACGTTATCTTTATGGGTGAAAGAGTTAATGCTTAATTAATTCATAATTTGCTTTAAAACAGCTGTGGTTATGTTCTAAATAAATACTTTTCGTTTCGAGTTTTCATTGGCTAAAATATATTTTCCTGATCAGCCAACAACAAAATTTGACCTTCATTGTAATATTGAAGCACAGAGAACAACATATATTTTGGTGCACTTAATAAGATATGAACCTATTTACTGAGTTTGGTACTCAGCATTAATCCAATGTGTAAGATTTTGACAAATAATTATAGTTTGAGAGCTAAAATGTGATTTTTCCCCCCAACAGCCTCAAGCTATCAGAGGACCTTTATCAGAAGGCATCAGCACAATAGTCTCTACAGCATCCACAACTTTAATAACTGGCAAGATGAGTCCTTCCACTTTCGTCATCAGCTCCGCCGAGGAAGGAGACACAAAATAGAACATAAGTGGAAATAACATGGCACACCTGAGACGAGAGCACGTGCCAGATGCTTGTTTGAAAATAACAAAAAAAAGCACATGAGAAAACTTATCAAAGAAAAAAAAAAACAACCTGCAGTTTTTGCCAATGGAATCTTACAAAGTGCCTTTTATAGAGATGTAGATACAAGACTTTTTCTTATCAAGGGGCACTATTTTATAATAATGCCAATGTGGATTAAAAAAAGTTTCAGCTGGCTACTGGAAAAGCAAAAACTACTCTCATCATACTTAAAAAACACTAAAATCACCCTTTTTCATGATGGTTGTCTAGTCAATTTTAAAATCAACTGGGCTATTTAAAATCTATGCAAGTGTTCATTTTCTAATAGAAAGAAAGAGATTATACTGCTCATGTAAATATTAATATTGTGCTGTTTTAATTTGGGCTTCCTTTTTATTGCGCTTGCAAAGAACTCATATCGCATGAGTTAAACATTATGTTGCATACAAAGAACTATAAACTTTCTTACATACAGATCTTTTCCCAGAATTTATAGCTCATTCTATAAAGGGGCAAATTATACCCTGACATGGTTTGACAGGTTTCCTGTATAGTAGTTATTCACATTCTAGATTAAAATATCACACGTCTGGGGAAAGTTTTTCACTGATTGCTTGGTTATCAGCTTCTTTGTGATGGCAGCTTTTAGTATCAAATTATCACCTTTCATTCTCTTCTGCTGTCATCAGATATATGTCAGACTAAATGTTTGTAAAGAGATTTCTATAGATAGATTTTTAAAAATGTAACTGACATTTTCTTTTGTAGGAGACAGTTCAATATGAAAGATTGCTCTCTAAGTGCCTATCGACAAAGCCTTTATCAACAGATGGAAATTGATGACTATCGTCTACTTCAAAAGGAAAGTGTAGCTCAAGAAGCCTCTATTTTCTGCTCAAATATGTTCATTGCATAGCCTTTAATTAGTCACAACAGCATGTTTACAATAACTTATATAACTAATGCTGTGCATAATCACACACCAAAGACTCTTGCTGTCATCTGTTGTGGGGTAGCTTATATGTAAGTCTTTTTTTTTCTCTTTTGGTATGATTTCTAAAAAAAATGTTTCTGTTATTGTGGTCAATTAAGATCAGTCATTGAGAGAATGTATTTTGTGAATCACTCAGAAAGACTTGAACGTAACAGCTGTTTAGGCAGAGATGCGTATAATTTATTTTCAAGCTGCTCTTGATTGCTTTACTTGTTTTACTGATAAAATATGATTCTGTCACTTGGGCCTCACGGGGATTCTTTTTAAATGTTTTTATTGTTTGTTCACCAGGACGCCGGCAACATTTGCATGCTAACAGTGTAAAAGTAATTACTCAGCAATATGATCCATTTACATGCCTTCTGCTTTTTCTTGCTTCTTCTTCTTCTTTTTTTTTTTTCAACTTTAATGCCAACAGTGGACCAAAGAACTCAGAGACACACATCAGCAATAATCTGCATCGATTTTGTTCTGTAACATTAACAGACGTGAATTTTTTTTAAGGAGAAATGTTGTTTTGTTGTCTGAGTATTTGTCTGTGTGTTTTAGCCTTGATGTGCACATAATATAATTTTATATTTATAAGTGTTTCTTTTTTTAAAGATTACTTTACAATGTGAATGGTTGGTACGTTTGTGAATTTAAAAAAAAAAAGTTTTTTTAACTGTTGTTTTTCCTGCTTTAAATCACCAATGAAATAAAAAATAAAGATACAAATATTATTTACTTACAAAATTAAATTTGTTGACCAGATTTTTTGCAGATCTTATTCAGATCTAATTAGTCCAGAGTTTGTCCTTCTTGTAATGTTTTGATAGTGCAGCAATCTTATTACACTTTTCTTTATTATGATGAGAGTTTTTATTATATAGGAAATGTGCTGCAAAATTGCAGAAGCCAGGTAATGAAGTTGAACAAATTTTAAAACATGGGTCTTCTTGTACTAAAGCTGATTTAGGATGCAGTGTGCACTGCAGTGATTTCCCCAGCAGGTAGTGCTATCAGCCTTACTCATGAACCGGAGATTTTTTCTGCTATCACGTTTCATTTTTTTTAGCACCCACACAACTTATGGACACTAAGCATATAATGATGAATTTAAATTTCATGTGAATCGCACTGTGTGGAAAATCATACCAGTATCCAATTTTTCAAAGTATTGCGGTGTCTTACACATACATCACACACTTGTAGAAAAACCTATCAGACATGCTCTGCAAGCCTGTTGGTAGACAGTTGGTACATCCAGGGGGAGAAGATAGGAAGTGGCAATGTGGATGTGAATTGTAGCAAACATATTGAGCTAAAACTGGATTAGGGAAAAGTGATGCCATGCAGAAAAGGCTGATGCTTCAGTACTGTGAACCTGCATAAGGATACCCTACTACTTTTCTCTTTTCTTTTTAGTGAATTGCATGAGTAAAAGTGGTCTTCTTGAAAAACATCTTGAGTCTACATGCTGGTGGATAAAGGATCCACATGAATTCCCTAGGTGGAAAATCAGAAGCTTTTTGACTACGTTACCTTTCACTACTACTCCCACAGTGCCTGTTTATGCAGCAGTCACTTGGAGTTCACATTGTTGCTTACTAATAACACAAAGCACCATTACCTGAGTAACAACATCAAGTTGGTCATTGTAATCTGTGTGCAAGCTAAGCTGCGTTTTTCTCTGTGAGTGCCAACTCTGTCGTTAAAGGAGACGTGACTTGTGATTAATGGCTACTCCTGGATGCTCCGCATCGAGTCAGACCTGAAATCCTGCCTGTGCTAGTGTGCTAAGCCCGAGTTTCACTGGGATTTAACAGAAGTTCTAGATTTATTTTGGAAATGAAATGCTCCCAAGCTCTTACTGACTTCTTCAGCTTAGCAGGCACCTTAGAATAAAGTGTACCATTCACTTAATGCCATAATGTTTGGGTTTTTTTTTATTTTCCAGACATGCATATCTGGAATTCTGTCAAGCATCTGGGATGTAGCTAAATAGCTAGACTAGTGCACTGCACTGGACTGGTTGAAGTCAACAGACTGCTCATTGATTTGACTGTCTGCCTAAACACACAGAGGACAAAGAACAGCTCACTTGATGCCAGCTGTTTAAATACATGTATATAGTCTTTTGTATAATACAAGTGCAAAAATCTATAGTTTATGTACACAGTTTATTCCTCAAAAATATCTGCTGTTGCTTTTAGCTGCATTATCCAAAAAAAGTTACCTAAGATGGATCGCACACATTTACATTTGTCTAGCATTTGCCTGCTGTATCCACCTAAATCTGACCCCGTTCCCAGAGATTCCCACAAGCCTCTTAAAGACTGTGCTACTGTTCCCTTTGTCTGACTTAGTGGTGAGTTGGCAGCCTGGCACTGAAGATAAAAATGGCAAAGAATAAATGAATGTGGGGAGAGTCTAATCTTAAGTCCTTTCAGTTGACATGGCTTTACGCCAAATTCATGGCCTCCAATTTGGCAACTTAAACAATCCCATTTAGGTGCTTAAACTTCAACATCTCCACAAGCTGCATGATTTTGCTCCAGTAAAATAAGAAGGAATGCAATTTTTAAAAAAGGAATATATGATTCAAAATGGATTTAAGAGTTGTGTTCTTTATTTCAAACAGCTTCATTTGAAAAGGTACAAGGTGCTAAGATACAAAATGTTTTTTCCTTGACAACTTGAGTTTTATTATTACAAACAATGCATCACCACATTATTGCATGTGTTCTACAATGAGTGCCATATCTCTGTATCTCTAGAAAAGTTTTGTTGCACCTCTAATTACCATCTGTGAGTGTGATTGATCATCAAAATACGAATTGAAATTTTGCAGCTCATAGCCACAATACGAAGATGTGCAACTGCATCAGTGGTCATGTGCAACCAAACATTTAATAGTCATATATTAACTGCTGTAACATTAGATTTCTTCTAGGAAATGCCACTCGTGTGTTGGGACAAATCACATCTTCAGTTTAACTTCTCCGCTAAAATCCTACTAGTGTTAGAAACTTAATCTGTAGTTTTTCTTGAAAAGCACATTATGCACATGTAAAAAAACAAACAAACAAACAAACAAAAAACTATCAGTAACCCATCATTAAAAAGTAAAAACCTTTTGTTAGGACAAAAGAATACATTGCATTAGATTATAGTGGTCTTTCCGACTGTAACTGGAAATTGTGGTAATTGAAGCTTTCACAGCAAAAAGAGTTGTAGACCAAAACATTTACCTTCATTTTCTTTCTAAATATTTTGATCACAACTATTCTGTCTGAAAAGCTTTTTTTTTTTTTTTTAATTTTTCAGTTTCAGAAGCTAAAAGCAAACAACATGCAAACGATCACTTTGTGCAGGGTAACAAGTACCCATAGCAGTTTGTAATAAATTTAACGTAATTCCCAAATGCCAAACTCGATAAAAATAAAATGTCACACTTTTCTGTTCTTGCAGACTTTAAAGCAGCATATGTCAACTGCACGTGTCCATATTTGCACTACATTTGGAACTTCACAAATCCAATCATGTTTTGCAGGACACAAACTGTAGTCAGATTATGCTAACCATTTACATCTCTGCCTCTGTTTCATCAGTCACACTTTGACAAAATAGACCTTTACTTAATACTCTGTGTAAAACCAATGAAAGCCACCTATAGGAAAATGCAAAACATAATAGCTACAGGTCATTTTTTTAATTCTTAGGAGGGTATAAGATGTATGCATGTATGTATATATATGTATTTTTAGGGTTATCACAGCTTTAGAAAGGTACTGGGTTCATGCTAGATTAGATCAAAAGCTTATCTGCTTCATTGTTGATTTTACTGGTTGTGGCTTTTGCTGCTCTTTGGTGGTCATGGCTTATTTAGACCTATCTAACCCATCACTGATCAGGCTTGTAGCAATACACGCCATAAGACTTCACTCTCTTGTCAGGAAACCCAACAAAGCGCACTGCTTCTTCTGTGGGGCTGCAGTTCTTCCGTGGCCTGGAGATGGGGTACCGGACACTTCCATCAGCCAGCCAGCCGGCATCACAGCGGTCATAGCCTTCAAGCTTCCAGGCAGCAAACATGTGGCCCACCTTGGCAATCTCTGCACCATCATCTCTGCATGCCTTCACAGCCTCATCGAAGGTCAGCCTTTCAGGCTGGACCAGCCAATAGAAATGACCTGACAGCAGATAAGGCAAACAAGACAGAATAATTCAAGCAGATGTGCTACTATATAAACGTACTAGTCTTTGTGGTCACTGCATTTCATGTACAAAGACATTTTTATTAACTGACCTTTGATTGCAGTAGTATAGCAGAACACATCAAATTGCCTAATCTTCTGTTGGCGTCCGTAGGTTCTGAGGCCAGGCCCATTGTTGGAGCCACCACAAGGATGTCTGGGTTTGGTGATAGGATACTGCACTGTGCCGTCACTTAACCATCCAGCGTTGCACCAATCCAACCCGCCTTTCCACGCAGCAAGCAGCTGTTCATGTGAGGCAATCACAGCTTCCTGGTCCTCACAGGCTTGCACGGCATTGTGGAAGTTCAGGTTGTATCGGCCCAAAGGAGGGTAGTATGGGAACACGACACCTGAACGAAGTAGATCAGATGAAAATATGAGGAAGAAAGCAAGTGTTGTCTCTCTTGTTTTTTCTCTCTTGAATATTATTTATATATATAATTAAATTTTGCAGAATACAGTATAATAGTACAATAGATAGTACAATCCCATTCAGGGGGGGATACGTTCGTGATGCTGCATGGTAACAAACGTATACCAGGTTGTTTTTTTTTTTTTAATGAAATTGAATATATTATTAAATGAATTTCAAAAAAGTGTAAGTATGGAAATAGTAACAAAACAAAATAACAAAACACAATAAAACAGGATTTACCAGTCATCAGACCAGCATGCACCTCCAAGATAACCTCTTGCAGTGAATCTTCAATCCCATTGTCGATGTTACAGTGATATTTTCCCTTGTCGTCCATGGAGACTTCAGTCATTATTAAGGAGGCATCTTCACTGTCGAGGTCCTGCAAGAAGACACGGCCCTCAAAGCTCCCATAGGCCCTCATATGTGGTCCCATTTTAACCAGCACATCCTCGTTCAGAGCTTCATCATCTTCCACCTTTGTCCATTTTATCCGGTGTCCATTGTCGCCAAAGGACACCGTGTCTGAGGACAAGATCCTGCAAGGCAGGGTGATGTTGCCACCTAGTTCAGCAGAAACCTTGACTAGAAAAGAAGAAATATGATATAACCTTTTTGCTCTTGTTTAGAGTTAAGATACTTGGATAAAAAAACAAAACAAAAAAAACCCTTTGTATAACATTTTTATGTAATGATTTTCAATGCAAAAAAGGGAAAAAAATTGTAGAAACACTTTTTTAAACTTCTCCTTGTTGCCTTTTTTTGTTTGCCTTGTTAATGAAACAGCTACACTACGTATTTTGGCACGTCTAGAATGTTTGTATTATTGTAATATACAATACACAGTGTGACATCTGAAGCATTGCATCACACAAAGCCAGTGAAGAGTCTGGAGTCTGTTTGGTTTATTAAATGTAATATTGGGCACCGGCCAGTCCTCAGCCCTGAAAGCCAATAATCCTTTTTCAGTCTCCTTCCTGTTGTTGTCAGTACTTGCACTTATAAGACGTTAGTTCCTCAGCATTAACCCACAAAATGAAGTGCTTTTCTTTCATCCACTACATCTGATTTGTGTTAAGCGTGTCAGGCACATAAATAATGGGAAAAGAGAGCAGATAATATTGTTGACAAAATACAGAATCTAGCTGTCATCATTATTTCTTTTACTTATTTCCTCTGTGCACTCCCTCTCTATCTTTCCTGTCCAAGCTAGGCCAGCCTTTAACTCAAAATGACAGGTCATCTGTGTCTCACCACCGGTTCCCATCCTCTATCTTTAGACCTCACAGGGCTTGCTTAGTTAAGACCCCAGCCAGGAAAGAGAGTGGGGGCTGTCTGTGCCAGACAATAACGAGCACTAGATAAATGCATGTAGACAGGACCGCTGACACCTCCTGCCCCTATCCTCAACCTATAAACACACCGCAGTTTAACCTTTTAACGTGTAAACATAAGTGAGGTAAGGCAAGAAGCACCGCACAAGACTTTTTTATTATATTCATAAATAGCCCGTCTTGTTCTTTAAGTTTCGGGTACTCATTAAAAAGTATAGGCGCTACTCTGTGTCTTTTCTCACTCACTCAGTATGGACAATCTGCATGTAAGTCTCCAGTCAGCTTCTGATATCTGACTAAGGATGCAGCTTTCATGTTGAAGGCCTTTCACTTTGAGCAGCCACACCTGAGCATGACTGGAATACTGTGTCGCTGGCTCTTCAGCGGGAAACATTTGCCACATGGCTATTACAGGAAATAAAAGTAGACAGTGGCTTTGACCCTGCTCAAACCACAACCTTCCCTCAGAACACACACACTCACAGTGGAGTGACACTGAATGAACCTCTCGTCAAACGCCTGCCGAAACTGTCCCGGTTCACACAGTAGAAGTGTGTCTGGAGTTCGTTCAGTGGTTCTCAGATCATTAGAATTGAGAACTCCCGTGCGAGGAATTAATTAGCAAAGGCAGTGCTGACAGACCTAATCTACCCTTCAGTCTCACCTTATGCCACTCTAAACTCTATGTTCTCATTTCTTTCATGAGGTTGCACATGCCAGTGACTACCTCTATTACCAAATCACCACACCCATTGCCTCACTTGCCTCTTGAGTGGTCAGCGAGACGCCAGGTATTTTATGAGCTCGGAAAAACACTTCTGCCGCTGCTAATTGCCAGTGTCTGGACAAGAGTCGTCTTTGCCCGGTTTGTCAGAGAGAAATGACTCACAGCTTCGCCGTGCCTCGTAAACACTCTGCATGGGTAACGCTGTGCATGAAGTAGAATTGAAAGCTGAGGCATCCAGGATGACTGAACTGGCAGAGGTAAGGGCAGTGCTGACATCAACACAGACTCACCAGATGTAATTACAGCCAACAGTGATGTCTGAAATTATTAGACAACAGAGTAAAGGGCTTCATTGTAGTGTCTCGTGAGAACACTGTTCGAATGTTAAATCAAGAGCCTCTGTGTGAGCTGTAACCCTGAGGAGGACGGAGCCGATTCAGTGAATGCTGAAGTATGAACTGCTTGGGATGATGTTAAACGAAGGCAGAGTAAATAAATTTGTCTTTTTATTTTTTCTACACCCTTGACAGTTACAATCCCAGAGAGACAGATGCATGTTAAAGCAACTCCTGAATTTCTCCTGCTCCTGCAGTTACCACTAGACAGACATCCCAGAGGAGACTGTGGCCCTGGCCATGCGAGACATGCTGCACATATAAAGCAACAGCCTACTGCGGGTAGTAATCCTTCTGGGAAGAGAGGGAAGCCTTTCTTTTCTTTTCCATTCTCCAACCGTCTGCAACCCTCTGAGGCCCAAGGTGGTTCCAAATTGTCATAATTATTGGTGGTCAAATAATAGGGAACCATTATGACTGACACTTTTGTCAACTGTGCAGCAGTTGACAAAAAAACAAAAAAAACAAAACATAAATGAACACATGTGTAGGGCAATAAAAAGAAGCTTAGCAGCTGCAGCCAAGACCTACTGCCATTTTATTACCAAGCACAGTTCAGTCTCACTGTGTAAAAGGTGGTTTTAGCAAGTGATTGGAACCATCTGCTTCTTTGCAACACTGAAGTGGAAATGATCTTTACAGTGATCCAGGTCCACTCAGTGCCCCATGCATCATTTTATACTCTTGCTATACTGTATACTGTGTAACCCCTGAGCCTTTCCTGCATGACGTTACTAAACAATCAACATTAAAAATCTCTCTTTGAAAGGATGAAACTCTGCAGAGCAACAGTCTGCATGTTTATATCTCCTTGTGCAGAAAATGCCACACCCTCTAGCAGAGCGAGCAATGCTTTACAACATCCCAAAGTGTCGCTCTCTTCTGTTGCTGGCCCACTTGTGTCAATATGGAGAAAGACTTAACAAGTGCAGCTGGGATAAACACAGCAGGCGAACTCCTACACACGTATGCCAATAAACTCTTTCCTGTATTCTGTCATGCAAAACGAGTGCAAACACAAAAAACGTGTGTGTGCACATCCTCGGTACAAGCGCACCATAGATTTCCATCAGAGTGATTTGTTAGATTTCTGTTGAGCTTAATAATACAGGATCAATACCACCAAAAACGTGCCTCTGCGAACATCTCATCTCCTACCCTAAACACATCTTCTCCTCACCCCAGGCCTCATTTGCAGCCAAGCCCCTTTTCCCACTCTACCACAGTAGCAACCAGGCCAGGCTTCAGTAACCAACAACCACAGTAAGCATTAGACTTAACAGACTATTACTTCACAGGAAAAGACAGAGTCATTTGGCCGCTGTTCAGCATGGGGCTCTATACATTTGGCTGTGGGTCATTAATCTTAACTCCGCTCCTGTCAGGCTGCCTGCTACCATGGGCTGATTTCCAAAAGCTCCCAGTGGCAGAGTGAGTCAGTAGGTATAAGGACAGGCAACGCCCCTCGAACTGAGGGAGAATACATAGCTCATGTGGCCAAAAAAATATACTGTACGGAACAACGGCAGCTGGCCTGGGCTGAGCAAATGATTTTACATAATTCAGGCAATGACATCATATGAACACATAAACACACACTTGTGACATCACCTGCAAATGTTTAAATGTTTGAATGACAAAAAAAAAAACAAGATAAAAACATAAGCTCTCCTCATAGAATGAAATTCTTGTCCCAACAAGATAAGCCGTTTCCTCTGCTCCTGGAAGAGAGACAGCTGAGACATTCCTAATTTGACATACTGAGTCAGCTTGCAGAGCTGCTGAAAGCACATTAAATATCAGTCAATACATATAACATGAGGGCATCTCCAGCAATTCCCTTTTTTCTTTCTCTGCAGCACTAGATCTAGCTGTGTTTTATTTGGAGCAGCTTCATCTCATGGTGTCATTCTGTAGGCAGCTGTGAATTTGAAATTACAACAGCGTTATGATGGAGTGCAGGGGCTCCTTGGAAAGATTTCTCTAAGTTTTCATTTTGTGTCTGGAACAAATAGTGTCAGAAAGTTTTAAAAAAAAAATCAACACCATAAATCACATTAAAGTCAGCATTTACATCCACAAAAAGGGGGACAAGCACTACCAGCCCAATTTAATCCACTGCAGCACTTGTGACCTATTTTAGGAGGACAACCAGTGGTATTACTCATTCAGCAGAGTGGGTAGGAAGCCCCTATGAATGGCAAGGGTAATTTATTCACCAGCCTGTCCGTGCTGGGGTGGTCTGTGTGCAGCACATCAGTGAGTATAATGCTGAGTTACACTGTGTCTGTGTGAGCGTTACCCCAGAGATGTGTTTGTTACCTGCTGCTACAACGACACCATTATAAGACAAGCTTTTGCTGGGGTACCACTTTGCTCAGGCTTCTTGCACAGCTCACCCCCCCGCACGCACACGATTGATGCAACATCATGCATTTATAAAAGATCACACATACATACAGACACTTTGGCATGTTAAACTATTTCACATCATTTTAAATCTTACCTGTTAAGATCGTCTCTTCACTGTACCCACTGCCAGCCAGGATCAAGCAGACTATAGTGATGAACAGCAGCCTCATCATTTTTTCTCTCTCTTTTTATTTTTTGCAAAAAGTGTTCCTTTAGCAAAAAGTTAGACGCTAAAATGTAATTTATCTATAATGTAAATATTTAAAGAAAGCTGAGCGCTTTTTTTTCTCTTTCAATTTTTACTAATCAGCTACCCCCTCTTTTTTCCGTTTGTTCAGCAGCCGCCTGTGGTGCTACTGGAAAGTTTGGGCTCCTCGGAGGTCCAAACAAGTGCCTTTTATTGTAGCCCAGCATGTTTGAGACCACTCCTTCTCCCCTCAGCCCATCACCATGTAGAAGCTGTAAATCAGCCCCCCTTTGCCACTTTTTATTTTGCTCTGTCCTTTTTTCTCCTGAGAGAAAAAAGGACAGAGCAAAACTGTCCTTTTTTCACCACAATTAACCTGCTTGTAATTATCCAGAAGGTTCTGTGTATTCAATAGAAGGGAAATTTTAATGATCTATTTGTGGTGTAGTATGGATCACAGTAACAGTCACACCAGTTAGTAAAAACATAACCATAAAATGTAAAAACTCTTTTGCATCACATGCTTTGTCTGAGGATTTGCTTTTGGTTCATTAACTCTAATTTTTTTGTGGCTTCTTCCCGTTTTTATTATCCAGTGCTCTTAACCTTTAGATGCACCCGTGGGTTTTGACCCCACAGGTTGTTTTTCTTTAAAAATCTTTCAAATGAAAACTATTCCTCATAATATATGTTTGTAACATAAGGCCATTTGCGTTTTTATTTATTTTTTCATTAATTAAAAAAAATTGCAGTTTTTGTATCACTACCCTGCTTTTCCACAAGTGCGGTCACAAATGACCACAAGCAGTTCCTATGGAATCTGTTATGAACCTTTAATTCTTAGCAGCTCTGACTGTCCCACTTACAAATCTGATGAATCAGGAATTCCTTTTTACACAGCAACAAACATGATTTATAGTTTCCTGTGCATTTCAAACATTGTCCTTTCTGATGTTTTTTTTTTAAATATCTAACATGGCTGCTATGAGGCCAGCTAGGATCCTTGTGGACTTTGCCCTACAAATGATCCAGGATGGATGGGATGAAGAGCCCATTGAAGGAACTGACTCAGAATCTGACATCTCAGATATAGAGATGACTATTGTCCCGCCACTGAACGAGGCCAGTCTGGTACAGAGGAGTCCTCTGATGAGTTCTCTGAAGAGGAAATGGATATTGTGTCAGACAAACAGAATGAGCCCCTCTTACTGCTCTTACTGGGCAGAGTTACCTCCCAGCCAGGCTAAAACACCAAGCCACAATATTCTGAATAGTTGGCAAGGGCTTGCACCTGGGTTTAGTACTGTCTCCCCAATAGATGCATGGAAGATGTTCATGTCTGATAATATAATAGAAGAGATGCTGACATGCACAAACATGGAGGCACAAAGAGTAGCCACAGACAGGGGAAAAGAGTGGAAAAATGTAATCAAACATAAGCTCATGGCCTTCATTTGATTGACCATTCTTGCAGGAAGTGAGAAGAACTGGGATGTACGAGTCTGTGTGTTTTTTGGGAGTCCTCTGCATAACCCATTGTACAAGGACACTATGTCAATTCGAAGATTTGAAGATATTCCCCATTTCTTGCACTTTGATGACAAGAGGACCAGAGCCTGCCAACTGAAAACAAACAACATGGCAGCTTTCCGCTACATATGGGGCTTGTTACTGGTCAATGGCAGGCAGAAATTCATCCTCAGTGATTGTGTTACAGTGGATGAACAACTCGTGCCTTTCAGAGGGAAGACACAGCTTCTGCAGTATATGTTGAGCAAGCATACAGAAGTGATACAAGTGATACAAAAACTGCAATTTCTTAAAATTAATGAAAAAATAAATAAAAATGCAAGTGGCCTCATGTCACAAACATGTTTTATGAGGAATACCTGGAATATGAAAATATTACAGCTCTTCGTTTTGAAGATTTTAAAGAATAACAACCGAGTTTATTGCAAAATGTATTGATTTTATTTGGGGTCAATTTTGACCCCACTCGTGGAAGAGTGTAGATACTGGTAGGTTGTGCATCCAAGGGATAATTGTCTATTTATTACGCTTCAATTAAATATAAGCTAAGAGATGAAGTCATGCATAACTATGAACTTTATGAAAGGACAGAAGGCATCTGTCTGCCCATACATGCACATGCAGGAATGTGAAAAGCACTTGAATGGCCAGAAAAAAGTGATGCACACAGAAAATGTCCCTGTGAGGGATCCTTTTATTTTAAACCTCTTAGTTTCTTTTATCTATAAAGACATCCTCCCTGCCTCTCTTTCCCTTTTGGCACTAAACATCTGTAACTAAGAAGGTAAGACAAAGTCGGCTAATACCCACTCTTCCATCCCTTAATGTAAATTGTTTAAGCTTGTTTCTCTCAGTCTCTTCTGATGTTCTGGCCAAGGCTGAGACAGCAATACTGCAGCGCATTCGGAGCAGCTCTAGGGAGGTAAAATGAGGCAGAGATGACCAGTGTGGTCCCTCTTAGATGTTTTTCAGGCTTTCTGAATGTCTTTGAAACATGGTCAAGCCTCAGGAATGGAGGAATAGGGTGCTGATGCTTCTCTGGACTGCTCTAGTACCAGAATTATAACAGATGGGACATCCCAAATTGTTTATTGCTTTCTTTCTGATTCTGGCCCATCTGTCAGTCCTTCCCATTCAGTAGAGATGACAGTAGGGTACACTGTGCTTCTGGTGTATATGGCAGTAATCAAAATCTCGAAGCTTAGACTTGACCCTCCAAAAAGAGGTTACATAAGACTGCCACGGGGACAGTGAACAAAGTGAACTTTGGTTCATACACCATCACAGTGTGAGGCACATTTTGAGCTTAAAACAGCGATACAATCAGCGGTATCGTATAGATTAGACACTAGAAAGGACATCAAAGCCAGTGCGATTTTTTTAACGACTTACAGTTATTGACTAAACTGTATGAGTACAAAAGCCCTAACCTCCCATCAACTGACTATTTGTGACATCATGATAATCTGGTACACATGTTTGAAAGAAATGACTTTTTGTTACAATGTTCCCATTGAGTCGTGTTGACAGAAAAATAAAAGAGGAATCGGTGTCAGCATTGGCATTGTGCACAAAACCAATATAGTCAGCAAAATGTGTCACATCGTTTCGCTTCCAGATGTATTCAAATATATTTAAAATGTGCATGGATTAAAAAGCTTCAAGCATCTGGAAAGCCAACATAATTTTATTTGAATATGCTTGCAAGGATTGTAGGCTTTCAGTATAAACCTTTTCTGTTTTTGTAATTATCAGACATGCACATGCCTGCTAAATGTGAGATGGGAAAATATTGATCTTTCATAAATCCTTTTTGTTTGTTTGTTTTCTACATTTTTTGCCAGATGCTGAAGCACAGCAGTCAACATGTGGAAGCTCTACTCATCTACAGGGTCCTTCTTCAATCTTGTAAAAATGGTAAATTTGTTTTCAAGATGCATGTTTTCCCTTGCTTGTCCTGCAAGGGACCTTCTCTGGGCCATGAGCACATTCACAGCTGGCCATTTGTGGACTACACTCCCAGCCTTTAGCCAGGTGGGAAAATCTCCTTCCTTCCTTCCTTCCTTCCTTCCTTCCTTCCTTCCTTCCTTCCTTCCTTCCTTCCTTCCTTCCTTCCTTCCTTCCTTCCTTCCTTCCCTAATCCAGATTCATAGTCTGCTATTTATTAACAAGAAGTCATGGCAACAAATAGCAGTTTTTTGGGTCCTGGCCAAAATAAGGCACCGACAGGCAGGATAGGATAAGGCATCGGAAGAGTGACTGTCAGGACCCCTGGGACTTTCTTATGTAATCCTCCTCATGACACTAGACAGGAAAAGGTCAAAGCTGAATAAGCATGGGTTAGACATTTTCACATTAGCCACCGCCAAACACGTGTTCCTCATTATCTACACATGATTAGACAATAGAAGAAGTTTACATGAGGATAACAGGCTGCTCAATCTTGGTAATGGAACAAAGAAGCCAAAAACTTGGACTTTAAAAGGTTTGGGTGGGACGGGAAAGCTAATATGTAGATTCAGACGTGAGCAGAGGAGCTTTGACGCCACACATCTGGTGTTTCTCAATCATCCTCTCCATATCAGATCAGCGAGAAACAAAAAGAGCCTTTTTCTCTTCATGTTTTGTCATGGATATTTTCAGTCAACAAATCCTGAGATGGGATGGATCCACACCTTCGCTTGGCTCTTCTGGCTCTTCTGTGCGCCATCTGTGCACTATGACTGAAAGACAGCCAGGGTGACTTAGGCAGAAGCATAACAGAACTCTGGCTGTGTGTTGGGACATGTCATCCATTTGCTGTTTTGGACCTGACACACACAAACCACAATGCAGCAGTTGAGAAACTCATAAGGTTTGAATGATTCTTCAAATCTCAGTGAAGATCAAGAAATCAAAAGCCACTGAAACATAACTTGACATTTATATCACCTAGCCTGTTATTGATGTCTGATACTGGTGTCTGGGTAGATGCTGTAATGTCATATTGTAAATTTCTTCTTTTTTGTTACCTAAAATGTATTATACTTTATCAAAAGAAACACTGAAATGAGCCCTTCAAATGGTCTTTGAAGCAGTCCTAATTCACTGAATCTGTTCTCTTTGAGATCCATCTGTCTTGAGATCCCACCAAATTTTCATATTCACCGCTACATAACATAAATCTCCATCATTATGTACAGAATCACACACCTAAGATTTCTCTGTCTAATGAGGATATAGTTTGTTAGCACTATCACAAACCAACATTTGTTTCTGTTTTGCTTTGTGTTCTCTTTTTTCTCATGTCTCCATCTGGAGGCTGGCCTTGTCCTTGTACTTGGCTGCCAAGATCTCGCTGTTAGCGTTTGGGGCTATGTGTGTGGGGGGTCATGTGGTTGGAGGGCAAAGGCCTGTGGGAGAATCACAACAGTAACAACACTTGTGGAAACGCAGCACTTATGTCAGCTCACAAGTGTAAATCATAAAGTCGAGCGTGATTGGTCACCGCTGGGCGCCTGAATTTTGGCTGTCGGCAACAACATTTAAAACTTTTAATTGAGCTGATGGAATTAAATCATTGTGTCAATATGGATAGCTATGGAAAGCACATGTGTCTATTAATAAAAGATTTACTGGAAATTTGGAGCTCTATTACAAACATTTGTCAAATCGTAGGGTTTTTTTTCAATGAGATGGTGAAGCTGGATCGTTGGTTTAGTGTGGTTGGGGCTCAAAAGGTTGGTGGTTAAATTCCTGGTTCTTTTGTCCCTGAGTAAGATAGCGAACCCTAAATTTCCAATCATATATCACTTTGAGTATGAGCCTGTTTACGTATGTTGCCTGTATTCTAAGAGCATGTTGACAGTTGTCAGCAACCCTGAAAAAGTATCAATTAAAATGCCAGCCTGTTCAAGATTTGTAATGGAAACAAATAGTCTTTTCCTAAAGACATCATCAGTTGTAAAAAATTCACAAGAAAAATGTGTGAAAGGGCGTTTGTAGCACAAGGTTTTGACACACACTGCAACGTATGCAGAATAAACACCAAAGGTATGTTAGCAGGACATGACTCAGAACAACAAGCGCGAGTCATTCCTCGCAAAAGAAATTGCATCGTCTGAATGCACACAGAGGCATAATTGGAAACTTTTACAGGATTCATTTGATCTGCATTTGAGAAAAGCTAATGAATGTGGGTAACCATAACACAGTGAGCAACACACACTGAGACTTAGAAGATTTCAATTGGACAGCGTGTCATTTAAATCGTTATCTCATGCTGTTCTGCCCTTCCCCAGTAACTCAAACTGACAACAGTATATACAGCGATGTTTGCCCCCTTCCTGATTCCTATTTCTTTGTATGTTTGTCACACTTAAATATTTCAGAACATCAAACAAATTTATATGTTAGACAAAGATAACACAAGTAAACACAAAATTGGCCTCTTAAACTGGTTGGGGCACCCTTAGCAGCAACAATTGCAATGAAATGTTTGCAATAACTGGCAATGAGTCTTTTACAGCGCTGTGGAAGAATTCTGATCCACTCATCTTTGCCGAATTGTTGAAATTCGACCACATTAGATAGTTTTTGAGCATTAACCACCTTTTTAAGGTCATGTTACGGCATCTCAGTTGGGCTGAGGTCAGGACTTTGACTATGCCACTCCAAACTCTGCATTTTTTTTTCTTATGCCATTCAGAGGTGGACTTGCTGGTGTATTTTGGATCATTGTCCTGCTGCAGAACTGAAGAGCGCTTCAGCTTGAGGTTAAAAACAGATGGCCGGACATTCTCCTTCAGGATGTTTTGGGGGACGGCAGAATTCATGGTTCCATTTATCACAGCAAGCCATCCTGATCCTAAGTCAGCAAAACAGCCCCAGACCATCACACTACACCACCATAATTTACTGTTGGTATGATCCTTTTCCTTTTCTGAAATGCTGTTACTTTTTGCCAAAAGTCTTGAAGACCATCAAAATGTTTTCTGGTCTGACTGAGTCGAGCTTTTATGTTCCTTTTGCCTAGCACTGGTTTTAGTCTTGGAACTTGGCACCTCATGGATGCCATTTTTGCCCAGTCTCTTTCTTAGGGTGGAGTCATGAACTCTGACCTTACCTGAGACAAGTGAGGCCTGCAGTTCTTTAGATGTTGTTCTGGCTTCTTCTGTGACCTTCTTGATGAGTCGTTGATGCGCTCTTCGAGTAATTTTGATAGGCTGGCCACTCCTGGGAAAGTTCATCACCGTTTCGTGTTGTGTTGCTTTTTGAGGTCTCTTAGTCTGCTTCAGATTTTCAGACAGTTTTTATTTAATTTATTTCTTCATTCAGCAGGTCTGGCAGTTTTCAGGCCTTTTCAAGGCTCAACCTTGTAAAAAATTCATGATTTTTCACACAAGGCCATGTAGGTTTTCCCTCTTAATAATAACAACACCTTCATTTAGAAACTACTTTTGTTTTCTTGTGCTGTCTTTGTCGAATAGTTACATTTTTTGGATTACCTGAAATATTTAAATGTGACAAATGTACAAAAAAAAAAAAAAAAATAGGAATGGGGCAAACACTTTTTCACACTACTGAGTTCTCCTGCTCCTGTTGTGTTTGATTATGTCAGGCACCTCACCTGTTGCCAGTTTGCAAGGTGAATAAAGGTGTCATCTCCAAATGTCTGTGTAATGCATGAGTGAACAGTGTAATTGGCGTGTTGTTTTAATTTGCATTGTTTATTTTTGCCTTTGAGGATTCTACACCCCTCCATAAGAAGTGGGCTTGAGAGCACGGATGCATTATGTATCACATGAAGATTTCTGCATTACAGTCTCGCGTACAGGGATGCGAGCATACATTCTTCACTATTCCCACAGAGAGGGAAAAGAGAAAGCTTTGAGGAAACTGTTATTGAGAGGATGACATAACCTGGTCTGTCTGTGTTAGATCTGTGTGTCATTTAAAATGTTTACCTACGTTACTGAAGATTGCAATTTTTTTTATCTTGTTATGATAAATGAACACTAATGAAGTCAATTTTATTTACTTGTATACAGCAAACTCAACATGAACTACCTCAAAGGGTTTCACAATCTGTTCATATTTACACAACCCTCAGCTTCATGTCACTTTTAGCTAGTTTTTCAGCAAATGTCTGAGGCTAGAATTAGTATTTGGATATGTGTATCCAACTCTAATAGTTTGTTTGAACTATAATAGTCAAACACTGTGTTGTCCATCCATCCATCCATTTGCTTCCGCTTATCCTTTTCAGGGTCGCGGGGGGCGCTGGAGCCTATCCCAGCTGTCATAGGGCGAGAGGCGGGGTACACCCTGGACAGGTCGCCAGTCTGTCGCAGGGCTAACACACAGGGACAGACAACCATTCACACTCACATTCATTCGCACATTCACACCTAGTGACAATTTGGATTATCCAATTAACCTATCCCCACAAGCTGCATGTCTTTGGACGGTGGGAGGAAGCCGGAGTACCCGGAGAGAACCCACGCAAACACGGGGAGAACATGCAAACTCCACACAGAAAGACCCCGGCCTGATGTTGGAATTGAACTCAGGACCTTCTTGCTGTGCGGCAACAGTGCTAACCACCGTGCCACCGTGCTGCCCCACACTGTGTTGTAATCAAATGTATTCATTCAAGGGACGTCAGAGAACACAGTGTTTCTGATAAAATGCCACCAGTTGCATGATCGGTGTTAAAATGCAGTATAAGGCACAATACTCATTTAAGCATTTTAAATGGAAAGCTGTAAATTCCACACAAGAGCTACCTAAAGATAAAGAAGAGGGAGCCATGGAAACCCACATGTAATTGCTGTATGTTGCCACAGCCCACACATTCCTCTTTATGTTTTCTGGGATGCGTTTACAGACCACACTGGCACAGTGAAAGAATTTACAGTTGGACTGGGAAATGAGTAAATTCAAATGATTCTTTTGGGCAAATAGCAAAAACACAAGTCACATGAACTGTGATGTGTCATCATTTAAGTAGCTACTGCCACTTCACCCTTCTTTAATTGCTGCTGGAGGTTTTTTTTATTATTATTACTCATCTTTATTTCTGAAACTTCTTGAACTATGTGCTATTCCACTTGAAATGTGTACAAAGTACAAAACTCACATGTAATTAAAAGCTGAAAAGAATTTTAAGAACCTTCTTTAAAAAATATTTTAGTTTGCATTAAGATGCAAATGTTTTTACACAGTTTATTGGATTTATATGGATTTTCATTTGGAGTTGAAACAAAAGAGAAAATACATTTTGAAAAACCTTGTTGAGCCATAAGGAAATGGGATGCCAGAATATGGTCAAAAAGTCTTTAACAGAGAGGAAAATCAGCATAAAACATTATTAAGGTTTGGAGTATCGGGAAACAGTTTGGGTGGATTCAGGGCAAATTACTGCGCCCACAGTGATTTACTGAATAGCAAAGAAGCCAGCACTTGAGCCCCATATGTTTTTTATTCACAACTGATTTAAGGTGCAATAAAAAGTCACACAATCCACCTAGACTTCAAGGACTCAACCCAAACTGTAGCCAAGAAAAAGGGTGGGGAGGCACCTGTGTGAAATAAGCCTTGTGAATAAAAGACAAAAACCAAATTTTGGCTTTTTTTTTAGTGCCTTAAAAAACAGGCTCATCGTGTGTCTTTGTGAAGGTGAATAAACTAGGACAGCATTTAGCTTTGTACAGCAAAATCTGTTTCCAGTTTGGGGGAAAAAGGGGTTTTTATTGTCCTTTTGCAGATTGGAAACACACGGTGTCACTCAACATGCAGCACAGAAAACTTACAGAAAAATGAATATTAGTAAGGCCAAAAATTGCTTATTTGTTAACTTAGTTATTTACGTATTTACCAATAGAATCTTTACAGCTAAGACGGAGAAGCAAGTGAGACTTGTAGTGAAGTAATGTAAATTAAGCCTGCGGTGCAGTAATGTTGTAGATACCCTATGAGTGAGAATGTGTGGAAAGCAAATGGCACTGTTCACAAATTTCCCCAAGTGAAAAGCAGAAGGAACAAAATAAAAAATACCCACAAGTTAAACTGTATGATTGGTTCTTGGCTTGCGTTTAACAAAGACCTGAAATTATTCCAGAGCAGTTCCTTCATTTAAAATCGATTAGACATAAAACCTATTAAGGGAGCCTATACCGGGGGAAAAACCGATGAGTGCACATTTCTGTTTCTCTGATGAACACTAACTCTGCAGCTGTTTAGAAAACTCTGTCAGTGTTGCAAACACTCTAAAAATCTGTATGGATTCATTTATTTAAATCAGTGTACATATGCTGAACACATTATAACAATTTCCTCTTGAAAGCCCTAAATCTAAACATTTCGACTGGTCACCATTGTAGCTTTGCAACAGACATAACTGATTCCAGCTGTTTAGTTGTAAGTTTCTTATCTTATATAATTAAAAGTGCTGTATCCATCATTTATGCGTAAATTAATGCCGCATACAGTGCAAGTGGGATGTAATATGTGGGAGGATGTCTGCCTTTAAACTCAACATAAACTGCAGTTTCTCCATGTTGATTTTTGGGCTGTATTACAGGCAATCAATATGCACACAGTCCCCGACTGTTTCTTTGATTCACTATTGAAACAAGATGTCTTTGCTTGTGCTTTTGAGTTATTCCTCTATCCAAGGTAAAAGCTGAGTAGGTGGTATCTGTTTAATCCTGCTTGTTCAGATGCCTTTACTGCAAACTGTTTGCCTGTCTGTCATTAAGACTCCTTTTTTTGAATTCCATTACATTTGGTGGGGAGAAAGAGCATGAGCAAAAAGAAATCTTTATTACATTTTAGTGCAAATCAAATTCACTATATTACTCTTTTTTTGCATTGCTTGATGACTGCGCTCTTCAAGTGCCCATCTAGTTATTGATAATTACATCTTCAGCCAACAGTGCAATGTCATAAAAAGCAGACCCTCCAGTCCATCCAGATCCAACTTTCTGCACACCACCCTCACTCGCTGCTGCACACAATCTCCTCACACAGAGGATCCTTTGTGTGAGGGGGAAGCAGTGTGAAAAAGCGAAGAAAAGGGAGAGGAACAAATTTGTTCCTCTTCTCTTCTCAGTCTTGCAGAACAGGCTCCTGTTTGACAGGATATAATCCTCGGATTGAATGATACTAAAGTCCATTTTACTCTCGGCATTGTGTCATCATCAGCACATTTCTCAACCTCAGCCACATGCTACTTTATATTCCCATGCAAAGCAACACATGCCCCTCACAAAAAGCATTTAATGTCTTTGTGCTTACCCAAACAAGACAGCCAAGACAGAAATATAAAACTGAAACTGCAACAAAAAAAAAAAAAAAAAAGAATGAATGACAGAAAAGTAATGACTGTAATGAAAAAGGTTTCAAAATCAATGATTTTCTCTAAGAAAACATACTTCTCTCCTGACTGATTTTGTAATAACTTATATGTATATGACATGCTTGCATTTGTTGCACAATCTGTCTAACTCTCTGTAAGGTAGTCGTTTTTGAATATCAAGGAAGGTGGTAGGTAGGAAAATATAGCAAAAATAAGTAGTTTATTTGCAATGTTCCCAATGACAGGTGAAGCTTTGATCTAAAAAAAAAAAGCCTCCTCAAATTAAGCCATAATGACCAAAATCAAAAGGCACTGCTCTTCAGCTTTCTTCACCTCTGCCTGACTTTATATAGGACTGTCAATTCACACCCAGTTAGTCTAGCTGGTACCAGTAGCTCAAACCAGTAAAACTAGAAACCAACTAGCTCATTTCCACATCTAAATGGCTCTGTGCAAATAAAGATTATGAACAAACGATTCCCTATTCCTTAAAAAACAAAACAAAAACGCTGTGCTTGAATTAACCCAGTGAAATGGTGCGTGAGCCCCTTCCCAGACACTCGAGGTGCATTTAAGCTCACAACAAAGAAACAATGGTAAGTTTGAACAAAGCAACAAACCATATTTAAACCTGCAACGTAATGAAAGAGACTACAGCATCATTTTTCTTTTTACAAGTGCATCCCACCACACAGCATTCATTCATATGACTGACTAAATAGGTTTCTACCTTAGTTTTTTGGCTGCAAGTGTAAAACTCTTTTTTTTTTAACTTTTTTTCACATGGAGAATGTAAACACTTAGAGTGCATTTAAGTAGTCCCAGTACTGGGGTGACCTAGGGGGAAATGATTTTTCAGGACCACCCTACATTTGAAAGCATCAGTTCAGGCCGGAAGGCTAGCCCTAAACCTCAAATGGGTTTAGGGACTGTGTAGGACATGTTCCAGCTGCTTGTATTTCCCACTACAGTCTCCTCCCCTACTTTTGATTCGAAGTAACACATGGGTTTGATCAAGATCTAAAATAAATAGGTCACATTTATCTGCTCTCAGTGGCATAGCTTACTGCATGAAGTTCCTTCGTTAACACAAAGTATGTCCTTCCACTGGCATTCACTGTGTGTCAGCATCCTAAAGCTGAAAGATTTTTCACGCGTCCAAAATCAAGACCGGTTCTCACTTTCAATAAGTTTGATGTTTTATGAAATGCAACACTGAATCAGAGTTTATCCCACAGTTACAGTATATCCAAGAAAGTTCAGATTTCAGCCGTGGCTGTCCAACACTGATGTTCTCTGAGCACAATAACAGGTCTCTTTTATTTCAGGACTGTGTAATTCTCTATTCAAGCCCATTCCCTTTCATTCTGCTCACAGTTTGTTTCCTGTCCACTGTTGCCGTGTATATCTCCATTCTTCTCAATCAAAGCTTTCTCACAATTTTCTCCTCATTTGCTCATTCCATGAACAATATTATAGAAAGAAAAACACACTGTCAATCAGCAATACTAAAAGGATTATACACAACAACTTGACCTAAATACAAGTATGCAAACACAAATGGGAGTCGATCTTTTCATTGACTCCTGTCCTTCCCTTAAAACTAAACTAAAGCCCCAAACTTAGATTAGATTAGAGATTAGATAAAACTTTATTAATCCCTCGGGTAGGTTCCTCTGGGAAATTTGTTTTTCCAAAAAGCACAGCACCGACAGAAGTTACAGAGTTAAGAATATTATATATATATATATATATATATATATATATATATATATATATACACACATATATAAATACAAAGACACATATAGATAAAATATACAAAGGGGATAAATAGAATAAATAGGAATAAAAATAAAAATAAAGATAAAAAATACAAGCGAATTGCACATTTCAAGTATGAAGTCTATTGCACTGCTGATTATTAACAAAAAGTATTGCACAAAAGGTATTGCACAGTGAAGAGAAGAGGCACTACAGCTTAGTTGTTCCCCCCTCCTTTGTCCTCCTGTTTCCCCTCCCTCTCCCCTCCAGAGAGGAGTTAAACAGTTTGATGGCGTGTGGGACAAAGGAGTTTTTAAGTCTGTTGGTTCTTGAACTTGGGCATCTCTGTCCTAAATCAGCTTGGTTGACTGCACAAGATAATGTGCAGCAGACTCTAGCTGCTTCCTTGTTCTGGGGTCCACACTGCAACATGAAAATAGCTTCCACATGTCCTTTATACACAGGAGGGAAATGAGAAAAACTTGCCAGATGAAGAGGGAGAAAGAGAGGTTTGAAACAGTAAGACGGACTAGAATTTGGATTCTGTGTGTGATTTCTTTGGTGGTATAATCTTAAAATAATACAAAAGGTTGGAAAAAAACTTCAAATTAATCTGGTGCAATATCTTTGGCACCAAGAACAGATTATGTATCTTAAATGAACCAGAACTTTCCAAATTTGCAAATGAAAACATGTTAATATCTTGGAATCGTATTCAAATCAGTGGTAACAGCAAAAACTTAAGTTCTACTGACAATTTTAATATTAGGGAACAAAGTAGGTTACATATATTTCTGTGATGTTCTTTGTGTGTCCTGTTGGCTTTAAATTGTCATAAAAACAAAAAATGAACACAAAAACTAAAAAGAGATGAGATGTTGCAATCAGCTTGAATTCATGTTTCTTGTAACAGTTACCAATAGCAACAAGAAATAATTCACCGACACCTCCTCCAAATCTTCTCCTACAGCATAATCCACTTCTTTTCTGTCCATCTGTTTGCTTACTAAGTTCTGACCACCTGTATTTCTTCCAAAATGCAGCCAAACTCCACGTGAAAATCATCTGGTTTTGCTGGCTAAATGTAGCAGACTTCCGCAAATACAGTCAACACCCCATCTGTCAGAATCATGTAAAAGAAAACGTTTCCATTGCAGTGCTTATTAAAGAAAATGACAGTGGACCACCATCATTGAATTCTACTGTTTTTCAAGACACTGACAAATTGGTGGAAACGTGAATTGTGGGAAACTCCGTTCACAGTGTCTGCCTGCATTATGTGCAGCAGAGAGTGACGTTTCAAGTCAAAATTTCGACCAGTTAAACAATTAAACAACCCTACCAGGAGCGATGAAATTCTTTCAGTTTTGCTTCTGGTATACAGTGTGCAAAGAGCTCTGCAGTTCACTTTAATACACCGCTGTGAAATCTTAATGGTTAGTGAGTGGGAAAATGAACTGAGGTTGGTTTTGGGATCAGGGAGCTCCTATTAGCAATCTTTTAACTGTCTTATAAAAAATGGCATGCTACTAGAGATCAATGAACATCAAGCAGACAACACAGCTGGCTAACGTTCTCACATGGGGCCTCGTGTACAGTGCACAAAGAAGCGAAACCCTTCATGTTCGCATGATTATTCTCTTCCAACGCATCGACTCTTTATGAAACATAATTCCCCTGGATTGGATCATGTACATGCTGTCTTCCCTGCCGGGACATAAAAATCACTGGCTACTGAACATTAGGCTGCTTCCAAGCCGTTCCTTTGCTTTTCCACCAGCACTAATGTGACAACAAGCACATAGGCCTGGAAAATCTTTGCACATTCAATGTTAAAAGCATCACTGGTGATACTGCATGGGTGCAAAATCTTGAAACAGGAAAATATCAGAGTCTGTTATCGTCATCTGCCTGGTTTACGGTAACAGTGTAGATGCACAGAGAGGATTTTTCTTTCAGAGCCTGACGCAATGTGGAAACACTGAATGTGCCTTCTGTTAACAAAGCGCCGTGCACACTTTGATTTGCTATTTGCTAGTTTAGGTTTTGATTTATGCATTAAATGTTCCTTATTAAACTCTTCATCACCTCCACACATGTGTGTTATGTAAGGGTGGTTTAAAATTATGTCAGAAGCCAAGCGCACGACAAATCCACAGCAGCCGTTACAGTTACACCAACACTAAAAGCTCAGGTGCAAACTCAAGTACGCACTTGAGCTTAAGTAAAAGTAAGCTACTTTTATTCACACTGGGTCACTTGTTTGATGCCCATTCTTCAACCCCAAAAGGGTTTTTGTATCTGTTCCCAGGGCCTAACTGGGGATCTTCTGCTTCTTAAGCACCACAAAACTACGAAGCCACACATTCTAGCTTGAAGTATTGCTGCTTAATTGCTGCTAATATTAGATTTTAACAACCATAATTTTTCACTTTGTGGTCCAATTTTTAACTCCTTAGACTTCCACAAAATCACAGTACTTGTCACGTGGAATTTTACCACAACAACAATAACAGCTCAGCATAGAAAATCACTGTCATTCAATGCAAACACTTATTAGCAAGCCAACATTCACAATGTTGACTCTTTTTTTTCATCAGCCCCTCTCAGATAAAGGTAAAGTACAAATCAAGTTTGTTAAAAAACACATCGACACACTGACCACTTGGATGATCTGACTGGCTTTTACACTGAGGGATAAAGCAACCTGTTTTCACAGCAGGTGAGGCTGGGACCTGGATCACACTGTTCTATCTAACATAACGCTGATTCAACAGATACTGAGGCCATAGCTGTGAGTCTCTACTGAGTCATTCTCAGCATGAGCTGATTCACTGCGATGGAGCCCCAGTAACAAGTAGACCTCAGCAGGCCTCAGAGGGATTACATAACCAACCTGCTTTCTTCTCCATCCTCAGTATAAAGAAGTGGGACACATGGATAAGAATACTTAAGAGTATTTTAAAGAATGATATTCTGAAAGTGAAATAAAACATGACTACAAGGGATTCTTACATAAAAAAAAAATGTAATTTAATATTATAATGAAATTAAACTTGGATTTTCTGTATGATATCCATGTATCTGTGCATGCTTTCAAATGTCACTGAAAGCAACTAATTGAAGACAGGGAAGCTTTTTACGTTTTAGGATTTGCTGGCTTTGATTGCAGCTTTTGAAAAAAAAGAAGAAAAAAAGAAAAGCCACTTTGCTGCACTGCTGGAAATGGTTCCGTTCAGCACTGATGCACTCTTACAAAAGCATTTAAAAAACATTTGGCTCTGTTTATTCTTGAGGGGTCCCATATGCCTCCTTAGGCGTGTGAAGCTGCTAAAATGGACATGTGGGTTTGTATTCTGATCAAATTCTGGGGAAAAGATTATCTGACATGTCTTCGTAACAGCCAAGTACAAATAAATCTTTCATACTAATTAATTCTTGCACTTGAAACACGACCAATCTTCACTTTTACTAACAAACCAAACCTCACAAATCAGCAGCAGCCTCTTGGTGCCCACTAATTACACACAGCCAGTCTGCAGAGCAAAATAATGACAGATTAATCAGAGTCTGAGTGAATATCCTGCTTACTTTAATTGCTGTGGTTGGTCACTTTGTGTTTTACGAACATGAAAAATTCAGGGGCTCCCACACCCACTTCAGCAATAGGCTGACAGCATGAAGCAGGCGCATGTGGCAAACATAAAATTCAGACTGAACTCTGCATAGCAGGGGCACTGAGGACTTATGCTGATGAGGGCTTGTGTTCATTTATCTACAGGAAACTGGTACATGTAATGCTCACTTAATGACAGCCTGCAGGTAGTGTGCTACAGGATTTGGTAGAGCCACACTGCTGTGCACTTGCCTGAATAACTGATGTTGGTGCAGTTGCCAGATATTTCTCATTTAGCCTTCACTCACGGCACAAAATATTAAATTATTACATCTTGATAAAGCACAGGTAAAATAATAAATATAACATCCATCATCTGAGCCCACTAATCCTGTGCAGAGTCACGGGGGGGGGGGGGGGGGGGGGGGGGGCAGGAGTTTGGGTACAACATAGAGTATAGACAGAGAACCGCTGAATTTTTAATGCATAACCTTTAATTTATGGTCTTACTTTTGCATAACTTGCATGTCTTTGGACTATGGGGAAAAAGATGCCATACCCAAGTGTAGATAAGACAAGAAGGTGCAAACTCATCAAAAGTAACAGAAAAAACACACAACTTTAGATTAAAAAAAACGTGACATTGCTAATGTATGCATCGCTTCACTGAAAATTTTAAACACAGAATGATTTTTACAATATAAGTGAAAAAAGGCAGGTATGCTAAAAATAAAGCAAACCATCTCACAGGACAACAACTATTTACTCACAGGTTAATAAATAAGAGTCATCTGGAATTTAATTGAATCTCCCAGAATACTTTTTCTCAGCATGGGCAAAAACCATTAATGCACCCTGGACTGTACTGGTCTAACTGATGCACAACATTTAATTAAAAGTGCCAGTAAAATTACAGAATCAGTCAAGTCTATCAAGTGTAATCATCACGCTAACAGTGAGGGATTGTCATGGCCCTGGGTTTAAGTTGTTTTTAATTGGTATGTTTGGGGTTTCTGTTATTCTCTTGTTTGTAGTTTTGGTTTCTGTGCTTTGCTGGTTGAGTGTTGAATTCCCTTTTTGATGTTCCATTATTCTAGTAATAACCAGCCTGGATTTTATTGCATTATTTGATTTATGTTTCCTTTTTAGTTCTCATGAGTAGGGATGGGTACCGGTATCCGGTGCCATCATGGCACCGGTTCTGACATAAACGGTAGTAACCAGACCGAAAAGCAGCGCGCATTTCGGTGCTTTATTTCGGTGCTTTTTTTTCCTGAGCTGTGATACACTTTCTTCTTCCTTACATTTCTATTGGCGGTTGGCAAACAACTGAAAGGTGCATTACCGCCACCAACTGGTATGGAATGATACACTTTAGATTCTAGCCAATCATTTTACGTTTCGAGGATAGTAGGCGGGTCCAGGTACGTACGTTCTTTTAGAGCAGAGCTACAGATTAAAAATGCCCAAGGCAAAGCGGTCAAAAGTCTGGCTGTACTTCACAGCAAAAGATGCAAACTCAGCAGCCTGCAACAAGTGCTTTAAGCTGATACTGTCAAAGGAGGTCACACTTTAAATCCGATGAACCTAGCCCTGCCAGTGTAGCAGAAATGATGATGGCAGCAGCAGCCGTTCTTCTCTGCGTGAGTAGCTTAATGTTGTTCGTGTGTAATTTACGTTGAGTAGGCTAACCGCGTTATTAAATTAATGCATGTAACGTGAACTAGCAAACACCATCATAGCTACATGCGGCTGTCTTCTTGTTTGATGTCAGATACTCCCTTCACCCTGGCCAAAAAGGCTAAAATGACCGAAGAAAAAGTGGAAAACAGCTAAACATGAGAGGTTTTTGGACAAAGTTTGTGTTTTTTCCATTGTTTAAGCACTGCTTCCAGCCCAGAGTGATACCATATATGCCGTATACCTGCAGAAAAGACTAACATTGTTATCTTTTTACAAAAAAACAGCTGAACATGAGAGGTTTTTGGACCAATTTTGTGTTTTCCATTCTTTAAGCACCGGTTTGGGCACCGTTTAAGCACCGGCACCGTTTCAAAAGTACCGGTTTGGCACCGGTATCGGATAAAACCTAAACGATACCCATCCCTACTCATGAGTTTTTGCACTGCGTTCATGTTATTTCTTAGTTCCATCAGTTTTTCCCCCTCATTCTGTGCTAAATATAATAACCCATGTCTTCCCTGATTATTCTTAACAAACTAATTAACTAATTAAGACTACTAATTCTTGTGTTAAGCTTAGCTTTGTTCTATTTCCCACCTGTCTCCAATTACCTAGTCCTATTCTCTGCGTTATCCTGTGTTTAGTTCCTTGTGATTTTTGGACTTTCACTTTTTTTTGTTATTTCTGACTTGATTATAATGAAATAAATGCTCTGTTTGTTTTGAAATTCTGTGCCTCCCGCTGCCTCCACTTTGGTTCCTCACCCCAACACCACTCACTGTCACAGTGATGTTTCACTGGTGCAGCTCAATCACACAACACAATTTACACAACACCTGCTGGTCCTTTTTTTTGCTTGTTTATAAACTACGGCGCTTAAGAGCGAATATAAGGTTTGCCACAGCTTCCCCAAATTAATTGCACTGACAATCATAAAGAAAAGATGTTTTGATGTACCAGCATGTGTAAGTTCTGTAATCAAAATGATTTCTTCTTTTGCTAAAATATAATTATTGTAGTTCTAGATGAATTTATAAATTTATTGTTTTACAAAAAGCTGAAAAATAGTAAAGCACCTTTTATTATTATTATCTTTTTTGATGCCCAATTACAATTATTTACTTGCAATACTGAGCAGGAAAAATGTTTCAGTGGTTAAATGTTACATTTAATTGATTTCGGACTTGTTAGATAGGTCTAGTGTGTGTATAAAACATGAATTCAGTTCATTTACATCATAAATAAGAATTTCATTTTTACTTTTAAAGACGTTTTGATAGATTTCTACATTTAGGAGTCAGAGTGAGTGTTTCAGGTTTGGGCCACTAAAATATCAGATTTTTGCTGATGTAAAAAAATCACTGTGATGATATTGTAATATCTAACATAAAACAAGGTAAATATGCCATCAGTAGTTGAAACCAAACGAAGTAAAATCATTCAATCAGGCCTAATAAAAATGTGCTTATTCCCTTTGAATAATCGTATCAGTACAAATAAAACAGTTAGACTGACTTAAGTTGATCATCACACAACTGAAACAATTAATCACTGTTCACTAACGCATGACTAAAGATTTACAAGAGTATTATTTATAATGCAGTGTTTTGTTCAAGTGATTCTCGAACTAACTGAATGATGACAGATGCCTTTAAACTGCCACTGTGCATCATCCTACTGTGTAAATACCCACACACTGATGCCACGCACTTTCTCACACTATACCATTAGTTGAAGGATTCTGCAACATCTAATAATCAGTGTAATCACAGACAGTTTAAAACACAGATGAAGCTTCCAGGTCAGAAAAATGAAGTCAATATAGGAGAACTTGCATTCTGCATTCTGGCTGGCGATAGCTGTAGCTGCAAAAACACTTTGATGCCTGTAGAGGCAGTAGCGGTTTTAGATACGGGCGTCACGGGCGGTTGCCCGGGGCGGCATCGTAGTGTGGGGCGGCATCACGGGCATCGGCAAAAAAAAAAAAAAATGCTCGTACTCATGCTGCCCCGACGTCAGCCAGCACATATTGGGAATGTCACAGGCACCGATAGGTTTTTTATCGCCCATTTGCTGGGAGTAAGGACGCCCTCCGTTTGCGAGGTGCGCCTGCTGCTTGCGGCACAGGGAGGAGAGGGCGGGGCGGCGGGGAAGTCTCTGGTGGCTGGAGCAGCATCTAATAACCAACTCGCCAAATAAAACAAAATAAAAACAAACCAACAAACACGAAAACACCAGACATCATGATACAGACTTATAATTTGCACCGATGTTTTTTCGAAATTCTATACGCGAAAAGTGAGCGCGAGAGCCCTCGGTGCGCCTGCTCGCTGCTGAAGTCAAAGTAAACTTTATTGTCATCTCCGCTACATACAGTCCAGTATATAGAGAGACGAGGCGACGAGGCTCCAGTTACAGCAGTGCAAGTAAACAAACAATAAATATAAGAAGAGTAAGAAAATAATTATACACTTTAGGACTCGGGGTAAAGGATCAATAACAATTTAAAATTTATAATTTACAGTTTGAGTTTACACACACAACCCGTCGAAAGGGGAGGGGGGGGCTGCTTCCAAATAGAGCACATTTCATTTATAATGTTGTAAATCCAAGCCCATTATATATTCAAGATTTGAATCCTAAGTTGTGTGAAATCTCAGAAATGCACCCTAGACAAAGTGAATCTGTGAACTAAGGTGTAGGTGTGTTAGATCATGTTGTGGTGATCCTCGAGTTGGGGGATTTGTGTTCATACTGGAGAGCAAAATTAAAACCAAGATGGACAAGAAAAGTTCAAAGCCATCAGGTCCTCAGTTTAGAAAAAAGAGAAAAGAAGAGGAGGAGAAACGAGTAAAAGATACAGGTAAGCAGATGTGTGATTGGATAATGGCAGGTCACCCTGAACCAATCAGAATCAGAATACTTTATTAATCCCTAAGGAAATTATGTGCGTTACAGTTGCTCCAAGAAGAAATGTTAAAAATAGCAACAGTAACACACTAAACTCCAAACAATACAATATGTTATAGATTTTAATATTAATTAGTCATTGTCAGTTGTTGATTTGTCCTGTTCTCATTGTATGATGAATTATGATGGCTGTTTGGTAGCTGTTTGCATACTATGAAAACTCTCTCTCTCTTCATATATATGTGTGTGTGTACAACAGCTTCATGTTTTGTTTTGTCTGTATGTATGTGTGTGTGTGTGTGTGTGTCTTGGGGGTGGGGGGCGCCAGAGGGAGTGTTCGCCCAGGGCGCCAAACAGGCTAGGACCGCCACTGTGTAGAGGCATAATATGAGAAAAAGGCTCTCTGCCTTGATTTTATGAGCTCAGTCACTTATTTGGAGTCTTATTTAATTTAAAAAAAATTATGCATATTTTGTCTATGGCTAATGAGTTGTCAGTCACAAGTTATTAGCCAATGACAGTGCAGTTTATCAGCAAGATCCAGCACATCCAGTATTTTGCAATCAAGACTCAGTGGTTGGAATGCTAATCTCAAAGCTTCAAAACAGGGCTTTAGAAACGAATGGGTGACAGCACAGTAGCCATGTCCATCTTTTATACTGTTCCTGAGTGTAACGTAAATAAAGAACACCATTGGTCCATTTACTGACCCTGTGTAAGTAATGAAAAATGAAGAAAACAAATTAAATACAAACATAATGGTCAATGTGTCCAGTCTGTGGTGTCATTTAAGATGCAGTTCTTACAGCATGAGTGTCATATCTTTTTGTGTTTCACATTACCAGTTATTGTATCAAAACTGTAACTCACATAGCAGCTGTGCTGAGAATGAGATGAATTCCTCTACAGGAAGTTTATTGTGAATGAATAACGAAACAGAATGTCAACTAATATAAGCTCACGAATAAGTAAGAGAGATAAAATGAAATCATTAGGTATAAAGAACATTTATTACCTTTACATGGTGATAAAACTGCACTAATGACATTTTTAGTAGTTCTGAGGAGCAGAAATGTCCTCGAGAATCATCGTAAGCTTTGGAGCAGAGAGGCATGTAAAACATATGTGACACTAAACTGCACTAACCCTTTTTAACTTTACCATGAAGTACCACACAATTCTTTTATTAAACAGCAAGATACCATTGGAATTATGCCCATCTCAAATTAGAGACAAAGAGGCCCCATGCTGTATTTTCTGTATTTTAAATTATACTCCTGGGTCATCACATTCCTTTTGGGTATAAAGGAATGTGATGACAGCTTTTCTCTTCAAATCAGATGAGAAAAGCTGTTCTGAAAAGCTTTTTTCATCAAAACAGAAAAAATTGTGATACATGCCAGCAAACTATAGCATAAGGCTCTTACATACAGCACTGTATATATTTAATTCATGTTGAGGATTCTTTCCCAGTAGAGTGATGCAATTCTTGAAAACAACTGGATGGCCGTTTGTGTTTGTGTCAGATGAAGTATGGCATTCTAATGTCAGATTTTTGGCTTAAAGTTTGGTGTAATTCCTTCAGCAAATTCCCCTTGTAGCTTCTGGCAAATCAGCAGCTGGGAGAGGAGACAAGATGGATCACTGGAGTGACAGCCAGCAAAACACCCACAGAAAATTCAGCAAGGATCCATGACTGCACAGACAAGCTGCACACAAAAAACAGACATGCACACTGAAATACAAAACCAGTGACAGATTCATGCATGGACTTAAGATTTATGTGCCCCTAATGCACAGATACAACCCCTTTCCACCCAAGTCAAAGAAACACACACAAACACAAGAACAAATGATGCATAATGACAATAACTTACACTTTGTGAATTACTTTAATGACCCTAATTTTATAGTACTTTGCAAAAGTCTTGAATTACCCCGTATTTCTTTATATTTTACTTCCAAGGAGCAAGAGTTGCTTGTACTTTGTATTTTTCTGAAGGCTTCTGAAAGGTCTTTCACAGTTGTTCTTTGGGTATTGGCTACTTTTTCACACATTTTCAGTCCAGTCCTTGTACTTTTTTAAGCCTCTTAACACTGACCTACAAATCATCCAAGTATTAAAAAAGGCATCTAACTCAAGGGATGAATCCGAGTTGTAACTGTGCATCAAAAGCACATAATATATTCACATTTCTTCATTTAAAAATGTCAAAGTTAACAAAATGTTTTTGCACCACCAATTTCCTATTGGTCAACAAACTTGGCTAGTCTTCCACTGGTGGGCAATGTGGAAGCTGGACGTGTAAAGGACTAAAGCAGAAGTTGCAGGCTTTAAAAAAAATCTACAGCAGATGAACAACATCTGAGAGTCATGTCTTTTGGAAGTATGACAAAATTCAGCAAAGACCAATCCGAGGACCTGGAAGATCCATCTGGCATTTCGGTTGATCCATCTACTGTTCACTTATTAGAAGTTGTCTCAGTTGAAGAGTAGCTGTTAAGGGGCCATTCTTAAGGAAGGGAAACACAGAGAAAAGGTGAGCTAAGATATGCCAAATTACACAAAAAAAAACTGTGGCCCCAAGTCTTATAGAGTAATAAATCAAATTTAAAAAATTTTTTGCTCAAACTGTTGTCAGTATGTATGGTTGTGGCCAGGAAAGGTACGAAAGTGGGTGTCTACAGCCATGTGTAAAACATGGTGGAGGCGCTATCATGGATAGGGCTTCATTTGAACGCGTGAGATCTTGCAAAATTAACGGAGTTATGCAAAAACCATAACAAAAACTATTAGATTTTGATCCACCATGCAGTGCATTTTTCTGCATGACAATGATGCCAAAACAGACTGCCAAAGCAGTAAACGCACAACTTGATTACAGAACACAGAATACCTCCCAAGAATCCAGACCTCAACATTATTTAAGCAGTGTGGGATCATTTTATTAGAAGAAAACTCACCTAAGAAAGTTCAGGCTGTGCTGTTGCTGATCATGAAGGTAATTATACAAAATATTGACTTTCAAGTTTGTTAGAATTATACAAACTCTGCTTTTCCTTATATACTGCATTTCGTGCACGTTTAAACATTTGAATACATCACTGCACCTATTTCAAATTTTCCCAGCAAAATATACAGTGAGATTGGGCAAAGACTTTTGCACAATACTGTAATTCTAGTTCAATCAGATTTGTTGTTGAAGACATGTTAACAAGCCCATTTTCTGAACATTAATGCAGACCAAGTACACTTTCCTATAGCAGGAGATAGGAGACCAATGCACCTCACCATACCACAAAAAACTGCTCAGGAAAAGGTCAGTGAACACAACAGAAGCACAAGCTATACACACCTCCAAACCACAATCCACTTGAGAATTAAAGATATGACAGAACAAGTCCAGTCCACTTGGGCCCCACACCACAACTCACAGAACAGAAATGATCCAGCTCCAATGTCTGTAATTTGATACAGTGGCAGCAAATGATGAGAACAATCAGTAATCAGAGACATTTGTCTTCAAACTGTAGCTTCAAACTGTTTTCTACAAATAGCAGCATGAGAAATGCCTGATGTTCAGTTCTGATGGATAAAGAAGTTTAACGTATCAACTATGCAACTACAATTTCATGCAAATGTGTTCTAATCTGGTCACAGTTTATTTCTGATGCACACATGCTAAACACACACTTAGACACACTAAAAACCTGAAAACATAGGGAAATGCAAATTAGAACAAATGAGCACCAGCTTTGAGAGTCTGTGTGACATGTTCACATTAAATGCCAAATGTTGGCCCGAGGAAGTGACTTAGTCATGATAATTGGAAGCTTCAAACATCAAACTTCAAAACAAATGCTCAGAGTTCAAAACGAGACCCTCCCATGATTCCTCTGTGGGTGTAATGACTCTCCTTCACACTCCTTGGGCACAATGTGGCATTCATACCAATCAGACTCAGCCTCCCTCAAAAAAGTCTCACTTTCTTTCCCCTTTTTAAATCACGAGGCACTGCTTTATTTGGGGGTTCAGGCAGACTTATTGTAATAACATTTTCTAGCTGCACAAAATGAGAAAGGAGCAATAATGACATCGTTGTCAAAAGAGTAGAAGAGTTAGGTGTTTGTAAATGTGCAAAGTAGAACAAAGAGGCTGTCTAAGATGCTGCTAAGGTGCTAGTGGTACTAAGAGCAATGGTGAAGAATTGTTGGCAAACCAACCCTAGAGACAACAAGATTGTTTCTCAATGTGACAACAGAAAACACTATCAGTAACAACAGTTTATAGTGCACCACAAAAAAAATCAGGGTTCTGTACGTTGTGCCTGTGCTGTGCAGTAAAGTCATGACAAATGAGGGGACATTGAGTGGAATCCAGGTGACATTCTTTGGCTGACTGCCTTTTCTCTGCCCACCCAGGGGAGTAATTTCACACTGTTGAGAGGCTACTACACACATTTTTCATACAGAAGAAGGAAGCAGCAGAATGAATGGTAGCGTTTGATTTCCCGCGTGCGCACCTGAAGACGAGTCCGATTTTGAGAACCTTCATGGATTATGGAGCTCAGGAGTTCTCTAAAACAGCTCGACAAGGTGAAACGAAGTCTCACAGGAAAGCGCAGACAGAAACTACCTCTGGTATGTTAGTTTAAAAATGAATCAAAAAAGCACTTGTCTTTTGTTTTTGCCCTTTCCTTTTTCCATCCTCAGATGGTGTGAGAAAAGCATGGGAAGACGACAGAATCCACTCTGATACAGGGACAACCAGCCCTATCTTTTTTCTTTTTCTTTTTCTGGGTGAATTCTCATAAGAATTATCTATGGTTATGCTCCTAGCTTTTGACAGGTCGATTGAACAGAGCTAGCTTGTTTTCTCTCCAAAGATAGGACCTAGAGCAATGGAAAATACTTTGTCTGCTATCATCAAAGGCCACAATAATCCCCTACGCTGAAATATATAGAACTCTAGACATGAGAAAGCAAAGAAAAGGCCAATGGACCCGAGAGAAATACAAGAGTAAAACCCAGCAGAAAATAATCCTTTACAGCAAATACAACAAAAGGGGAATTTCTGAGTACTCTTATATATTTTTACCACATCTACATGACCTATTAAATGATAGCTTTACAATATAATCAAAGCTCAGCAGTTTTGCACCAAAATCATTTAAGCTGACCAGGATTAACTGTAAATTGTCACTTCTGAGCTTCTCGGGACATAAGGTGGAGAAATGCTCCAGACAGAGGAGCTACTGGGTCGTTAGAACACTTTAAATATACCCTTTAACTTACACTGCGGTTTTGGCTCCCACACTAATATTTGCTCCCACAAGAATTTGTATGTGTTAGCGTGCAAAGTAATAAAGCAGAGGAGAAATAACAAGGGTACACTGTAGGGCAGGTTTGAAGAAAGGGCCCATTGTATTCTTATTTGCTCAGGGACAAAAGTCAAACGCAAACATTTTGAACTTGCTCGCTGCAGACAAGTAAAGCAATGTGCAGGAATTTGAAATCATTTGAAATCATTAAAATAGTCTCTCCGCTCTTGCTCTTGAGGAAGGCGGTCGCACTTTTCTCCTCTCCTCCTCTCTCTTAGCTTCCCTGCTTAGCCTGTTATGTCCTTGTCTAGTCTCGTGTTTTTTTGTATTACTTTTCCCTGGAACATTCTCTCACAGTCTGTTCTCTAAAACCTAAAATAGGAATTATGGATTTGATCAACTGGTCCCTAAATGCAATTGACACCCCTTTCTCAATGAGAAGTTTGGGCTTGGGTGAGCCTGAGTGCTGAAGATATCTACCTATTCGGAACCATGGTAACAGGGTTCTTGCTGATCGGAGCTGGCTTGGCCCTGACTTATCGAAGAATTAAGAAAGCGGAACCGGCTGTTCAAACCCCCACAAGACTGCCTGCTGGGATTGAAACGATGGGAAGAGGCGTGAGTTTCTCAAAATGGGCTCATTGAGTGCAGCACGGATAAGATCTTGGAAAGCCTTACGGCTGCCGTGAATACTCAAAATAATATCTCTGAGTGCAAATTGGATGACATCTCGGGGAGGCTCACTGTAGTCGTGGGTTCTCAGAATCGGCTCTTTGAGCACAAGTATGACGACATCACAGAGCGCAAGTATGGCGAAGCTCGCGGCTCTCCAACGGGAGATTGAGAGACCAGTGTTGGACTGTAGAACTGCTTTGAAATTCATATGAGCTGTTCGCACTAAAGTAAAAAGCACCATCACTTCATGCGGATACCCTCTCGGCGCCAGCTGCGGTCGCAAGGCTGGAGCCGAACAAAAACACCCTGATAACGACTGTGTTTAGTCTGTTCCTTCCCATTCCATGCAAGGCCACCTGGGTTGGCTGGAAGACTGTTTACTTAGCCTAGCAGGGCGAAGCACACTGTCTCAGCTGAACTCTGGACACGCGCACACATACATATACACTGATATGCACACACTCATCCCCCCTCCCTTTCCAAACGACTTCGATGCTTGTTCCCTCCTGGGAACACGAGGGGTCTGAGCCCGCGCTGGAATTGTAGCGCTGGGCAAGATCCTATTTCACTGCAGGGCAACCTGCACATGGCGAATAAAGCCTTGATTAATTGATTGATTGAGTTGGTGTGGGGGTGGAGTGGGGTGATTTTTTGTTGTTGTTGTTTGCTTGTTTGGTCTTTGGCTTTCTTCCACTGTGTGTCTCTTGTTCTGTCCCCCTCCCACAACCTGATTCTGCTGAAGGTTTCTTCCTGTTAAAAATGACTTTTTCCTTTCCACTGTTGCCAAGTGCTTGCTCACAGGGGATCATTTGATTGTTGAGGTTTTCACTCTATAATTGAGTCTTTAACACACAATGTAAAGCACCTTGAGGCAACTGCTGTTTGGCACTACATAAATAAAATTGAATTGATAATTGAATTGAATTCAACTCTGTTATTCCTAATAAGCCATCATTTTAATATTAATAGTGAAGTGCTGTGAGAGTGAAGTAATGGGAAGTAATGTCAGTGTGAGTTAACAACAGGCACTCTGGCATAACTCTCTTTAAAGCATACAATTTAGGACCGATAAAAAACGAGAAGCCCAACACTACTCTTGAAAAACCTTGTTTTGACATCCTCTCGATTGCTAAAACTCACCGAGCTTATAAATTACTGCCAGCCACCGTGTTACTCCTCATATTTACTGATATGTAAGATAAACGCAATTAGTAGTGATAAAGCCATAGAGTGGAACTGCACTGCAAATACAGTCACAGTCACTTGCAGAGCTCTTACTGTACTGTCTCTCTGTGACAGGTTACTTTCTGAAAAATTTCATTTGGCTTTATTATCACATTCAAGCATAATTCTGTCACTCCACAACACCCTCACACATGAGCTGACACAGGACCTGAGAAAATTAAATTCCACAGTTATCAGAGTTTGTGATCATTCAGACAAAGCATAAGATAGGTCAAAGGTCAAAGGCAATCAGCACCATTCAGTGAAGGTGACAAAGCAGCAGACTCGAGTCAATATTGACTTCTTCTGTGTACCTACATTCCTCCTACTGGGAGACTGAGGCAGACAATACAAGGACAGCAGACTGCTCTGGACCTTTCATCTCCCTTTACACGACCAAGAGTAGCAATGAAAGGAAGAAAGACTCAGATGACTTGTGAAATGAAGAAAACTTCTGTCAAACTTTATAAAAGGTTTCAGAAAAGGAAGAATGAGTAAATCAGCTTTTCTAGCAGACAGGATTTTTGTTTATGAAAAAGAAATGTTGTCACTTGCTGGGAAAGTACTTTGAGGAGAATGTTATCACAGTGTAGACGCACATTTGTTTCTCATAGAAAATGGGAGGTCGCCGTCTAGCTGGCTTTGATAGGTGTGTTTGAACAGCCAAATGACAGCACAAGGAAATCACTGGCATCTTTTGGGTTACATGCCACATAACAGCAAGAAGCAGACGGCTGTTTCATCCTTTCCTCCATTGATCCACTATGGGTATTAGATTCCTGCAGATTTGAGTCATGAGTTATGATGAAGACACTTTTTTCGCCTGCTGCAGGTCCAAACACACACACAAATTAAACTGTTGATACGAAAAAGCCTTTTTTAAAGCAGCGCAACAGGCCCAAAATGTACCTGCTTAGTTTCGACCTTATTGAGCCATGATTGGCTGGTCACAATGACCTTAGCGCATCATCAATCACTGCCGCCCCCAAGTGCTTCAGTTTTTTCTCTCCCATTATTAGTCTTTACAGGGCCGGTGCTGTGATGGATAACACCACAGGGAGAATGTCTCTTCTGTGGCTTCTAATGGGGTGAGACCACCCCCACATTCACATTCTGAGACAGAAAAGAGCATAAAATCACTCAGATAACAGCAAGGGGAGGCAGAGGGGTTAAACAATCAACCATTTGGAGGCTGTAGGTGTTATTATGCATTAGGGGCTGATGCCCTTCACTGACTAAGACGTTTGTCAGCCCACTCACTGAGGAATATGCTACTCTGTGCTGAGCATCGCTGCATCCAGCTTCTTTAAACAGGATATTGCGTTTAAAGACTCTGAAGGGAAGATAGATGCAGTGCATTCATCCAAGCCAAGATATCTATTCTGCCTCATTTGGTGTTCAACATGCAACATACAGTATAAATAAAGTCTAAACAGCAGGTGGTGCTGTATGTACAGTTAATGGGCCCACAACTACACTTTTTTTTCCAGAGGGGAGTGCTTAAGTACATTGTCTTTGTCTGACGTACTTATATTCTCGTTGTCTGAGTGAGTGTAAGCATGGCATTTGCTTGCATTTGAACAGATATAATAACAGTGCTGTGATCTCTGCGTGGAATAATGAACACATCTTGGTTGATTTTTGATCCAAAAGACTTTCATATAAAGTTTAACCGTTGAATTTTTTACACAGTCAGACTAAATATTAGCTTGAAAGCAAGACTCAAAATCCATGGATAAAATCTGACTACATCTGTACAGTGTGGACATTTTTCTCTCTCTTTCCTCCTAACATTCATTTTACTATCCAGTAGAGAGCTCAGTTAATTGCAGTGTGATCCAGCGAACAACAGATGGCACTATTGGACACATCATGCTCCACAGATACTCCCTCTCCTGCACAAATGGTCTTGAGTGCAGATGTGGGTTGAAAGGGGTAGGAGGATGCAATCAATGCTCTCTGAATGTTCATAATGTAGATGTTCTGGTGCCTGTGTTCTGACCTTTTATGCCCAAACATCACATTTTTGTTTCAAATTCCCACTTTGAAAAATAGTGAGTAGAATATGTATATTGTGCTCTGTACCTTTGAAACCTGCAACTCACGCCTGTCTCATAGAAATGCTATTTACAGTACATCAGAGAAGCATGAAAAGAAAAAAAAAGAGGGGCTGATGGGGAGGGGGATGTATATTTATCTTACCCAGTGTGCTGAAAAACAACCACAATGTGGAGCGATGCATAATGTAACAATGGAGTGAATCATTACATAGATGCATGTGTGTGTAGCAACAATGCTGCAAGAAAGTCATAGTGTGATGGCATGCGCTGAAGATGTGAACCAGCAGATCCTCAGATGTTTTTTTCATTGCTTTGGTTCAACAGAGGCTTAGTCTTTTGAATGCTGCAAGTCAGAAATGCTGAGATTTTTTTCTTTTGTTTTTTTATTTCTTATTTCCAGCAAAAACCATACAGTAAATAAGCAATGAATGCATGCATGCTACTTGTGCAACACTTAAGTAAATTTTTAAGATTAATGCTTTTGTATCAGGCTATTCTGCATTCTAAATCATTTTAAGTACCCTTTGTTGCAAAAATGTCTGAGCATTTACATGGAAACAACTGAAGGAATGACTTCAGCTTGTGTGCATAAATGCACTCAGCTGACTGCAGGCTGCATGTGGATTCTTGCATTTGATTGACAGCTTCTGTAAGCAGACTTCTTCACAGTAGAAGAAGAGACAATATGAACAAATTTACAAGTCATGTGTTGTTATAATTATGATTTAAGAGGAAATTACATTAGCATTGCACTGCAAAATCACTGCCAGTGTGTTACAGGCTGCTGCAGGCTGTTAGTAAGTGTGACCATCTCCTCGTGATGCAACGACTGACTGCCGCCACGGCGGTAACATAACAGTAAGAAATACACTGCGTTCAGGTTATGCAGATCGACAAGTTCAACAAAAAAATGAACTGAAATCTTTTTGATGATCACCTTTCAATTTTTTTACTTGCCAGACACTTAACGAGTAAAGTCATTAAGAGATAATGGCTCGTACTTGAATTTGCTTCATTAGCGTCATGAACAGAGTAGGTAACCTCAGCTCTCCACAAAACGTGTGAATCTTTTTGGAGATGTTGCTAAATTGTGATTGTTGAGACTGTAACTAAAGTTGTCTCTTTAATCTTCCTTTGGCTAATTTTGGATAGTCCTCAGGGACTGTTGGTGACACACTTGCCATTGTGCTGTTCAGTCTTCAGTCCTGAAAGTGCTACAGGGCTGTCGGTAACTCTATCCCTGCTTTTGTTCCTCTCTCAAGAGACCACACGACAAAAGATGCAGTTAATGAGTTTATTTGAAAAGGAAGGGAAAAAATATGTTGAATTGAAGTGGACTTTATAGAAGCACATGGATGAATAGCAAAGGAGCAAGAATAGAGACTTTGAATTGAAGTTATTGCTGTTTGAAGGTAAATGAAGCCATAAGTTGAATGCACATCATTTAAACACTTTATGTAATGGCTTCCATAAGGAAAAAGAAACTGAACATTTAAGCACAACAACAGTATCAAAAAAAAGTTTGGTGTCTTTTTTGATCAAGTCTGATTAGCATATATCCAAACTGCACTTTTCTGCTATAACTTTAAAAGTAGGTGCTCATAAATCTCGTCAGGGGATTATCTGCAGTCAGAACCCTCCATGATGGTCATGATTAGGCCCAGTGGGTCTTTGGTTGGTTTGGAAAGTGTAAGGCTATGTTCAGTGTTAGTACTCTTTCCCCTTAACTCTCTCTGCTGCTCGATCCAGCTGTGAGGTCAGTGAGCTCCAAAGTCTTTGATGGACTGGAAAGAGGAAATTACTTTTTTGTGGCCATGATATTAAATGTACACGGTTGGTTTGATTTTAAAGACATCTTTTCAGACTCTCTTGAATGAACTGGGAGGATACATGGGAAACAATTTATTTTTGTGACTTAAGTCAACATTTTTCCCCCCTCTATACCCTATAGCAAGGCTTCCTCTATGACCATGCCTTCTCCTGCCAAAAGTTCCTCTTTTTGCTCCCATATTCTATTAATTTTGTTCTGTTTGCTGAAATTATATCGAGGAACGAGTATAATTCACCCCTGCTCCTCCACTACCAACACCACTGCCAATGCTTTGCATTATTGAACACATTGCAGCACGGGCACCGTGTCAGATTTACAGACTTAGTTCAGTTGCAGTGGAAGTTGTGGTCAAGGCTGCTCTGAGATAAACACGGTTAGCACGGTTGATCATTCAGTGGTCATAAATTCTATTAACAAGAGTTAATGAAAAAAACACATTAAAAAGCAAATGAAACTCATATTTTTCTCTCTGAAATTAAAAAAGGTTACCAATTATACAAAATTTAAGGTTTTTCTTGATATTTTCAGTAACAATACAAGTTTATTGATTCTTTTGTCTGAATTTGACACACAAACAATGGCCAGATGAGGATTTGCTATGTTTTATCAGTGTTACTGCCAGGCTAAACTATAGCCCTACAAGATGTGGATCATCAAGCATTTCCTCCTGAAGCACCCGGAGCTCTGCTTTGCTTTCACACATGAGTAGGCAAACCATCCAATAACCCGAATGGTGCAGAATTCTGAAGTATGGCATCTGCACCGTGCAGGTCAGTTACTGTTGTACTGTAGCTTAGCAGGTGTCTGATTTCTCTCAGTTCTTTTCATCCATCTGGGTGTTTTATTCAGGGTTTTCAATCTTTCCAGATTATGATTCTCTAGTCAGGTGTATGATGCCCATACTTAAAGATCTTTGAGGTGGATGCAGGCTCACCAAGCTTGCCAAGGCAATTAAACTCATGACCTTGACTGGGTCACATGGAGACTGACATGAACAGAATATTCTTACTTCAAAGTTAAAAAAAAAGAAGATGGGGACCCAGAAAATACTTTACATGTTTTTTGTCTTTCACTTACTGCCACGATGCAATTTTCTGCTAGTATGGCATATTTTGTGCAACTAACAAATTATGGAGGGTTTAATTTGATTTAGGATTCAAAATAAATGCAAATGCAAATTTCCTCCAACAGACCAAATAATTTAGAGTTGTGTAGCATTTGTGAAATGAATATAAATGTGCCATCTGCAGAGCTGAGACCATTGGCCTCTCTTCAAGAACAGACACAAAAATGGGTCACATTGTATTCCATCAGCCTCAGAACTGTAGCTCTGAGAACACAGTGTGCTAACTTGTGCAGTACCTACTACAGAGAAGAAAAACTTCAGCATAAATATTCAAGTATTTACATATGAGTCATTATTCAATCACTGCCACACACCAGTGCACTAGATGATGAAGGGTTTAGCGTGGTGCACGGGGAGACAGTGAGCTGGAAAGTGAGTGAGATAAGTGAGCGGGTGTGTTTCTGTGTGCGATGATACCAGCAGCAGCGACTGTTCAGTATGACTGGAAGACCAGATGGAGTCAGAGTTAAGATGGAGTGTTTGATTTTCCCAGCTCTTTTTCCCTCCTGCAGGTGTTTCACCAGCACAGCGTGCACACGTTGACTCCGTTTTTGACAGTCATATTGCTTTGCTGTCTGGTTTACATTTGCTATCTCCAATTGAATGATAAAGAATAACTCTTACCTCCACACATTTTGTCCTTAAGACTCAGACACATACTGAGTAAGAGGCTGGATCATCTATTTGACCATAATTCAAAGTCATTTCATCACAGTTTAAGGACGTTTTGACAAAAAAAAAACCCAGTAATTTGTCTTTTTGAGAGTTTTTCCAAGGGTATCGGAGAAGAATCACAGTATGAATAAAATAGGATGGTTAAATGTGTGCTAACTGGGCTGATGTTTTTACACTGCTAGATAAAGAGGGCCCTGATAATGCAGTGTCTTCAGAGTCTCGTTTACAGAATTCATGGCTGGAGGCTGTGAGAATTTACCAATTATCTGTGTGTGCAATAAAGCAACGCTGTTTGACTTGGATGCAACACATACGTTTGGATCCAACACAAGAACTGAAAAGGACCTCAGTCTGTGCAGTCCGCTCTACAGCTAGCAGGGCACCAACCATTTAAAAACAGTATGCGTCCCATGCAGTAGCAGAGCTGCCCATGTAAGCCAGGGAGCATAGTTATAATGATAATTATGCTACAGAGCCGTGCAGTAGAAGCTGGTGAAGGCTAGCATGGGCAGCTATTTATTATTTCTGTATAGACTTAAAAAGCAGGAGCATGAAGGTTGTTGCTATGCCTCACAATAATTCCATGTTCTCATATTAATGTCACTATATGTCCCTAAGCCAAAAGTCCAGAACAGACTTTTTCACTTCTTTTTCTAATCTTGCTTTTATACCAAGGGTGTCAAACACAAGGCCCGTGGGCCAGAATTGCACCAGCAAATACTCTAATGTGGCCCGGTGAAGTGCTTTGGAAAATATAAGGAGGGCATATATTTTTGGATTTAAAAGCTTTTTTGTAAGTATTACAGCTTTTTTCTGCTTGTAAACACCTCTCCCACACCCATTCATACTACACCAAAGTCACAAAGTAATGGATAAAATAGTTATCAAGAGAAAAGTTCCTGGTTTTTACTTTACTACTGAAATTTTAGGTTAAAAACAGAGCTTTTTTATAGAGCAACAAAAATGCTTTATAAATACAGTCTGGGCAGAGAGCTAGCTGAACTTTTTTTGGTCAATTTTTGGTCAATTTGACACATTTATGTAAAATTGCACTTCTTCATCTTATATTAAAATATCACAGTGATTAAATGTGTGATTGAATATCTTTAAACTGACAGAAAGGGGAGTTTCACTTGTCCGACCCACTTAAAATCAAAGATGGCTGTATACGGCCCTTGATGTTAAATGAGTTCGACATCCCTGCTTTATACAATGTCCAGGGAGGCCAATTTCCTTACTATATTCACCCACCTTAGACCGTGTTGTATGCACGGGGGAGCCAATCAGAAGAAATTTTACTGAGTTATGCAATGCTCCACTGGTCGAATTAAAAATTAAAACGGAACAAATAGTTGCTTAAAGCTTGTAGAAAGAGAAGAAGAAGTTCAGGTGGAGCTGACACAACCAAAATGAAGCCAGCATATGTACTTTGTGTGTGAGTGAGTAGAATCTACAGTATGTCTTTATGCCATGATGACAAAATGTTTGCAATCATGAAACAATATCTTCTTGTGCAAATGAGTCTTTGCAAAAGAGATGTTGTTCTATAGCGTGTGCGGACAGATGGTCTCAAGAGCAAAACTGTATCACGTTTCGGCTCAAAAAGGAAGACTTGCTCGCACAATTCCTGAGATTTAAAACAGAGGCTACTTAGAATAGCTAATAGAGAAGCTAATATTAGAGAGAAGCTAATATTTCCTCTTTTCACATCATTTTCTTACTTCATACTCTACAAGAAGTAATTTTATGGCCCTGAACGTTTGTTTTTACAGCATCCATGTTTGATGGTATTTCTGTGTTGTTTATAAGAAATGAGAAAAATGAAATGAAAGAAGTTTAGAAGAGAAAAACTGGTAATATATTCATTTTGCCTAAAGCTACTTTATCTTTGTTCTAACTCCAGAAATTACCCAAAATGTGCATGCATTGTGCACTCTGGTGGAGTAATATTGTAGCCGGTACACACTTTCGAACGCTCACAGCGTGGGGTCTACTGTATAGTAACTAGAAACATATAAACTGAGCTAAAAATGTGCAGCTTGTAAGAAATAACAACGGCAGCGAGCACAGCCAGCCTGGAAACATTGTGAAAATGAATGGAAGCTGAAATGAAAATAGAAATTGTTAGAAAAAAACAGGATCATTTGGGCTGAAGCTATCAAACTATTACTTTGCAGGCATTCATTTGTTTGTGTGTGTGTGTGTGTGTGTGTGTGTGTGTGTGTGTGTGTGTGTGTGTGTGTGTGTGTGTGTGTGTGTGTGTGTGTGTGTACTTGCGTGCCTGCACCACCAGTTTTGAAGAGAAGTCTTCTGTAGGTCAGAAAATTCTTTGATACAAAGAGTTAGTCACTCAGACAGAGCACAGGTGACAGATATGCATTATGCATGAGAGCGGAAGGAAAGGCTGGATATAAAAAGAACACTAAGATATTCACAGTTACACATACAGTTGAGCAGAGCCATACTGTATTGTTGCTTAAGGCAACTTTATTAAAACACAACTAGACAACCGTGCTGCACAGCCTGTGCTTTTTCAAACACATTAACACAAAAGAATACGCAGGCATGTACACAGCTTCAGCACATAGGTCGCACATATTCGGATGAGCCAGTCCAGAAAATACTCCCACCACAGCTAACTGTGCTCCCACTCCCTCAGGCTGAGGAGGTAGTCTGGGGCTGCACTTTAGTGCCCGACGGCAGAGAACAACTTTAAAAGGTAAGTGTCAGGTCTCTCCATCTGTTTTTCTGTTCTGGGACAGACAACAAGTAAAATCGCTTCAGTGATCCAAAATTACAAACCAGATGTCAGCAGCAACCCAGACTTCATGCTGTCCTCCTTTGTGATTGCGACTGACACTGTAGGTCGAAAAAGTTAGCAACCCTCACTTGATACAGGTGATGATGTTTGTAATCAACGGCTGTAGATTAATTATGCAGATTTAATGGTGGTAGAAATTTATGTGTACTTAATCTTAGTCTCAAACTACTTTTATGTAAATGAGGGCCATTTGATCACTCGCTCTCCTACTGATCCTGAAAAGTTCCACGTCTGCACTGCTATCAGTGAAGAACTTACTGAGGAGAACCTATTCTTTAAAACAATCTAATGTTTGCATATTTTCGTGACTAATTATTAAAATAAAAATTGTTGATTTTTCAAAGTTTCTGGCAATGAACCACAAGTTAACATCTCAATAACCAACACAATAATCAACACAGTTCCTCTGAGGTTTACTTTAGCATCCTTACCTAATTGTTTTGATTCTATAATACCATCATACAGATGTTTTAAGTAAAAAACAAAACAAAGCAAAGCAAAAAACTCTTCTTCAGCAGTTTGATAACTTAATTGTTCATCAGAGAACAGCGGAAAGACACAGCTATGTCAGCAGCTAAACAGCTACACAAACAAAAAATAAATTTTAAATACTGTGTTTCCTGATGCACAATTCTGAATTATAATTTACCGGTTTTAACCTTTAAATCAATTCCACGTTTAAAGGTTGTTAAGATAAAAAGAAAATGAAAGCTGTTTCTCAGGAAGCGTTTTTCAGCTACCTGATTTTTTTTTTTCTTTTCAGAATTATTAAGACACCAACAACAAGGTCATTAACGTGCTACATTTTAATGTACAGGATGCTAATGAGTAAGAAATTACATTGATGATGAGCTAGAATGCAGTATATTGCCTTTAATAGAGGATAATGGTGTGATGCCATGATGGGGAGGAAAGATCTGAAATGCAAAACCTATGAAGCTTTGTTAAAACTCAACAGAGGACGCAAAGATAAGCAGAAGAGGATGCAGTGTGTGCACACTTACACACACAAACAGAGGAGGCAAAAGTGCAGAAGTACAGATACCTGGGGTAAAAATACTTCAGTAAAATTACTTAAGCAACTTTTATACTCAAATAAAAGTGAAATTGTACAGGCTCTGAAATGTAGTCAAAATAAGACATTAAAAATCTCCTTAAAGGACAATTTTACTAAATATTTTTTTTCAAAGGTAACTGAATGTTGTGTTATATTAATATAATAATAAAACAATATTGCACGTATAATAAAAATGTTACACTGTAAATTCTAACTCTGATTAATCTACTTACTTTTCACAATCAGTGAAATCATAGAGGGTGACTTTGCCTCCTCAACTAAACAGTAAAATGTAGGTTTTTGTTAGTGTAAAGGATGTGATTGCCTGACCTGCTGCTCTTTGTGGATTTATATTCAACAAGATGTTAACAGTTTCACAGGCTAAAATGTTTATACTATATTTACATTAGACAGTATAAAGCTAATTAATCTAAGCATCATCAGCTTAAATGCAAATTCATCTCTGCTACACTTGATGTAACTTAAATGTGACTATGAGCACCACATCCACCGTGCACCAGTCGAATACACGTCGCTACTGTGAATTCACCACATAATTGAAGCTAACCTGTTTATCTGACACAAAACTACCCAGTATTTTCATGAAACATTTGAGTAACCCAAAGTTAGTATAGCTTTGTTTGTTTTGCAGCACTTCAGAAATTTATCAAAACACATCTACAAATCCAATATGTGATTAAAATGATGACATCACATGCAAGCTTTAAATTTAAATTTATCACGTGCCACTGAGCAGTCTTTGCCTTTAAATCTATCCTCTCTTCTTCCTCTTCTGTCTTTCTTGTCTTTCTCCATCTCTGAGTGAAGTTAGCTGTGAAAAACAGCAGCTGGACCTTTAGCGACACACTGTGTGACAACCTGCACACAAACAGTTTGTGTGTTTGCTGATGTTTGTTGAGGTAGAAATGTTGAATTTGAAATTAGCTGCTACTTAAAAAAATGTGTCTCCCTTCATCCTCTTCTGGAGAGCTAGCTGCATCACAAGTTACAAGTTCCTCAGCCCCCTACCTCCAGAGCATAAACGCTGTAAATGATACTGTTGAACCCAAAGTAATGAGCCTGTTTTAAAAATGTAAGGAGCAGAAAGTTTAAAAATGTAGGGAGCAAAAGTAAAACACTGTCGAAAAATAAATATTCAAGAAAAGTAGAGATACCTGAAAATTCTACTTAAGTACAGTCACAAAGTATTTGTACTTTGTTACTACCCACTTCTGCACACAAACAACAAGTGGACATACTCTGGTCTTTCCTAGTTAAATGCTTCTTACACAACTGCGCACTGTGCCTCGTAATTAGCCTTCAACAGGATGGACATTCTTAATCTTAATCTTTCCCTTATCTCTCGTGCCAGACGAGAGAAATTAGTGGCCTTCACCCCGCCACTTGGCTCCTCTTCACGCCTTGACCATTTTTCCTTATTATAGCTTTATGGGACCATGTGGCCCAATGTGATACCGCTGCAGACCATGGCTGGCTCGTTATCCCTGTCCTTTTTTTATCCTTTTGCCTGATTCATGAAATGTCTTCTGTGGCACTGGTGACTTAGCAACATTGATGTCACAATTCAAAGGTGCTCTCTGTTCTTGTGAGAGAATCAACAGACTGTTCATTGTGCTCTTTGAGTGTACACATGCATGCATAGATTCTGACATACAGAGAGGGGTAATGAATGCATAGACACACACAAAAGAAGGGATGTGCTCTCTCTCATTCTTTAACACACTTTAATATTCCCCTTGGTTGTGTTTGCCCCCAGCATAATCTAGGTGCACCTTGGCATAGTAAGAAGAAATGTCTCACTTATCATTTGCATCTGGCTTCTGTTGTAACCTTTTTGCATACAAGGGAATTATTACACTGTGTACTACTCAGACACATGCAGACTGATATATTCATCTTCCACTGACAACAAATTCCTGTCAGTCACAATTCCTGCATAGAAGCTTTAGCATTCTATGCATTTTAGTAAAAATCTCACCATCAGAAAGATACATAGGGGCTCATAGTCATTCCATACACAGCGCGGCAATCCCAGAACAGACTATGCCAAAAACAAGAGATAAATAAGTAATGGAATTGTGAGTGGAGAGAAAAACAACAGCAAAAATCAGAAACAATATGAGAACATTGGGTGAGGAAGAGATCAGCGCTTGTGCGTCTTATTGGTGAAAGGTTTTACCGTCCTTTCTCCTTTAAATTAAAGACACGGCCCTGGTTTTGTCTCAGAGGGATGCCACTTTCACCGTGGTCATGAACCATCCTATTCGTATTTCACTATTGTTATTTTTATGCAAATGCATTTTCCTTTTGTCCACTTTTTCTCGCCCTAATGAAACGGGTGCTCTGATGGCAGCGTTGCCCTCTCTGGTGGCATACAGGTAAATCACCAGATATGCACTGCAACACTTTTGAGGAGATACTTTAGACCTTGATGAGATTACTAGAGGTGCTGCTTTTTCTTCAAGGTGGCTTATAAATATTTAAAGTTTGACCATCACAAGATGCTTACAAAAAGATTTTTCTTCTAATTTACTTTTTTGATAAAGGATTTACTGCATTTAAACTTAGAACTGCATTTTTTCAGTGCGCTCACTCAGGCTAATGACATCCAGGGTTTATTTGTTCCTTACCCACCCAGAACTTCTTAGATTTGCTCTAAAAAATAAGAAATTCCTCCACAAATTTCTAGTTGCTGCAGAAGAGCAATTTAACTGCAAAATCACATATAACCAGTCGGCAACCAGCTGAGTCGAGGTTCTTATTGCAAAGAGATGTGTTGCAGACTCATCAGCGCAAGCTCGAGTGTGCAAAGTGTTGGCAATCTGTCTGCATTTATAAATTATTTGTAAATCTTTGCAGTAGAACGTGCCTCAATGCGACTGCAGTCAGTCTAAGTGGGATTATTTATTTAGATCACACCAAATCACAACAGCAGTCCCCTTGAGGTACTTTATATTGTAAGTTAAAGACTACAATAATAGAGAGAAAACCCCAACAATCAGATGGCCCTGTGGGCTACCACTTGGTGACAGTGGGGAGAAAAAACTCCTTTGGCAGAGGAAACGTCCAGTAGAATCAGGCTCAGGGAGGGGCAGCCATCTGCCACTACCAGTTGGGGGTGAGGGGAGGAAGACAGGACAAAAGACACAATGTACAAGAGCCAGAGATTAATCCTGCGTGAGATAAGTTCCTGAAAAACAAAAAATCACTGCAATCATCAGACAGTCAGTGTGTGTTTTATTGTTTGCCTTCAAATGTATCCATGTGTTTTATATATATATATATATATATATATATATATATATATATATATATATATATATATATATATATATATATATATATATATAGCTTCATAATCACAATGGTTCCCAAAGGACGCAGCCTCCTGACAATAGTGAGCTCAGTTTCCTTGTTTTCCCAGCATAAGGCTGCTATTTCTGCCTAATCAGTTTAATTCATACAGTCTCTGTTCAAATTAATTAATTAATTCAGTTATTACTGTTGGTCCTCTGAGTTTTTACCTGGCTCCACCATGTGGTCTAAATATTAGAGAAAACATCAGTTTGTCAAACTATTTGGCATATAACCACATGCCCGCAAAACAAATGAAATTCCCATCAGCTTCAATTGTGCTTTGTGTTTAATGGGAGTTGAAAAGATGGTGATTATGAGGAATATTATACTTGTACAACATCAACGTGTCACCATTGTTTGTGTGAGCATGCTGTCAAGCTGACATTGTTTTTACTCTTTCTACAGCCTCACAAAATCTGCAAGCATGACAGTAGATATGTGAAAAGTCAGAGAGCAATTTGTCATGTTCAGCCTTATCAACACTGTAATTGGAGTGTTTTCATGTTTTAAGTGATGCATTAGTGCTAAACACATTCATTATAAAATCCATTAGACATACAGTATGCAGTCTTATATTGTTAACTTGCTAAGTGCTAAATTCATTAGTTATATACCCAGCAGCAGAGTCCACAGAAAAATCGAAAAAAAAATCGAAATTTCATCTTGTTCATAATGTGTATCAGAGGTCACTGGAATATTGCAAGTTACACAATCTTGCTTTTTTTCAAAGTAACAAAAGAATCTCCGCTCTTTGAAGGTTAGCTCTAAAAACCATAATGGGAAAATGAAAAACAACAAGAACCCACTTTAGTGCTGATACACCAGCCAACGAGTCCATTTTGTGCTGGCACAGTTATTGTAAATGGAAAAAGAGAGGTTGGATTTAAAAGGTGCATAATAAAGATACCTACTGGGGGGGGAAAAAATCACCATCACATATCTGTAACACATTTACATGCAAATCATTACATGCAAATTTATTCAGGACAGATAATACATGTCAACAGATATGTCATTTAACGTACTGCTGTTCCCAGTATGTGATGAGTGAGTGTTAAATAAAACCAATTACAAGTCTAAGTCTGAACTGTGAACCTGTCACATGAACATTTTCCAGAGAAGACAAACAGTGTGATGGTGTGAAGTTACATGAGATGTGAAATCCAGGGAAATTATTTTGAAATTCTTAACAGATCAGAAAAAGAAGAAAATGTCGTTTATAAAAGAGGTGTCAAACATAAGGCCCGGTGGCCAGAATCGACCCGGCAAAGACTCCAATTTAGCCCACTGGGCATCTTTCGAAAATGTGTTTGGACTTTTAACTGTATAAAGAGTCCAAAGTGAAATAAATGAATAAAGTAGGCAATTTTCTGCAAATTAACAAAAACTTTCAGCTTCATAATTAATGACATGAATAGCAATAAGCTAATACCAGAACTTTTCTATGAATTCACGCATTAATTTCTTACAATTTAACCCCAAAGAGTTGTCCTGACAGATTTCTTTCATTAACTACAGCAGCATTTCTCATGTAGACAAAACTGAAATGCACTGTTGAACTCGCACCTCTTTTTCTTCTACATATCTGAGGGATTAGATGTGCAGTTAAACTACTTGACATTGACAGAAACCCACTTCAGATAAAAAATTGGCTGTTTGCAGCCCAAGATGTAAAATGACTTTGACACCTCTAGTTTAGAGGGTCTGGAAACTGGCTGGCACATTGACTGGGTGACATGTATCTCGTTGCCATACTTGTTTGCCATTTTTTAAACAAATGCTTTCCTTTTGATTGATATTAACATGTTATGTTAACTGGGCACCCTACATTGTTTTCTTTTATATAACAGAGTGGCTGCAAAGTAAGCATCCTAAAGATTATTCTACTGCCCTTGTTATAAAACAAAGGCAGAGAATCCAAATGGCTCAGTAATTAAAATGTCATTAATTTGGGGTCTCTTATCAGACCTCACAGACAGCTCTTATTGCAGGCCTGGAAGGAAGATAGAGCTTGCTTGTTCCCAGACAGCACCACATGCTGCTACCATTCACTCATCAGCTATCTCAATAATGGGATATATGGGCCTGCAATAGACTGCATTGCATTTTGACAATTAGCCAATTACATTTCTTGTGTGCAATACCGGGATTAGTTGGCAGAACTAGTCACCTCATACAGATATCTCATTAAAGAAGTAAATGAGGTTTAATGTTCACTAGCTTTGGTGAGTCATAGCCTTTGGTGAGCATAGCGTCAGACATCTCAGAGTCTGACGCGTGAACATGGGCGTGCAACGGAGCATGTAAGAAAATATGTGTACACATACAAAGACTGGATCTGCTATCACAATCATGGAACAAGGGAGCAATCAGACACTTTATTGTGATAATTATAATTGTGTAATTTAAAAATTAATTAAGATGCACTACTATTTCTTTCTTTATACTCAGTTTCACATTCCACTGTATGCGGGAAATAAATATTGCGCTGAAATTTGCAGACAGAGGTCAGAGAAACAAATAAATAGACATTTTTGGACCGAACATGATAAAACACATGGGCAGTAATTTTTCAACAATGCACTTGTTTGCTGTTTTTCCCATCCTGTAAAAAATATTTTAAATCCCCTGAAAATTGCAGATGTTTCCTGCCTTGTGCAAAAATACCACAAAAAAACAACAAACCAAAACAAACAAAGAAAACTCACATCCACACAGACACACACACACACACACACACACACACACACACAAAAGTTTATTAGCAATAGCATTCTTGTGCTGTTATATTATGTGTCTTCTCGTGGTGTTATTCACCCCAGTCACTGTTTCTAGTTTAATCCCTGAAAATCCATTCTGACCGCTTGCACTACAGGAAGTCTGTGAGTTCTTTGCTTCATCTCAAACTTGTGCAGAGAGCAAACATAAAGTTCGAAACTCATGAGCATCCATATGCACATCGCAAATCATGAATTCATCCACCAGGGGAAAATTACTTCTGTGAAATCCTGAAGCGTCTGAGGAACATCCAGAGGAAATATTTGGAACTGCAGAGTATGGCAGTGTGCTGGCTCAGAGAGCATTAAAAACCCATGAGTTTTTTTGGCATTATGTGCACAATCCGGCCTAAACATATGGATCACTGGCCAGATTTGCCTCCCAGCAAATTCATCTGCTTCTCCAAAATGCAAATCAAGTTGAAGGATTGCCATTTTGACAGAGTGGAGGATGTCCAGCGCACATCCCAGAAGCACAAGTACAAGGGAACATGATGGGATTTCTACTGAAAGATCTAAACAAACAACAGCTGCATGACCTTGAACATTGGTCCAGTTTAAATTAGGTAAGACACTGGCAGTTGGTAAAATGAGACTTTGATTTTTAAGCACTTGTTTTCAGAACTTTTTGATCACAGCAGAAGAAGAGGACAGAAAGCCAGAGTGAACTTCAGGCTGATGAAAGCTATTACATAATCAGTCTTGTTTGACAAATCAACCTAATCTGATGAATCTCCTGTATCCACTGATGCCATCTGTTTGACCTCTGAAAAGCTGCTCGTGGTTTACAGCAGAGCCTACTACTGAGCACAGCAGGCTCAGTGTACTGTGTTAGACATGGGGCTTAGAATGTAGATCAAACGCAGCTGAGCAATGACTGAATGCAGCCAAGGCAGTTCACCTGTCCTGGTAGCTGAGTAACTGGTATCATCATTCTTGGTGATGTCTGAGCCCAAAGCAAGTCAGAGGAGGTCAGCGTAGGTGGCCTGACCAGAGCAGATGAGAACACAAGCGAGGACAGCTGCTCTGGACAGATGCCGTCATTTGGAGAGCAATAGCGCGCTTTAACTGTCCGTGTTATTAGGCTGGAGTGTCACGAGTCTCACGCAGCCACTGTGCACTGTTTTCAAGCTCAGACAATGCCGACTCATCCCAAACAAGCACATGTATTTGAAACAATAGCTCTTGGTGTTTGTGTGGATGGAGATATACTCAGACCTATATCTAAACAGATGCCTTGCCTTCAACACATACATATGGATTTAATTAAGCTGTCCACACATTTTAGATTATGGCAGAATCTTTTCACAATTGCTTGCATGAGAACAAAATAACAGAAAGAACTTTTAATATCATTCTGTAATTGTTAAGAAATAATACACTATCACCTATCAGCAGACTGACTGAGACTATTATGAAAATGGGTCTAACATCAGAGTGTGTGAAATGTCAGTGATATATATTATTATCATTTCTCCTGGGCTGTTTGACTGCGGGTTCCCTTAGAATCTGGTGTCAAACCTGTAGGAATAAAACATTTTTTTTTCTCAAATAACCCTTCAAATCACAGCGAGTCTACGGCTCACTCCATCAGAACACCACAGGCCAACTCCCATAGTTGATTTAACTGTCATATCACATCTGCATCAGCAGAACCCCTCATTAGTGTTTCAGCGCACTCTGATTGCTGATTGACCAGATTGCGATTGCAGGCATCAAAGCTATTTCCTCTTCCCAGTCACATCCTACCTCATATTCCCCTTTTCATTCTCCCCTCTCTCTTTCCAACATTAAGGGTCTCTTAGAGTTTGCTTAAGGTCGGACCTGATTATCTGCTTTCTCAAGCTCAGACTTGAAAATGTGTTCTTTTTGGGAACTTTAAGCAGTTACAGATAAAATTCATCTCGAAAATAGCCAAAAAGCAAAACTCCTTACGATCACATGAAATGTTAACGTAGAGACTCACAATCGCTACGCAGTCTGCATGTAGTCACAAAATTACATTTTATTCAACATTAAATAACAAACAATATAAACTCCTCTAATGTCAGCATCATGCTTGTCATATTTACCACTGTTGAACATTACAATCTACCTACTGTTTACCACCATTAACTGGCAGTTTTTCCTCTTGAAATGAGAAGAATGTTTCCTAGAATATTACATTTCCTTTCTTCTCTGAACTCTGTTTCTGAATATATTTCATGCAATAAAAGTGTATAACTGCAGGGATGAGATCGGCGGTTATTCCTTTTCATTTCCTCTCTTCATGTCTTTTTTTTCTTTTTCCTTATACGGGTTTCAAGGCACAAGTTTTCATTCTCGATAAAACCACTGAGTCGCTTCCTGTGTTTTGGTGTTAAGTTTTAATCACATGCAGCATTCATTGGCAGAGATGAGAGGGCGGTTGATTTGAAAGGCTCTCTGAAGTGTAACGCTGCACCCAAATAGCTCATTGGGCTTTCATGCCAATTTGGTATGATCTCTGCCATCTCAAAGTGTAAAAGAATGCTTATGCAAATCAGGAAGATTTTATATCTCTGCACAGATTTAAAGGTTTGTTTACTCGTATGACTCCCTCTGAGGATATGAGTGGCTTATATATGCTGCTGGAATAACATATATACATGTAAATAAGATTATCTTATTTGTGCACATGATGACAGTTAATTATTATCATTTAATAAAGGTTTTAGAGGAAAACTTATAGAAAATAAATTATAATAGTTTTTCAAATATAATTAGACAAGAGGAAGCAACAGATACAAACATGTTTTTCTTTTGAAAAGAAGCTGAAATAGTAATTGTGAGCGAACTACAATCTACAAACAAATGCAAATAGGAACATAATAACAATAATTTGATCGATTTGATGTTGAGAGGAAAACCAGAAAGCGCTGTCTTCAAAAACAATTTTGTAAGTCAAATATCTCTGAACGAATTTAATTATAAATTAAATCAAAGTTCATAACATATAGAATTTATCTTAACTGCTTTTGATATATATATATATGTATATATATATATATATATATATATATATATATATATATATATATATATATATATATATATATATATATATATATATATATATATATAATATTTTAAAGACACAAATATACTAACACAAAATTGAGAATTACCTAATAATAACATTTCTCATTAAATAAGGTGTGTAGTTCATTTGTTCTGCTATATGAACTCTGTGTTATCAATAGAGAAGGCACTGTATCCATCACAGCGAGATGTCCCTGAAGTTCAGATCATAAATGAGATAGTATGCTTACCCTCTAGATAACAATATTACCCTTCAAATATCCTCTGCTTTGCTCTGACGTTAGAGGATAGGCCAAAAAAAAAAAGACCTCTCACTGTCTAATTTGACAGTGTTCCTAACTCTTGCAGCTCTGTTTGTAAGCATTGCATCCACACTCATTCACACGTGAATGTACACACATCTAGAATTTGAGTTGTGTGAGTGATCTGTCGCTAGGCTCATTAGTCTATACAAAATATTATCTGAGGGATTCATGTCATTAAAACACTTTCCCCTTTTCACTCATTAAAACAAAATTACTTCTGTAGACTGCTCAATTGTAGAAGAGTGATGCACTATAAAGACTGACATGACAATAATAATAATAATAATAATAATAATAATAATAATAATAATAATAATAATAATAATAATAATAATAATAAATTGCTATGTACAATACAGTTACACCTGTTCAACTGCTTGTTAGCACAAATATCCAATCAGCCAATCACATGGCATCAACGGAACACATTTTAAGCTTGTAGACCTGCTGAAGTTCAAACTGAGCATCGGAATAGGTGATTTTAATTACTTTGAATGGGTTATTGATGCTGGATAGGCTGGTCTGAGTATTTCAGAGACTGATGATTTTCTACTTCTGTTTTCTTTAACCATAAATTTCCTGCACATCCTGCATCTCTAGAGTTTGCAAAGAATGGTCCGAAAAAGAGAACATATCTAGTGAGCAGCAGTTCCCTGGGTGAAAATGCCTTGTTGATGCCAGAGATCAGAGGAGAACGGGCAGGCTGCTTTGAGATGATAGGAAGGGAACAGTAAGTACTTGTAACAACTGAAGTACGCAGAAGAGCAACTCTGAAGTTACCTCCTGCTTCCAGGTTCCCCTTTTGTAACTGAAGAACAGGAAACTAAAAGTACAAAAAGTACATTGCCTGGTCTGATGAGTCTCAGTTTGCCTACATGATGATTGTTGCTGACCATATCTATCCCTTTATAACCACAGTGTCACAAAGGTCAACTCTCAAAGTGGTTTCTTGATCACAAAAATGAGTTCACTCATTGGCCTCCACCACCTGATCTCAATCCAAAAGAGGACCTTTGGGATGTGGTGCAACGGAAGATTTGCATCATGGATGTGCAGCTGCAGGATATAAGTAAGGACCAAATCATCTTGGTGAATTCCTTCTGTTCTGAAGGGAAAAGTTTGATAGCTGACACCATGACAATAATGATAAAATTGATCAATAAATCAATCAATATCCATAAAAATATGTTGTGCTCTAATGTCTGTTAAGCTGCTGAGTTTGTTCTCCTCTTTTCTCTTTGCTCTCAGGTGCTACCCGACAAAGTAATTGGACTGTCCTGCCTCTGTTTAAGGGAGGTTGGAGAAGAATGATGTCTCTCTGTTCCAGGCCAAGCAGCTCTCAGGCTTTTTTTAAATTATTTTTATTTTTGTTCAAAGGTTGAAGAACCACCGGTCTGTTTTTTTTGCATTGCTTTTGGTAGTTTTGTTTATGCATTCAATTTTTAGACCATGATTGCACAGTACAGGCACTTAATATCATCTCACGCCTAAATTTGTGTGAGCAATTATGAATTTGCAACAACGTTTTCGTATTACTGTCAATTGTTGTGTGCCTATTGTGATTTTTTTTTGTACTTGCGCTATTTTTACAATGTGATAGCACTTAGTTAACACAGTTGCCTCGGGATGTTCTCCCCAGCTGCGGTTTTGTTATTTTGATACTTATTAGTTTTATTATTAGTACTGTGCACTGTGTTGTCATTGAAACTGGTGCACCACAATGAAATTTAATCTGGAAAACTGCATCATTCAAAAGCTGGTGGCACATATTAATGAACTTTTTAAACTCACTAAAAAAAGCTTGCAATTTTATTAGTAATTAGGTCATTATGGATGATTAAATAATAATGATTTCCTTTAACTGTACAGTACAGACGTTTCTCTAAAATTTAAAGAGATATGTTGCTTGGCCTACTGCATGTTTGGACCAAACTTCATCCATCTTTTTGTTTCTTTTGACCAGTCATCAAAAGCTGAATCCCTGGTTTGCCATCATAGTAGGGCCTCTCTATCCTTCCTTTACAGTGGCTCATAAATTAAGAGTGTACATTTTCAGTATCAGAGTATTAATATAAAACAAATGCTTTCAAATTGTGTCAGATTCACCACCCCATACCACTTCATACAAATGTCCAAACCACACAATCACTACCTTGAGGGATTTTGTTTCTATTGTTTGATTCTAATTGGGTCCACAGAGTATCTAGAGCAGCAAGCACATTTGAACCAGCAGACAAAGATGAAAACATGTTTCACAAGTCTACAGTCGACAAACTGAAGGGCGACAAAAGAAAAGAAACAAAATTTTAAAATATATATATATTTGTGTGTGTGTGTGTGTGTGTGTGTGTGTGTGTGTGTGTGTTGTAACACTACATTACACAAACCTTTTTGTTAATATCATCCTCTCAACATTCCTTCTAATGAAGTTTACTTTTTGAAAAAGCAGAGTGTGATTGGTTTTTTGGCTGCTTAAACAGGATTGCTGTATGCAGAGTGAGACTGTCAGCACAGAGGTGTAACTTTGTCTTGAGGCCCTTTTGATACAGTTTATTGTAAAATAATAACAGAAGTACTGAGGGGCATGAATATTTTACATGAACATAACTATTAAAGGAAAACTATAAATCCTTCAGTGCAAGACATGCAAAAAATGCAAGTATATTTACCAGCTCTATGAATCTGAAGTACTGAAAGTAAAAGTTCTTACTGCGGGGAGCTGGCTTGTAATTGTTATTACTCATATATTATATGATGCTGTTTTTATACTCATATAAAAACAGCATTTTGTTTTTGTAACTTCTGTAATTTTGTTTTAGACCTTAGACTTACACCATCACAATAATGCTTTGCCCGGCTATCTATGCTTTCATTTTCTGATGCCTATCTGGGTCTGGGTTGCGGAGGCAGCAGTCTAAGCAGAGATGCCCAGATCCATGTCTCCCCAGACACCTTCTCTAACTGTTCCAGAGGAGATATTAAGGCGTTTCCAAGCCAACCAACAACCAATTTAAATCTTCAAAATATCACAAATGTTAAAAAGCTATTCTAAAAAGGGGGAACAATTAAAATTGGTATATTTTCATTAAAGAAATATCATAATAGCTTCATATGTGCTATGTCCATATAATCTAAAGTCTAGATTCTATAAGTTGTCCTTGTATCTTACCTTATACCCTAATGGACTAAAAACATAACACAACAACATCTTCCTCTAAATAATACATTAGAAGACGTATAAAGTCTCAAAAACTACAAATACTTAGGTAAATAAATGCTAAATTTTGCACAGCAGCACAACTGATACCTTTCTTACCACTTATAGAAAACACGTATAGAAAACTTTAGGCAGGTGCACTGTCTCAGTACCATCCTCCTTACATAGGAAGAAGATATGCATAAAAAACACTGGTGCAACATTATAAGGTCCTTTCAGACAGTCCTACGGTGCAGGCAGTAACAAAGACAGCTGGTAGTTAGAGGTAAAGATGAAGTTAAAAACATCTGTAACAGTGTGACTGATTAGTTCTACGCACCAGTTATTGTCCTTGCTGCTCAGCTCGCTGTACTGCAGAGTTAAAACATGAGCAATAGCTTGAGAAGAGCAGCCAAGAAGAGCAGTACAGGATGCAAGTTAATGTGTCTTTTTGGACTTTTTACACGTCGCACCAGTTAATATAACTTCATACTTCACTTACAGTGGGGGAAATAATTAATTGATCCTCTGCTGAATTTGTAGACTTACTCACTTATAAATTTTAAGGTGGTTTCATTTCAATGGAAAGCGACAGAATTTCAACCAAAAGTCTAAAAAACATTACATAAATGTTCTAAATTAATTTGCATAAGATAAAGTGAATTAAGTATTTGATTCCCAACAACTCAACAAGAATCATGTCTTCCACAGATTGGCTGTGTGCCCACATGGCACACAAACAGATAACAGACAGTCAATCAGTTACAGATAGTCACAATCATAACTCATTATGTATCCAGAGCCCACCTGTTCACAGAATCAGTTTCTTCTATTTCAACCTCTTCACCAACATGGGCAAGATTAAAGAGCTATCGAGAGACATTAGTGACACGAATGTATACCTGCACACAAACTAAATGGGCTACATGACCATCAGAAGAAGCTTTGAAAAGGTCACTTTTAAGTGTGGTTATCTGGAAATTGATAAAATATGAAATGCCCTCGGGCTGGAGCTGCATCATGGTGGGAGCATAACCATGAGAAAGGTAAAATATATCAGAACACCATTGCCACAGTCAACCATGGAGGTAGAAGCACAGCACATCAAAGGGCCAAAGGGCGCGGCCACATACTATAAAAACGTGGACAGGGGGCTTGTTCCTTTGGCCAGAACAATGAAAATGTGTCATGGATGTGTCGTACAGCAAGACAGACCCAAAACATACTGCCAAAGCAACAAAAGAGCAGCTAAAGAAGATGCACATTATGGTCATGGAGTGGCCAATCTCCAGATATCAATCATATACAAATTCTGTGGAGGGAGCTGAAGCTTTGAGTTGCCAGAATACATAAAGGTCCTTTAAAAAATTAACTGCACTCAACTCACGGGTATATAATAAACACAAATGTGAATTTTCACCTTCAAGAAGCTGTTGCAGTAGAAATATTATAAGGACATTTTTATATTTTTTCAGCATGGTTTCCATAAGCATGGGGCATGATCGGTCGAACAAAGGTGATGTAGAAAACATACCAAAAGTAGGGATAGCTGGTGCTATGAGGAGAGAGACTAAATGTATCATATTTCCTCCAATGCTCATATTTCCTCCACAACCTTTATGTGGAGGAAATATGAGCATAAACACTATGCTTGAATTACTACCGTATTTGAAAATACAGCAGTGAGCTAAAAACAAATTAAAATTAAAAAAAAGTAGAGCCACATCAGAATAGATATTTTGGTTAGGACAATGCTTAAAATAAGCATTTTTGGCTGTAACAAGTCTTATATAAGTAGAGAGAACTGATAGTTCAGGTCTATTCAGGTCCAGTTTACTCAGTTTACTCTCCGAACTTTAAACACTGCCTACAGTAAGAGCACATCTCTGCTCAAGTTTTAAGTTTTGTATATATAGCTTTGTGCAAGTTTTGAGAAAGGTGACTCTCAAAGGCACTGGACTCTTGACGTGGACTGGAGGCTCATGGGAGCTTGGCTCATGTATCTTTCATAGACTGCTGCAAAGTTTTTGTCACCTCCTTCAACTGGTCACATTATCACTTACTCACCCAGTGCTATTCTTCCTCATCTCCCATTCAAGCTTTGATTTTTCTTAAGCTTCTAAGATCAGAATATCTGACCAGCTAGCGATATAAGACAAGACACTACAAGAATGCCATAATCTTAAAGAACAGACAACAACAACAACAACAACAAAATCACCTTAGGAAGAGGATTTAGATTATTCCAGGCTATTTCTATTGATGTAAAGCCAGAGTAATACAGTTTCTCCCTTCATCTTTATCTCCTTCAAGAAGAAAATGTGGATAGTGAAGAAGAAAACAGTCCTAATCTATTTTAAACAGCAACTATTCCATTTGTATTCTTTTCTTTCACTTTCTAGTCCTTTAGATCCTTTACTGCTTCAGAATGCAATGAACACCCTTTAGGCATTTCCATCTTAATTTTAAATAAAGGTAAGCTGTGTAAGTAAAAAAAAAAAAAAAGCACTGTTGGACTAATATCATCCCAGACTGCTGGAAAGTCTGTGTATGTCAGCAAGTACACAGTGCTTCTATTCTCTGATCTGTCATCAGGCCCAACTTTGCCTGTAATTAAGTTTCATTTAAAACTTTAAACTTGACTCTAGAGAGAGAATATTTTTTAACCTCTAGGGAGTAACCAAATGAACTTTATGATGACACTGTGGCGGTAGTGGGAGTTGGGGGGGAGAGGGGTATAGGCAATAAATATATATGGTATAATGTTATCTTATGTCATAACATTCCATAATAATACACCTGTTCCCAAAACACTGTGAATAACAATGGGGCATATAATAGGCATTATAATAAAGTTCTTTTATCACTAAGACACAGTTAAAATCCTATATTTTTTAGTATTGGCCCTGCAATCTGTCACCTTATTTACAACATAATAAAACCAATCCACCTATTGTTGCTTTGAACCAGCTTAAAACCAGAAATTGGAGGAGGATTTTGAAGTCAATATTCATTTGATTCATTTTCAGTGTGTACTCACAGACATACTGTTTTGAAATGTAAATTCATTGTGCCTGACTTGTTAAAGTCATCAAATCTAATAACAACCAATGCCAGCAGTTGTAAAAATAAGTCTTTGGCCTTTCCACACACATTAGGAAACACATGTACTTAAAATTTGCTCCCAGGCATTCACTCTACCTTTGTGAGAAGGTTATACATACAAAGTAATAAACTCTGGTGCTTTGGAACACTGGTCCTGTCCGAGAACCTCTAATCTGCCTATGTGTTGCCTACTTTCACTGTTTTCAGTCATGTGACTTCTCACAGAAACAGGAGCTGTTTTATTAACCTCAATGCAACTCGCTACACTCGCTGTGTACGGAGGCATTCAAGATGACCTCAAAAACAGGGGAAAAAAGATAGTTTAATGCTTTTAGGAGCTTATTAGTCACAATTTCTGTCCCTCTTGAATGCACTACAGGTTTTTAAAACTGAACCAAAAATAACATTTGCTTCAGTGTCATTAGAGAAGTGAACAGTCCACACAAGTGTGGCCCAGTTCTGCCAAAAACTCCCCAAAGATTGCACAAACAAGATAACAAGAGCGATATCACAGTGCACTTGAAACTCATATGCCCTCAATATTCATTGCGACAAACAACACGGCATGCAGATAAATGTATTCCATATGATAAGTGACACTATATATAGCTCAAACACTCTATGTACTGTAGTGCTCCAGATAAAAAATGCTCTGGATAAGGGAAGATGAGATTAATCACAAAAGCTTTCACAAGTGAGGTAAGAAAAATATGTAAGATCACTGAATTACTTATCACTGCTTATTTCTTGTTTCTAACCAATAGTCACTGTTTGTTTTAACCATGTCTGCTCCATAACTTCACGTGTTATTCGAACCATGAAAACAAAGATCAAATAATATTAACAAGGTTCGTACTTGAACCCAAATTAGAATCTTTTGCTAAACCAAATAAAGTTTTGAACTTATACATAATTAAAATCCATCAGAACATTTAATGATATAATTGTTTAGAAATATATGTAACTATTTATTAAAATGTGTGCAAAGATAAATTAGATTTAGCATACAAGATAAATGCAGAGACCGTGTAATTCTAACAAGCTTGTAAAGTCAACAGGCTTTCTTATTAAGCTTTCTAGTAATTTCTTTAAGCACATGGCCTTCAGATATTGTCCATTTCCTGCAAATTTTTTTGACCTCACACTTCTCTCACACCCTTTGTCCTGCTCTTTTTCAGTTTCCTCAAATTTTTTAAAAACATACTGCACACCATGTCAAGATATGCCGTTTTTTGGCTAATACCTCTTCAGGAATCACCTTGTTGATGCAAAAATATTATTTTATGCCTGTCAAACTGTTATTTTTGGCTATTTTTATAGATTCAACTAAAGAAATGGGAACAAAGTGCCTAAAGGTACTTTTTAAATCGGTTATTTGCTACATTGTCAATTATGTGTAGACAAAATACTGACTGCTTGAGAGAAGTATTGCTCGTGAGAACTGATTCTTGTAAGTAAAATATAAAGAAATGCGGGACAGCTCAAGACTTTTGCACGGTACCTTGATGTGTGATGCTGTCAAAGGAGAAAGTAGATGCAGTACGAGAGTAAGTAAAAGTAGAAGTTAAGATAATTCTGTCAATCTGTCAATCTAAGCTATCTGGCTTAATTGAACTAATTGAAGACTGAAACATTTTTATCCCTAAAAAATAAAAATCTTTTTGTATTTTGTAGGTTTTTCTATGCTGTTCTTGTTAAACATTTTACTGTTGCAGCTCTGTTAGTCTGTTTTACATGAGAACAGCAGCAGAGTATTTAATGTGATCCAAAACCTGTCATTTCTGCTCACATTATAATGTAGCATTCTGCAGCAGAGGGGTGGACACACTCCTGATTGGAACAAGCCCTAATCTCCACTTTCCTACAAATAGCTTTTTGCAAATTCTATAGACAGGCAGTAAGAGCGACTACACAACATTTTATTCCTCATTCTTTCAGCATGGCTTTTTAAAAATAGACATGCTGAATCGTTATATAGGACTCTTGATATTTCTAAGGCTATGCAACACCATGCTTGAATAAAGTGCTTGAAATGAATCGTGACAAGAGCTTGTACATATTTGATATTGAGTCCTGTGATGGTGGAGTAAGATATTTAACTCAATTTCCTCTCCAGAGTTCGGTGTTCGTAAAGTACTTGAAGTGGAGAAATACTGTTTTATTAACAATTTATTCCTCTGATCTCTATTTAGTGTTATCACATACAGTATCTACATGTGCTTTCTGTTATGCACTGCACTGGATAATGTTTTACCTGTAGGTACTTTTAAAACATACTATAGGATTACCTGTTTATACATGTTTAACTTAGTGAAATTTAATTATTTTTTACACAAGGCCTTTTGTAAATTAGGATGCCTCCTTCTACCTCAGGTTTATAAGGTTTCGTGATCCTTTAATCTGTTAAGCCATTTCAGTTTGTAAAGCTAAATTCAATCATGGGGCCACCAGAGTAAATATGACTTGCTTTTTGATCACAGTAATAGATTAAGGCTCCTTGCTTAGGAGAAGATAAGAGACGTGAAACTGCAAATAGAATAAAAGGTCAAGACAACAAAGACGAGTCCAAACACGCACACAAATGCTGAAATTAAAATGGCAAACAATTTTCTGCTTTATTACAGAGCCTTTAAAAACAACAGCAGTTTGACATAAAATGGAGAGAAAAACAAGAATTGCTTTGATTACTAAGGTGGGAAGTAAGGGAACAAGAAATTAAAAACACATGATGTGAAAATTAAACCAACAGAGGGATAAAAACACGACTGCACAGGGAAATTGCTTTGCCAGTCAAGTGAACAGCAACTTTGATTCATAATGTAAATGTCTTCCAACATCCAAAACCAGGATTGATCCAGGGCTCTTGCAGAACACTTCTTTATTGCAAGTGGAACAGCAGCTTCTTGTGGTCCAGAGTCACAGTGCTCACCTCACGTTGCATTTACTGACAGACCCAACATGGGAAATTCCATATATCAAACAAAATGTTTGACTTCTTGAACTTTTTATGCAATATATGATCACCATAATATGTATTCACATTACATCTAAGGTAGATTAGATGGAATGTTGCATGCACAATCTTCCTTAACGTGACCCTTCCTAATTTAAATGTAAAATCTTTAAGAGTATTAAAAGGCATGGCTAACTCGACTAAACTGATTTTTTTCACCTTTTCTTATCACTTTTTAATTGCCCTATAGCTTCAGTCACCTAGGTTTACAAGCCAATTACATTAAACTGGACTGACACTTCCATAGCAGAAGCATTAGTGGACTTTTGCCTGCACTGTGTTAGCCCTGTAACTCTCATTTTGATAAGCTGCCACAACTGTGGCACTAACCTCAGGGAGACACAGAATGGCCATCGTATGTCACAGTAAATCAATGAAACATAGGGTCAGATCTAGCATGCATGGTAAATTAGTGTGAGGTTGTAATCAGAAAAAAACACCAAAGAAATTCTGTGTGAGATCTACGGACAATGCACGAATTTAGGAACACTATTGCAGTCAGCTCATATCAGCAATGAACAATGCAGTCTGCAAAGAGCAGTGCAAATTAGCGGGGGGTTGGAAACAAGCAGAACTGATGAGGGTGCCACTATTCTACTAAGGTCACAGGTGCAACTTGCTGCTTAGTCGTAATATAACAAATAGCACGAGTAGGTCCAATGCACATGTTTCTTTCAGGAAACAGCAAGGTAACAGAGGACAAGAAATGGGAGCAGAAACATAATTATTCTTTGGTTTAAATGGAGGTGTCACAAATTACAACAAGTATTTTTAAACTGTAAAATTCTATAAGGTATGAAAAATCCAGTCAAAGTCATCAACCTTGGTAAAGAAAAAAGGATGATGCTTTTAATACTGATGTCTGTCGATTTTTATGGCCATATAGCAGCACAAGGTCTTCACTAATGATTACCATGTAACTCGTGGATGTGCTGGTCTTATGCCACTCGGGTAGCTCTGTGATTGTGGTGCTGCATTTGTTGCTGCTGCATGCTGAGTGGGAGTGATCAAAGTTTGTACTGCTACTGTCAGCTGGTGTCAACTCTGAAACATTCTTCCAAAACTGTAGCTGCTAGTACAAGGAAAACAGCAAAGGCAGTAATGCCAAAAATTGGGCTAATAGGTGCAATGATTGCACTGTAAACTGAACCCTGAGGATGGAAACAGCTAGCTCAGCAGCTTCATGTCATACCCATTGTAACTTGTTACTGCAATTTATTTATTTTTGTTACTAATAATTTTTTTGTACCATAATATTAGATACTATCAGCTAATTGGTATCCACGTAGAGTTACCCAGATTAGTTATTTATTAGTAGTTGGTATCAAGTCTAACTATATACTGGAAACAGCTATCAAAATGTTTAAACCGGGGATGTGTGAATAGTCAACATTTTGCTGCCCTGGCTGGCAATTGCAACATGCAAATGCAACATGTATATTTATCAACATTTAAAACATTAAACGACTAATGAGGAAAACAAGTAATAATATCATACAGCTCTTAAAATACACAATATTCATTTGGCCAGTATTTAACTTTGCCCATCTTTTGCTCAATGTCAGTGTTTTCTGAGAGTTTTCTGACAAATCGACTGGTCTAATTTTTTTTCTTGGATTTCAGTGAAATGGAAAAGTAGTTGCCTGGAATATGCCTTGTTTAAATATCCTAAGAATTCGTAATGTTTGTGCTGGTAAGCATTTGAATTGTTTCCCTATTTGCAGACTGTGCAAGAGGTTGCTATTAATACTAATACAGTAATACTGGCTACATAGTGACCAAACATGAATGTATTACTGAAAGCAAAAAAGCATTTCCAAAAACATTAAATTATTACTAATGATAATATTCTAATATAATAATAATAATAATTCATTGTTTTTGGCTAAAATTGCATCAAAAAGCCTGGATATATATTGTACACTCAGTTAGTGATTGGGTTTTTATTTAATGGGATTGTATGTATGCAGTTGGTTGAACCTTGCGACTTAATTGTTTGTCACAAATCACAAACCAGTCCATTCACAGCTGACAATTACACTAACAAATCTTTATTTTCCACATAGGCATTTAGTCTTATCCTTGACATAAGGGGTACTCACTGTATAACTCATTGTATGTGTGTGTCTTTGTGAAATAGCACACATACTGGGAAAAAAGGCTGTTGCGCTGTGGCTATTGAAAGAAGTTTGAAATTGAACTAATTTTGTAACAACAGTGAAACAGCAAAAGACTTATGATGATAAAAAGAAAACACATAAAAAGCAAAGTAACTTTTTCTCTCTGAAATATTTGTGTGCTCCACTGTGTGGATGCTGCGTTCCCAGCCTTTAGAAAGGTGGGAAACTCTTTTTTTTGAAGCTATTATGTTTCCTACTAAAGTAATATCAATGGCATCAAAGATTAAAAAAACACAAAGCAAACGTATCATTTTCACAGATATGTTTTTATTTGTCAAACTGAAAGAACTTTTTGTTTTGAAGCAATGTCTTTTTTTTTCACTGTACAGAGTTTTAGATTCTCCTCTGCAGGCTTGAACCTAACTATTATTATGATGGGTACATTTTCTAGATAGTGGGTGACAGTGAGATTGAGGAATTAAGAAATAATATGTGAACAGTTGACACTGAAATACAAAGACATGATGAGTTTCTATTTTTTTCCCCGTTTGGACCCGTGAGATGCTTCAGTTTTACAATGCACAAGACAACTGATGGTGAATACAAAGTAAAGGCTATTAGATCTTTATGATATGCAAGAACACAATGTGCCTGTGGACATCCTTGTTGTACTGTACGCTTCAAATCATCATGCAAAATTCCACAAAGCTTTGCAGCACACCTGCTTTGTCATAAATGCTCACGACAAATTAACTATAAAGACAAACTGGAGCAGATCTTGGAAATACTTGATACTTGTCGATAAAGAATCACAGCGAATATGTAAAATATACAAGAGATACTCGTATACTTATGTGTGTCCTGTGTTCATGAACCTATGAAGTGTCAATGGAGTCACTAGTTCACTCCAAGGACAAAGAAAAAGAAACACATAGGTAATCTACAGCAGTCTTTCGATGTTACTTACACAAATACGTACCACTTAAATAACATCTTAACACTCATCCGGTCCATTATAGCATACTGTATCATATCACACTGCCATTTACCAGACCTACACTACTGCCTATGCTTGGTTGTTAGGTAACTTTATTGTTAGGTTTTGTTTTTTAATTTCAGACTTTTTACCTTTTGTCTAGAAGCATTCATGATGTCTTTCTGTACTTTTCATCATTTCACATTGCAGAATTAAGTTAAAAAATAATGTTAGAGGATTTTTATTTTTATTCATTCATGCCATCAAAATATCTGTTAAAGGCTGATGCAGTTATTTCATTACAGAATTCCTGTAAATTTCTCACTTTCGTTTTCAGAACTAGATTCTGAAAATATAAAATGAAGGGGTTTGTTATGGGCCTGAAAGCTGACAAGGCTGAAGTGAAACATGAAGTATAAAAGCGGAAGTGGCTCCTTTTGGATTTTATTGTTGCACTAGAGAGCTTTGGAAAAACTAGCCAAGAGTAGAAAACCCTTGAGCAATCCAGGTCCGATACAGGCCCACAAGCTCTGACACTACTACAATACCTCAGGGTTTGCTTGCTTCCATTTATTTAACTGGCTAAACATTGCTGTTCATTTACTGCAGATGTAGCTAACAAGAGAAGCCATACAGTAAAAACTGCAAGTCTTTAAATATGTTTAGCAACCTGCAACCATTTGGACATGCAGAGAGCAACAGTGGAAACACATATAAGCATTTTAATATTTTATTCCTATACTTTAATCCAGTATTTTAATAAAAGCTTATTATTCCATTTCCATAATTAATTTACAGCTCTGTTCTGTCACTCTGGTCATTGTAGGCCTGAGATGACGATAGTAATATGAGCAATTTTTCTGTCTTTTGAAAATGAGGAAATTAATTAAAGGTTTTCACTTATCAAGTCAAAGAAATTAAGGATATTAAGAAACTGCTTTCAGCATTTGAGTTATGCATATATGGATGATTTCAATAATTGCTTTCACTCATGTGGTATTTTCTTTAAATAATAACACAGAAATCTTCAACTAGGAGGCCAAAAATATGCGCTGTGGGTTAATATGGATAACATCTATCCTGAGCTTTTTTAATTGATTTGACTTAGATCTCCAAGACAACACGAGGACATTAAAAACATGTTGTGAATCTAACAGCTGAGATTGAAAAACCAAACAAAATAAAATAAATACAAAATGGCAAACAAACAATAATAGCAAATAATCTTACATCTAGCAATAATCGAATGTTAAAGAAAATGTGAGCTAACATTTCAACTACATACAACCTTATAAGCCTCAGTGTCAGTGCTGCAGAACCACTTTAAACTGCAGTGCTTGCTTTTTGTCTCACATATCAGTCATCTTTATTAAGCTTTTGCAGTGTGTTGTAATGTTTCAGAACTATTTAAAAATGCACATAAAAATAGGTCTCTAAATCAAATCCATTTGCTTTCAGGGCTGGAGGTTTTAAATGATTTCTCATAATATATATTTATAGTTCACGCACCATGCAATTTCTTAGTCTTTTACATATAATACAAGAGCTTTAGCAGTGTTTTGATTGATGCTGTAATGCCAGTGTCCATTAGGGAAAAGGCATGGCTTGAGGAGGTGCTGTATTCAAAGTAAAAACACATTTGATGATGAGATAACATGTCATCTACATGATCATTTAGACAGTTTACTCATGGCATGAAGCTGGTTAGTCATGTCCAATGAAGCACAACAGACAGATTTCACACATTTGTTAAAAAGTGACACTGTACAATAGCTTCTATGGCAACAAGTTAAAACCACAGGGAGACTCCCTTTCTGACACCACCCCCAAACCCACCCCTCCCATATATATATATTATAGAAGTTCATTCCAAACAGGATGGCAAATCTTGAGAGGAATAAAAAGACAAAGATCACGCTTTAAATAGGAAAAACAAAAGGACAAACAGGGGCAGGGGCAGGTTTTAAATCATTGTACAAAAGAACAAACAGCAACCCATCACAACCAACGCATACTCTTGAAAAATCCATTGGAAATCAATTTCTTTTTACAGGTTGCACAGTTTATTTCTGAAGTACTTTGTGAGACACTCCAGTATGCCAAGGGACAAGGGGCGATGGGCAGAAAGATGAAGGAAAGGGTTTACTCTTCCTCTGTGCATCCGAGTATTTCTACACGCAAAGTGATCCTGCCGTACCACGACCAGGGAAGGATCCGAATGAACCGAGCGTAGATAGGCGGGTCTATCACGTTCTTTCTGTGTGTGTCGTTGTCAAAGTTCCCTTGGAATACCTGGAAAAATGACAACATGAATGGCTGTTAATGGTTGGTTCTTAGAACAGTGAAGTCTTTCTGTGGTTTGGTTGGTTATTTGACTCGATTGTTTCCGCAAAAACAACTCCCCATGGAAAGAATTGAAATGCAATATTCTACCCACATGCTTCAACGTGCGTCATGTGTGAAGACAAAGAGAGAAATCACGCACACATACAACCAAAAGTATTTTCGGTAGGTGGTTGCAAAATGTTCTTGGTGCATTTCTCATTTGATTTCTACAGACCTTGAAGACCTCATGCATGAAGTGCAGCCAGTAAGAATTTCAATCTAAACATGACCAGAAAGAGAACATTCTCACAACTCGGTCCTATTCGTGATAATTTTCTTTTATGCACTATATTTTAACACATCAACAGTTTCCCCCCTGGGGAAGATTGCGCATTGTTAGAGTGGCACAGCTGGAAGTGCCACCTTCATAATTAGTCAAAAACATCAGCTGCTGTTTCTCCTCCTTACTGAATTTTGTTAAGTAACCCACACCTCAGGCTTGTTGGTGTTGTTTTCCTTCAGTTTTGCCACACAGTCTTGAATTCTTCACTTTGGCTTCGGCATAATGATATTAAACAAAAGCCCTGCAGTTTTCTTCAATATTGGCTCCATAAAAGTCATTACATGTTGTGCTAGAGAATAACATGCATTCTGATAGATATTAATGAACACGCCTACTCCTCATATAGTCACCATCATTCATACGACAGTGTGCAAAAGTCTCAAACTACCCCTCATTTCTTCTTGTAATTTTTTTAAAGTGGTCTTTAAAAAAATACACATTTCATTGAATCTAAAATTCCAAAGAGAACAGCCAGTGGTGCTGGGGATTTTAACATTAACATTGATAGAAACGCAAAGTTTTAGTTACAGTTGTTGATACATCAATAGATCTGCATGTCTCTTTTTGTCTAATTCACATTTTTTTGTTGAGAGATGTTTTTTTTTTTTTTTTAAATGCGCAAAGTGGAGACCATATCACCCTAGTTTTGGGAAAATATAATTTCATAGAGATTCAATGAAAATTAAGAACTTCAAGGTGAACCATAAATAAACAGGTCAGTGACTGACCAGCTATTACAAACAACTATAATTGTCACACTGGTATGCATGCTCTGTTGTTAATTATTACAAGCTTTGGTGTGTGTTTAATAGACTGTACAATGAAGTATATTAAGGAGAAATGTATCTACAGGGAGTGCTTCATTGAAGAATATGATCATTTCAATTAAACAGATATGATTATGCCTGCGTAATTGGGATGAAATGGGATTCGGTGTTGTGTGGAATGAAAAAATCAGTGGGCTAAATCCAAGCAGGTGCTAGAAATGGGGCTTCACATCTTTTGAGTAAATACTCATCTAATCCCCTTTCAAATATTCATAGTGGCATTAAGAATTTTGGAAAAAAAAACAGTTCAGGCTGTGTGATTCAACCAAATATTCACAGACTGTACAGTGTTTTCTAAAACACGAGGCCAGAGAGGAGATTTGAAGATTTAAGTATTAAGCACCAGCTTCGGCTTTGTATAAATGTCCTCTGCACATCCAAATGTCCTCATCAAACATAAGCGCAGAATTGTTTTCTAGTCAATCGGGTAAAATAATCTTATATGACAAGGATGAAAAGCCGATTGTTTTAGGCAAGCCAGTATAACTTTGAATAGGACAAATTATGCATAAAAAAACACGAGGCAAAGTGCTTTCTTGTTCACCGGTATAGTGGCAACATGAAAAAATAACTGTGCAATCAAAGTACACAATATAAATTACGCATTCAACACAGAGAACGAATGCGAATCATTGTCATATTAGACATGGGGGAACTGTCGCTTCGAAACCATTATGTATAAAGTCTAAGATTGTCAAGTCAACTGGGAACCGTAACGAGGATCCCAACAGATGCGACTCAAATGCATGACTCACTCTCAGACAGCTTGAATAAGAAGGTCTTTACTTGCAACAAAGTTTGCTACACAGTCCAAATAAATCTGGCTGTATCTCACCCAAAAAAAAGTGCTGCACAACAGCAGTATCAATAACACAACAGTACAATCTAATGACTACAAGGAGAATGTGAGGAGAAACAGCTGGAATGTGAGACACAAAAACACTGAGTTTAGCTGCCACAGGGGAAAAGGAACACAGGAGAAGAGGGTTACTGGATACAGTTGATACTAACGAGGGCAGGGGGATCTGATCAAATGGGCAGGAAATACGTGAGAGTGAAAATGAAATAAAGAAAATGAGGTAAGTATTGTCAGATCAAAGAAAATTGCAATGGTAACTGTAAATGGCCTGGTTCTTATATAGCGCTTTTCTACTCTGTCTGAGCACTCAAAGCACTTTATACAACTAATTCATTCACCCAATCACACCCATTCACACAAGCACTTCTAAGCTTAAGTGCTAAGTATCTAACATTCATACACATTTACACTCCGATGGATGCATCGGAGAGCAACATGGGGTTAGTATCTTGCCCAAGGATATTTGGCATGCAGACTGGAGCAGCCTGGGATCGAACCAGGCTTCTGGTTAGTTGAACCTCGACCTTCTGGTTAGTGGCTGATCTGCTCTGCCACCTGAGCTACAGCGACCCCGACAACTGTACAATGTAAAAACTCTGAATCTTTTTTTCCCCAAATAGCACGACTTAAAAATTTGATAATCATGACAAACAAATGCAAGAAAAAGAGGACATCCTACAGAACTGAATGTGAAAAGTTGAAAAGCTGAAATGTATTTATTGTTCTTTTCTTACATTTCAATAAATACTCAGTTTATCCATCTAAAGCATTTTTTAGAAGTAGTTGCTGTCAAAGAAAATGCAACAAAAGGTTTGGGCTACTATTAATTATACATAATTATATAGCATCTGCACTAACAATGTTTAACGAGGTATGCTATTCTTATTGTCATCACCTCAGTTTATTTCTCGGACGCTGCCAGAGGAGCTTTGCATTCAAAGTTCATGCAATACAATATTGCATGAAAGATACTATACTGCTCAAATTACTGAGAAAGCTATTGTATAAATCATGGCTTAAAAATATCAGATACTCTCATGATTCACTTGGTATCCATTTACAGATGGACATATAAGACATTATGGTCTGCAATCAATGCACAATGGCGTGACAATCAAACCTCTTATTTCTCTTCCAACCAGGTGCGTTTCGATTAACTTGTCTCTGACTAATTCTTTATTTAGCATGTCTGCCCCTATGGTTTTCATGTTCTGGCTCCTGCGTGAGTTACTCTTATTGGGAACATAAGCTGAAGGTGACAGGTGTACTCTTTCATTACTTTCCTTATTTTTGGGTCACCTTTTCATTCTACATTCTTTTTTATCATTTTCCATTCTCTTCCCCTCTCTTTCTCATCTATATTGTAGCACAGAGCTTAGACTGTAGTCAGACAAGGTTTGTATCTGGTGCAAACAACATCACATGGAATCCTGCTCTCTGTCAGTTTCCCAGTCTTTTCCCTCTCTTTGTTCTGCTGTTTTTGAGTGCTTACAAAAAATAAAAGCATTATATTTTAGGTTTCCTTTTGTATATTGTTCCGTGCTTCAATGTGTAACAGATTTACACAGTTTCTGTCTAATGAGTCAATCACATAAGTCATTTTCCATCTGCATCCGAATTGAATCACTTATTTTGCTTTTTCAGGATGATAATGATCCAAGAGTTGTACAATAACACATTTTTTATGATTCCTCTGGTTTTCAACATGAAGACTAAACAAGATTAAACATATGTAAATTTTATAGAGCATTTGGAATGAACTTTTCCTGAACTCTGTTCCCATCTTGCCTCTCGGTCGTTGCCTTTCAGTTAGGAGAAACAAAAATATACTGTCAGAAAAGAGAGTACGCTACAGCTTAGGGTTGTGTTTTGGTACCAGATACATTTATGAAGAAATACTTCACATTCTGGTCTTTGTTAGTGACTGTACAGTCCATAGTCAACACAAGCATCAAGACATCAGACGGACCAACCTTATTACTTAGGAATGAACTTGACTGGCGTAATTTGGTACGTGCTCTTGCATAGAAGTGTCCCATTTATTTCAGGAGGTTTAATGTTACATTTTCTGTGGTATTTGGCAATTATTGTTCATACTGTAGTACAACAAATGTGTTTCACAGAATAAATGCATAAAACCAGTATTAATTGATCAACAGTGCTGATTCTTCAAGAATAACATTTTTAAACCATTCTGTGGGCATTTCTTTCAACTTTTTTAGTATTTGACAACATTATTTCAACCTGAGAAATGTGTCACATGCAGGAGTCTCACTGTGACTTTAGGTGGCACGTTATAAAAGGCAGAAGAGGGAGGCCATAAAGCCAGCAGCTGATCGAAATATGACAGAGATGTCTGCCAGACTGTCCAGGGACATGCCAGGTCGCACACAATGTATATAAATCTACTCTTTGGAACAGGGTATGTGAAGAATCACAATAAAAGGACAAATAATGTGTGGCGGAAAACAAAAAAAAAGATGGGGGATGGGAAGGTGTTGAAGATTTCCTCCACATCAACAGGATAATGGCAAACACCCTCCAGTGTTTAAAGACATTCAGAGACAGGAAAGACATAAAGATGCAATTTTGAATCACTTGGCATAGTTAAACACATCTAAAACTGATGTAAAAGACTGATGCAAACTAAAGGAAAGCTGGATCATTTCTCAAGAGCAAGAAAAGGAAGTCTCTGAAAAATGTAATACATTTTAAATAAATGTAATAAATACTGTAAACACACATAAAGATTCAGATTTCCAAATTCCAGTTATTTAACAGGTTTTATGATTTTTTTTTCTATGCTGATCAGTTTGTCTAACAGAAAATTTTGCATAAAAATGTACAAAACTTGCAATTTTACTCCCAGGCCCGGGGAGGGTGCCCGGAGTTGCGCTCTTGGTGGCCAGACCTTAGTTCACTGGGCCTGGCCAGGCACAGCCCGAGAAAGGGAGACAGGCCCACCCTCCTGTAGGTCCACCACCCACAGAAGGCGCTATAAGGGTACGGTGCAGTGTGTGCTGGGCAGCGCCAAGGGGTGGACACCCTGGAGGACAACTCCCTGGGTCCCGAGACTAGCAACTGGGGCACTGAGCCTCACCTCTCTGGTGGGGAAACAGCCTGAGCTAGTGCGTGAGGCTGAGAGGTACCAACTAGATATTTGATCCTTATACAACTGTTGCGCGCTTGGTCCGCACAGCCGACAGTATGTTGAACTCTTTGTTACCCATTCTGTTCATAATTTTTATGGACAGACTTTCTAGGCATAGCCAAGTGGCAGAAGACTTCCACTTAGGTGGTCTAAGAATCTCTGCCTTTGCAGATGATGTGCTTTTGTTGGCTTCATCAGGCGGTGGCCTCTCCACCTCATTCGCAACCGAGTGTGAAGCTTTGAGAATGAAAATCAGCACCTCCAAGTCTGAGGCCATGGTTCTCAGGTGGAAAAGGGTTTAGTGCCCATTCCAGTTCATAGACGAGTTCCTGTCCCAAATGGAGTTTAAGTACCTCGGGATCATATTCTAGAGTGAGGGGAGAAGGGAGCGGGAGATCAAACGACAATCCTGCGGTGAGGAGAAAGATGATTGTAAAAGCGAAGCTCTTGATTTACTGGTCAATCTACATCCCTACTCTCACCTATGGTCACGAGCTTTGGGTACTGACCGAAAGAACGACATCGCAGATGCTAACGGAAGAAAATACGTTTTTCTGAACGGTGGCTGGCCTCTCCCTTAGAGATAAGGTGAGGGGTTCTGAGCAGAGCTTCAACTCCTCCACATTGAAAAGGGCCAGTTGAAGTGGTTAGGGGCCCCTGGGCGCCTCCTGGGTGAGGTGAGGTGAGATGAGGTGAGGTAAGGTGTTCTGGACCAGACCCAGGACACGCTGGAGAGATTATATTATATTGTACATATATTTATATATATATATATATAAATATATATATATATATATATATATATATATATATATATATATATATATATATATATATATATATATTATATCTCTCTGTTGGCCTGAGGACACCTTGGTGTTCCCTGGGCCAAGCTGGAGGAGTTGGCCAGCGAGAGGGAGGTCTGGACTTTTCTGCTTGGGCTCCTGCTTCTACGACCTGACCCGGATAAACAGAAGAAAATGGATGGATAGATGGATATGATTCCACAGCAAAACAAGGCATTGTTTAAAAAAATAAGCCAGTTTCAAGCATCTTTGGAGTTTTGTTGTTAATAAAAGATTACTAAATATACAATCTGTAATTACTTATTATTACTGCCTTTGTTCTTGCTTTTATCCAGTGACAGCTAAGATGGACTGCAATGACCCTGAATTTAATAAATGGTTAAGAAAAGGGATATTTGGATGGATGGATGGATGGATGGACAGATTGAACGATATGCTTTGTACTTGAGTTAGAACAGTGGCAGAACCTGTTATTACTGTAACTGGAATTAGAATCTATTAAGCAGAAAACGAATGACAGTTTTTATTTGTTTTCTAAGGGAAGAAGAAGAAAACTAACTATGCGTAGCTGAGTATAAACAAGCCCAACCTGCCATGCGTGACTTGCAGAAGTGACAGTGACAATAAAGGAGTTGGCAACTGACAGGTGAAGCCAAGTGTTAATAATTGTGCCACGGATAACTGAAACACTTAACAATGTGGCAGTGTTTTATTCTAAACTGTAAGTTTATTTGAACTGCTGCCAAATTCACAAAGCTGTGTTGATAATTCTGAAGAAAAGGAGACACTGAATCAGGTGGTGTTTTTGCATGTATTACTTTTCTCGGAATAGTAAACTTATAAACTAATAGTAAACAAATATGCTGAAGCTAGTTGCATCTACCTTCACACTAAACAAAAATATTATGCAGCAGTGAAGGCATAATGACAAAGAGCACATGTCACTATGTGTGTATTCAGAGTGACACAGCAGCCACAACTGCTCCTAACTATTGATTTTCCTGACAGTCAGGAGCATTATGAGGTGAGGCCCTATGTGACTCTAGAACTGCAACTCAGCCCATACTACATTATTTAAACCTGCTGCACAGGTCAAGGAATCAGGTCGCTCAGATCTCTTTGCTCTCTAACCCCTTGTTGCCCAGAGCCGCCTGCAGTAATACCAAGAAAACTCACATACGTCTTCAGTGAAAGGTCAAAAGCATCATGCGAGCTGAGAAAGAGGCAGTCACGCTGCATCAAACTGAAACGCACACTGAGACCAGTCTTTGAGGGGGTCAGCAATATGTTACCTAGTTATGTGTTTTTGTAATCCTGAGGTGCACAGTGGACCGCAGCTACTAAATACTACTACCATGGGTTCATTTTAGGATGTCGGTATTCAAACCCATCTAGTATTCAGTTACTCTCTGACCTGAATGGAATTGAAGGCTCTGATGACTAATTAACCCAGGTCACCTGAGTAAAACACTATTAAACATAAATCAATTACTTTTGTGCTTGATTGAACCCATCGACGGACTGTTTCAATACTGACACCAATGCAAGAGCGGTGGTGCAGGACAAGGTAACATAGTGACCCAGGTGCGGAAAGGGAATCCAGCTTAGCCGATATGTAGGATTATGGGATGTGTCTCAGTGTAATTATGTTTAAACAATGGACTTTGCTCTTACTTGTCTCAGTTACAAGTGCAGTACAGCGGTATGTGGGATTGGTGTGCAAAGAAAAGGCAAACAGGGCACTCTATAGATTTTGTAGAGGGATACTGTTGTGCGTGCACCGCTGGGCCCTGCTTTGACAACATCGGTATTCTGACAGAGTCTCCTCTCTCAATCTAGATCTAACTGCCTGCAGCCTCTGCCACACAGGAGCTGGAGGGGGGAGCTGAGAAGAATACTTACAAGCCTCTACCACTGTGTTGGAAATAGGCAAACACACACACGGACATACACACACACACAAACTTTCACAGTATATCCCTGCCAAGTCAAGCATTGTGGTGTGGCAGGAGGAGCCTCGGGAGTCTAACAGCCAAATGTGTCCTCTAGCATTAATGGCTGCCTCGGCTGACTGAAGGGGGAAAACACCTTGAAGAATCATACATCTGAACAGCCACTTGGCTCCAGCAAGGGACAAACTGATTGACATTTGCTGAAGTCTTGCAAAACACGCCCGCCCTCTAATACAGAGCACACATGCTCGCAGTGACTGTATAGTCTTAGCTCTTCTCTGAATTATACAGCAATAACAACACAGGAGAGAACAAAAAAATGCGGAGCTGAAACTAGACTTAAAAATAAATTTATCATTCTCTTGAGATACAACCAGTATTTTTCCTTCTGTCACGTTCTAACTCAGATGACGCTTAGAAAATATTCATCCCAAGGTATTGAAATTGTCTGAGTATAAATCATGGTGAGCATGCCTGGCCCTTAGCCAAAGATCACCACGGGTGTTATAAACTCCTCAAGCAAAGAATATGACCTGTAGAAATGGAAAATTACTTCCAGGGATCTGCTACTTCACTGGATCCCCAGCAAAGATAAGGGGATAAACTGAGAGCAGCTGTCGGTGTCGACAAAGCGCTGCTTTTGATCTATCGTGTATCAGAGACAAACAAAAATGGAAGCTCTTTTCTAAGACTGGAACTCCCCTTGTGGCTGCATGCCTCCATCAGTGGGTCCATTTTGCTCAGTGATGGGAGTGATTCCTCATTTGAGGTTATGTTTTGCTGTGTATATACTGTAACAGTGTGTAGTTACAGAGAGGAAAAACAAGTTCAATTCTTCATCTTCTCGGTTTGGCCAATTATTTTGATTTGGAAAGACAACGTGTTGATAGATGCTAATGTTTCAAATATGGATCTTGCTGAAAAGAAGCAGGAAGTTATAATTCTTGAATGCTTCACAAACATCTTCAACCCAGTGGCACAGTTACACAATTTTTTTTTATTGAATGTTACACAGAGGTGATCTTTGACCTGCTGATGCTCCAAGTGAGCAGTAGTGCCAAATTCAAAATAAAATTCTCAAGGTGTTTAAAAAATATGTTGACAAAAAAGAAAAAGAAAAAAGACAGGACACTACCTCAACTTAATGCCTGCTACAGGCACCGGTAACCTCTTCAAACTGCTCAGAAACAGTTTATCCAAGAAAGCCTGAAAATATCTGTGCACAAACTACAGAGTATGACCCGCAGCTGGGCTATGATACAAAGCATGACAGAAAACTAGTAACTAAAGGATGTTAAGCTCAGTGTCGTCTTATTGTACTATTGGTTTAAAAAATCACTTATAGATGTATATACTGGAATACAGATTCTGAATCCAAAAATTCCAGTCTGCCTTCAGATATTAAAGTTCTCATATTATGCCTTGTGAGGTTTTATCTGTCTGTTATACCTTCTTTATTCATGTAAAGAATTCCATGCTGTTCTCTCCCAGGAAACACGGTACTTGTCTTCATCATTAAGTAACACAATGGCATAATGGCTACATACCTAGTTCCTTTGGAACACTCTCAAACAAGTGCTTCAACTAAATCCACATGCAGCCAGATGCCATGCAGTCCACTATCAATTCCTCGCTAGAGTAACTTCTGCTAATTCTTACTCAAAAATATCTCAACAAAGCACACCAAATGTTCTGCTGCTGGTTGCAACGGTGAACACAAGAGTCTTCATGCTCTCACAGCTTCTGAGCTGTTTTACTTCTGATGGCAATGTTGCAGCAATAACAACATTGCCATCATGGCATATTTGGCATATTTTTCAACCTCTGCTTTGTGCTGACAAAACGACCATTTACATAATGTGCTGTGATTTACACTTAAAACGACTTGTTTTCTGTTAGCAGAAACTAACCTGAGTTAAGGTGGTGAAGCACTTCACCAAAGCTACCTGACCATAGACAGCACAAAAGATAGACCCATTCTGAGGCCTTATGTTAAGCTGTTTCAAGCCGTTGCCGTCTTGGTATTTTCAAACTGACTTGCTAAAGCACATTTCAGTATCCAGTGAGCACATCTCGAAAAATCTTCCTTTTTGACACCAAAATGTAATAAATAGACTTTATATTTATACAGTAGAACCTGAAATGAGCTACTTTGACTATAAACCCATTAGCAAAATGTCAACAGCTCCTGCAGAGGGCCTTCTATAGGACAGCTCTCGCCTCCTGGTGGCCGTTACAAAAAATGCAGGTTTAAGGCAGATATGCATTAGCTTAATTTTTTCAGATCTGGAAACTAGCTCCATCTTTCATGCTGTCTATGTGTCTGACTTTCTTCATGCCCACTGACCAATCAGAGGAGGATGGACTTTTGGGAGGTGGCCAATAAATGACCTAAAACAGAATGTTTGCATTGTCAAACTAATTTTGATACTAGACAAAGACAATGTAGCTAGATGCAAAATGCAGTTTAAATTATGTTAATTAATTTACAGGAAAAAAATTATTTAAACCTACCTAGCCCGTTGTAAAAAAAAAAAAAAACCTATCGGCCCCTGAACCTAACAACTGGCTGTGTCAACCCTTGGAAGCAAGAGCTACAATCAAGCATTTGTGATAACTGGCAATGAGTCTTTCCCATCACTGTGGAGGAATTATGGCCCACTCTTCTTTGCAGAATTGTTTTAACTCAACCACACTGGAGGGCTTTCCTGCATGAATGGCCTGGTTAACATCATACAGAAACATCTCAATTGGATTAAAGTCTGAACTTTGATTAGATCACTGCTAAACCTAATTTTGTGGTGGCAGTGGTGGAGGGGTTCAGAGGTGGACTTGCTGGTGTGCTTTGGATCACTATCCTGCTGCATAACCCAAGTTATGCAGGGAATGAACTGATACCTAATTTCTTCCAGGATTTTCTGGTAGAGGGCAGAATTCATGGCTCTATCAATCGCGACAAGTCTTCCATTTCCTGAAGCGACAAAGCTGCCCCAGACCATCAGACTATGACGTTCTTTTTATAAAATGCTGCGTTAGTTTTACACCAGATGCAACAAGACTCAAACCGTCCAAAATGTTTAGCTTTTGTCTCATCAGTCCACAGAATCTTTTCCCACATGTTTTTAGATCAAAGATGTTTTTGGTAAATGTGAGATGAACATTTGCGTTATTTTAAGTCAGCAGTGGTTTTCTCTTTAAACTCTCCCATGGATGCCATTTTTGCCCAGTCTATTTCTCACTGTTGAATCATGAACGTTGACCTTAACTGAGACAAGTGAAGCTTGCAGTTCTTTAGATGTTGTTCTGGCTTCTTTTGTGACCTCCTGGATGAGTCATCGATGCGCTCTTGGAGTAATTTTGGTAGGCCAGTCACTCCTCGGAAGGTTCACCACTGTTTTAACTTTTCTCCATTTTTGGATAATGACTCTCACTGTGGTTTGCTGGAGTCCCAAAGTCTCCGAAATTGCTTTGTAACCATTTCCAGACGGATAGATGTCAGTGAATTTATTTCTCAGCTGTTTCTTTAGATCATGGCATGATATATTTCTTTTTCAGGCCTGGGTGTGGTTAATGACATGGAACTTAGCTAAGCAAAAACATGGTTAATCACAGTTAATTCATGATTTATCAAAGAGGGACAATTACTTGCTTGCATAGAGGCAGATTGGTTTCTCCGTTATAAATGAAAACGTCATTTAAAATCTGCATTTTGCATTTACTTTGTCTTTCTTTGTCTAATATCAAAATTAGTTTGATGATGTGAAATGTGTGATAAATATGCATAAAAATAAGAACTAAGGTAGGGCTGTTCTGACAAAGCCAAATTCACAAATTTTAACAGCTGGACTTTGTTTCATTAATAGTTAAGAGTCAGTTATTTATTAATACAAACGTCATCTCCAGTTGAAAACTATTTTAACTATTGTAACTATTTTAAAATGTTAAATATTTTGAAATTATCTACAAAGCCTAAATGGATTTAAGTTAGACTGGAGAATAAACAAAGTATACAGTATATTATCCCAAAGCTGTTTCATGCTAAGCGTATTTGGCTTCTTAAATTCGACACATCAGCATTGGATGAATTAGAATGAAGAGGTAGTCCTTATCTTTCAATAGCACAGCAAGATCGAAAAGTAAACACAGATTCTCTTGCAATCAGTATCTGAAAGACAAGACGCTCCAGCTTTAGCTGTTAGCCTGTGTCTGCAGGTTCCCTGATATCAACAAAGAGTCCGCTGCAGCTCTGCACTGCCTCTGTTGTTGTGGGCGATTGGAATGGACATTTGTACTCTGCTGAAGGACCGTAAACAAGATTTTCAGCATAGCACCGGCCTGGCCAGGTTGACAGGGTGGTCTTATCTGATCTCAAACCAGAGAAAGGCAATAGCACAGACCAGGACAGCTCAGTTTGAGACGCTGATAAGAAGATGCTAAGAGGAAATGGAAAGGAGAAACAGACAGCTTCCAAGATGGACATTTTCACAATTTAACACCTTATAACACATTTACACATCTTTTTGATATTTGCTACGTTTTTGTCTGCTTCAGGTTTATTTGGCTGAGTGTGACCCTTCGTTCAAATAAAATAAAATAAAATAAAAAACAATCAAATCAATATGTAGTATAAAAGCAACTTACCTTGTCCTTGCCTTGCTTCTCATCTTGATATACATTCCACTGCTCTCCATCATTACTGAAAGCGACTTTATATGAGCCAACAAACTGGACATGGCCGAAGTCTTTCGCTCCCTGGGTGATGACACCTGTCACCTTGGTTGGCACAAGCAAGTCCACCTGAGAGGAGCAAAGCCCAAGGAGGGATGGGAGCAGAGAGAAGGAGAGACAAAACCAGAATGATAAATTCGATTGCTCAACAAACTCAGGTAGCAAAGTGTCAGATATGCTAAGTTTTCAGGATTAAGTCAGCATTTTTCCTTTCGATTTTATCTGAGGATTTACTGAATAAAGACACCGGGCGCCAGTCAAGTCAGTTTCAATTATTCACAGAATATTGAACAACAAGGCTAAGTCCACAATCTCGCCTCAGCAAAACAGAAATTGCATGCTGCAGTACCTTCTGAGACCCACACTGCTCCATTTGGGTTAATTTTTAATAGCTTCTCATTTGTTGCAAACAATTTACTGCGCAAGGGTTCCAGGCAGTAAATACACAAACTGTTACATTTATAGGCTTTTTAATGTTCAATTATGCTTTATTATATTGAAAAGTACATAACACTGCTGGGCTGAAACAAAAAATGAAGTTAAAAAGAATCTCAGGATACAGGCTACACTTTGAACCAAGGAGATGATAATCAAGCTTTTTTGGGGCGAGATTTTACCACCATGATAATTATGTTAAATAAATATTGCATCCATTAAGTGAAAGGGATTGAAAGTAATTTTTAATATAGTCCTCAGCAAAGCCATGCATACCTTTATTAGGTTTAAGTGCAGTATTACTAAATAAATAGTTTGTTTTTTCTCAGGAATCAGCGGGTGTGTAATGTGAGACCCCTTTAACACAATGAAAACCTGAAAACTCTGTAGAACAGCAGAAAAAAGTTTATTGTTCTTGTTATTTAACATGCAATTCACACATTTTTTTTAATAAAAAGGACATTTTGTTTTTTCATCTTCCAAATTTAAATGAGGACATTTTATATTAGATAAACAGCAAACTAACATAATAACAACACTGCGTAGGTGATATCAAAGAAGCTGCTTTGATATCAAAGAAGGGGGCGGATCCCCCCTTTACTCAAATTTAACAGTAAAGCTGTTCTACTTAGCACATACATCAACGTGACACCAATTTGCTATGAACAGAGGATGACATACTGGGTTCAACTTGACATTTTGCTGTGTCATAGATAGTTGCAAAATTTAGAGGCGCAGCGAGCGCATGAGAGAAATGTAAGTATGCAGAGTTTTTTCTTTTGCTGAATATGCTGTACACAACACCAAGACAACCATGCATCACACTAATTGGCCTGGTCACAGGCCAACTTATACTGTGTCACACTGTTCTGATAAAAAAACAAAAAAACAATGGCCCCCTCGTAGATTAAACAAATAAGCAAACAAACTAGCGCATGAGGTATGGTTTAGTTTCACTCCGTCTCCTGGTTTTGACACGTTGCAGAACCCTGCAGTGCAGCTTGGCACATCACAAAACACTTTCCAGTTGACTGCATTATTTGTTGTGACGAGTGAGGAAAAAAAAAACCCTCTCTCTCTCACACACACACACAAATGCAGGACACTGGAGGCTGACAGGTAGTTTGCAAAACCTAAGCCTTAATGACAAGCCAAAGGAATATAAAAATTCCGGAAGGTTGTTCAACAAAGTTCAAAGAAAACAAGTAAACCGAAAGCTAAATTTGCAAGGAACACAATAAAAAACCACTAGTGTCAAAATAGAGGAATGCAGCTTAGGATCACACACAAAGGCTGACACAACCAACAAGGGACTGGACTGTAAATGCACAGAAAACTATCAGGTAAGCAAGATGCAAATGAAGGGGAAAAAAACCCAAACAACAGACAAAAAGAAAGTTTGGTAAAATAAAAGTGAAAGAAATGACATGAATATGCAGAGGGGGGAAAGTTAGCTCTAAAGAAAGAGCAAGGAAGTGATCTTACAAAATCAAAATTACAATTAAACCCCAAACCCTGACAGTTTTGTCTTAGCGTTAATGCAAATGAGATGACAGCAAATCATAGTACTGGGTATTACAGAGGCTTTAAATGATGACACTGTGCTGTGCGCTATGCTACATAAGCAGACACAGGTTTGGATTACAGTAAATAAGTTTTTGTCTCCTTTCCTGTTTCTCAGTTTTTTGTTTCATTTGTTTGATCTTCAAACAAATTTTAATTACTAAAGTTTAATTAATAGTTGTGTGATGTGGCTGCTTGAGATTTGACGAGGATGGATCACCCTTATGTTGTGGTCTGGCTAACCCTATACGGGCCATAACGATAATGTTTTTCCTTTGCAAATCAAATCATCACTTAAAACCTGAACCTTGTATTTACTCTGGTTATCTTTGTCCAATATTCACATTTGTTTGATGATCTGAAACATTTAAGCGTAACAAAAATGTAAAAAAAATCAGGAAAGGGGCAAATAGTTTTTTATGGCACCGAAGGTCCAAGGAAAAGGCCACACTCTCTCTAAAGGGATTAACTCGGCCAACATATGTGAGATGATAAGCTATTGAAAGCAGAACAAAGGTTTGGGAGTGGGACATTTATTTCACTGAATACCTGAAGCACAGGTATGAAACTAGCGAATACAGTAGCGTGCTATGGAGGCACTTCCAAATGAATTTTGTCAACACCTCCGTTTTTTTTATGCACCACAGTTCTCATTGCTGTTTCTAAGAGAAGCTGTGGAAGTGTTGTGGAATATTTGCCTGTGATGTATACCTTTAAAAAAAACACCCAACTCAATTTATAATGAAAATAATGTCACGCCACCTCCTGAATAAAGGGTCCAGAAAGAAATGGTGGCAGACCTAGCTCGGTTGATTCAGAGGGGCATGGCATTGTGAGGCTTTGATTATGCTGCAGTTGCAAAACATTGAGGTAATCTTGTTCTACCCGAGCATTCAAGTCTGCCACCAAACAAAGGCATGCTTAAAGGGGAACCAGTAATTGCTGTCACAGGTAGCGGTCAAAAAATACGGCCGCCCCTAGCGTCGCCGCCTCTCAACGCTTTGATGGCCCAAACTGCATTAGGGAGCGAGATAAGCTTGTTAAAGCACGGCCTCTCCTCCAGCCCCCACCTTCTGTTCTTTCCTCCATCACGCTCTCAACCCCGTTCTCTCCTCCACAAGCTTTTAACCCAGACAAACTAGGAGCGTGTGAAGTCTTTGTAGCAATCTCTGAATGCTTGTGGCGTACAATTTACAGAGAAGTGAAACACGAGAATCTATTTTAGGATTTGGCTTTCTGAGTCTGAGATTACAAAATTAGATTCATCTCATATCTAAGCTCTCAGTATTACCAGAACCATGAGCCGCAGAGGCAAAAGGGAGACAGGGTCAATTACTTATTTGTACTTTGTCTTTGATGGCTTTGTGCAAAGTGGAAATGTTTGTACACTTCTGTCAGAGAAACACTTATCTCTCCCGCTCATTATGAGTTGGTATTTAAATGTCCTGTTTGTATTGAAATGGTTTTGCCACTGCAGGATAAAGAAGATTAATGCAGCGAGAGGAAAGCTTAATAAGGAGCTGAATACATCCCACTTTTCTATATTATGAATACAGTGCGTGCACATATACAGCAACCTGCTAACAGTCTTCGTCCAGCTGTGCTGATTTAACTGTAGGCAGCGAAGACTCGTTTAATCTTTGCAGCCTAAGGGAGGTGTTGTGTCTTTGTGTATACTGTATATTTAAAGGGCAGAATTCAGAATTCAACTCACAGTCACGAGGCGGATAGTGCTACGGCCCATGAACCCCAGAACAGGGCAGCTATCATTAAAGCTTAAAGATGCAACAAGAACATTAAAAAGTGCTTTTCTGTCTACAGGAAGTTTCCACATACCTGTAGGAGGTTTGTGTACTTACTCATGAAAACCTAAACAATGCACTGTATGCTTCATGTGATCACGCTGAACGTGAACATCTTGTCATATTACTACAACTCAGTTGGTAGCATGATAAAATAGCACATGGCCTGGTAAGGAGACCAGGGCAGTGCTGAGAAAAAATCAAGTTGAATTGTGTCAAGTTCAGCAGTCAGAGAAAAATGCACGTGTGATGCAATTAAGAACAAATTAAAATCTGTTTCACGTATTACAGGCATAATAACAGTCAAAATTGCACTGGGGCAGTCAGTCCTGCATATGTTAATTGGTAATGTTAATGGCTCTCATTGCTAATGAAACTTAGCATTAAACTGAATTTGTTATCACTGTCTTAGGCACACTCCATCCAAGCATAAAGTCCGTCCTTGGTTCCTTTTCAATTCATGTAAAATCAGATGTTAGAAACTTGGGTGTGTTGTTTGATTTTAATCTCACCTTTAACCCTTAGATGCACACGTGGGGTCAAAAATGACCCGAAGTAGTCCCTATGGAATCTTCTATGAAACGTTAATTCTTAGCAACTCTGACTGTCCCACTTACACTTCTGATAGATCAAGAATTAATTTTTACACAGTAACATACATGATTTATAGTCAGGGCTCCACATAAGTGGTCCGCAAGTGTGCATTCGCTGTCAAAATAAAAGTATTCCCGGAAATTCAGAGAATACACGCTTCTTTTGCGGTGGAGGAACACCTAAGTAATTGCTTACGGAGCTTGCTTCTTCGACATCTTTAACAGTTCTGAACAAATATCTGTCCTCCTCCAGAACATCTTATGTACGCAAACGAGCGTTCCAAATTCTTATCTGGTATGCATCTTTTATTTTGACAGCAAATGCGCACCTGAGGACCATTTATGTGCAGCCCTGTTTATAGTTTCCTGTGCATTTCAAACATTGTCCTTTCTGATTTTTTAAAAAATATTTAAAGTAACATGGCTGCTATGAGGCCAGCTAGGATCCCTGTGGACCTTGCCCTATAATTGATCCCGGACGGATGGGATGAAGAGTCAGGCACTGACTCAAAATCTGACATCTCAGATATAGAGGACACAGACTATTGTCCCCCCCACTGAACAAGGCCAGTCAGATACAGAGGAGTCCTCTGATAAGTCCTCTGAAGAGGAAATGGATATTAAGTCTAACAGAATGAGCCCATCTTACTGCTCTAGCCACAATATTCTGAATTAGTCGGCCAGGGCTTGCACCTGGGTTTAGTACTGTCTCCCCAATAAATGCATGGAAGATGTTCATGTCTGATAATATAATAGAAGAGGTGCTGACATGCACAAACATGGAGGCACAAAGAGTAGCCATAGACAGGGGAAAAGAGTGCAAAAATGTAATCAAACATAAGCTGGCCTTCATTTGATTGACCTCTCTTGCAGGAAGTGACAAGAACTGGGATGTACCAGTCAGCGTGTTTTTTGGGAGTCCTCTGCATAACCCATTGTACAAGGCCACTATGTCAATTCAAAGATATAAAGATATTTGCCGTTTCTTGCACTTTGATGACAAGAGGACCAGAGCCTACCGACTGAAAACAAACCACATGGCAGCTTTCTGCTACATATGGGGTCTGTTCCTGGTCAACTGCAGGCAGAAATTCATCCCTAGTGATTGTGTTACAGTGGATGAACAACTTGTGCCTTTCAGAGGGAAGACCCAGCTTCGGCAGTATATGCAGAGCAAGCATACAAAAGTGATACAAGTGATACAAAAACTGCAATTTCTTAAAATTAATGAAAAAATAAATAAAAATGCAAGTGGCCTCATGTCACAAACATGTTTTATGAGGAATACCTCAAATATGAAAATATTACAACTCTTTGTTTTAAAGATTTTGAAGAATAACAACCGAGTTTATAGCAAAATGCAATGTTTCTATTTGGGGTCATTTTTTGACCCCACTCGTGGAAGAGTGTAGGTATTGGTAGGTTGTGCATCCAAGGGTTAAGAAAGAAAGACCGCCATCCAATGTACGATTTATGTCACAGCTACCCTGAATTACGAGTATTGGCAATTACCAAAACCCTTTTTTCATGTTTTTGTAACGGTTAATCCACCAGTATGTGAAATCGAAATGACATTTTTAATGCTAAAATCTAATTGCTAAAATACAGGAGACAGAGCTGGTGGTGTTAAGATTTTAGTTAGAAGTAGGGATGTTCCTGGTGACTAATTTCTGAGTCACAAGGGGAAAAAAATTGACTGAGTAATTTAAAACCAAGAAACACTGAGATATTAAGTTAACTGTGAGAATCGTTTAATGGAAAATGTCAAAAACTAATAACAAAGGCATTTTAAACTATTTGTCACATTCTTCAATAATGCTGCTTAACTGTGGAAAAGGAGGAAAAGAGGAAGACCTCAGAGGTGGTTCATGGATGTAGAGGAGGACATGCAGAGGGTTGGTGTGACAGATGAGGACGCTAGAGAAAGAGGCAGATGATGCACTGTGGAGTCCCCTAAAGGGAGCAGTCGAAGGAATATGATTATAAACACAATACTGTAAAAAACATAAAAGACACCTTACAAATCTGACAATTACACTCGTCAGTCATCTGCAATTGTACAGTTTTTATCACTGGATGTTTGATGTATTTTTGAAAGAATTAAATCCAAACAAAGCCACCTAGTGTCACAGTGTACCTTTTTGTGGACTGATATATATTGGACTGAGTAATCACAGCAGACAGTTGAACCACTGTGGATGTTTGTAGACTGTTCCTGCTGTTTGCTGATGCGAAGTCAAATAAGGGAGCCACTACATGGAGAAATGGCCCATTTGCATTGACTTATGTATGAGTTATCAGAGAGGCAGCTGGTGACATGTAATACCGTCTGAAAACAGCATAACATGCCAAATGGCAAACACTTTTATATACTGGTTCAAACCACCTGTCTCCAAAAAAAGATCTTTAATCCAAAAAGCACACATGAAATTACTAAAAAAAAAAAAAGAAAAAAAATGAGGGATGAGACTGCAGGCAGACAATTTCCAGACAGATGGTTCAGTGAGTACAGCACCTCTTTACTGAGTGCAAAAATGAGCCTGTTTGTGTTATGATACCTTTCTAAGCTTAAAGATGTGCCACTGCACACAGAGGTGAGCTGGCTAAGCCTATTTCATAAAATGAACCACTGGTCTGAGTCTCGCTGAGCTTACGAAGTGTTTTTTTTTTCTGTATGACAGCACATTGTCCCAGTACCATGAAAGTGAAAATGATAGCATAAAAAAAATAATAAATTGCAACATATTTACGGCTTTACAAATCACCTTTAAATTTCTGAAATGTGAAAAGTGAATATCATATATCAGATATATTTGTTTATTATTGTAAAAATGTCAGTATATAAAGCCAACATGAGAAAAAGTTTTACTGTAAATAAAACAGAAATGCATGACATACCCTCACGCAGGATTAGTGACTGCCTCGGGTGACAAATACACAGTATATATCTGGGGAAGTGTTAGCTTGTCCATAAATGTACACTTTATTGTTAGGTGGTTTGTTTGAGAAAATACTGTTGTCACTAACTCTAATCAGCTCAGATTATTTGGTTGTATTATATAATTTAAGGGAACAAGAACTCACCTAATGTTACACCTCTGTTTATGTTACCTAAGGAGGTCTCCTGCTCCACGAGTGAATTATGACTCATTCTCTTCTCGTTCCTCCTCGTGGATGTGCACAAACCCACGCACCAGCGCTCAATCAACTTCACTTTTTCCTTGTGATGTTGTTTTCTACTCCACAGTGCAGTACAAATGATCACTTTTTGTGTTTCGGTTACCATCTGTCTTACGCAGCCATGTTATATAGAATTTCAAGTCCACAAGCTAACAAGCTCCATGCATTAGCACGCAGACCGAGATGTGCGTACTCCTACAAATTTCAGTATGGCTCGTGCATACACACACTCACAGATAGTGGATCCTCCTTTCTTACACCTTTTGTGACCGGAGTGGTGGGATGTCAGAAGGTATAAATGGCTGCTGAGTTCTCACACACTGAAAGGAAGGTTTGCAGGCAGTTTGAAGCTGCCCTGCAGCATTTAGCATACAAAAGTCAATGTCACAGAGGGAAAGCATAACAGGCTGGTCAGTGTGGCTGTGACCCTTCACACTTGGGCGTGAACATTTTTTCTTTTTTAATTTGACTGGACTATATTGATTTCAAAAGTTCTAAATGTCAAAATAAGAATCAAATGCAGTCGCCTGAAAGAAAAATCTTCATGTGCCGTGTGTCTTTGTTGCAGAGAGTCAGCTGGTTGGCTGGTCAAAGCACATCTTACAGCCAAAATGAGAGGGAAGCAGTAACTCACAGTGAATTGCAAACACACAAATTTGAAAGGCAAACAGTTATACATGCCATGAACATTGCATGCATTAAACATCCTCCCCTGCACTCTTCTCACTCCTTTCTCTCTCATCTTCCTGGCAGCGCACTCGAATGAAGCAATGCTGCATGTAACTGAATTTAAATTCTTTGTTGCTAAAAATAAATAATTTTGTTTGTACATCTTATCTAGTGACACCAGCAGTATCATTTCCATTTATCCGGTGAATGCTAATGTTGCTAAAGTTAGCATTTCCGCATGTCTGGTAAGCCTCGATCGTGTTAATTTAAGTCAATTTTAATTGCTACGGTGCCAAACATTGCTGGCATTTCACATTCAGGGAGTAGGGGTCCTTGTGTTTTTTCCCTGGTATTTTCCCAAAGTTCAATAAGCAATTTTTGGTAGCAAAAAGAAAAAAAATAGATGAAAACAAAAGGCAAATTAGAAATCTCCCAGACATGACAAGTTCTGGCTGTCAAACTTCAACCTTTACTGTCAGTTCAACCTCCAAATGTGGACTTGGACTCTATCAGCCAAACCTGACAGAATGGCAGTTTAGCACAGCATGAGAAGTTTTATCCATAAATGTATCCATATTAGATACATAATAAATCAGAGCGCTAGACCAGTATATATTGGTCGGGTGGATGTATTGGCTAAAATAAGCTGTTTGCTGATATTTCAGCATCAGAATTTCTAACAGGAGATAAATGAACAGTTCAAAAGTAAAGAAGAGACACTTCTCATTTCTTCATATTACTTGTCATCTTTAAAGTGATGTTGAACAAATGTTTTCCAGACTTTCTGAAGTTCTTTCTTTAATTGTGCCTGGCCATTTTATGAGGAATGTACTTTAGTGGGGTTAAGTTTATTGGTGATTCTAAATTGCCCATAGGTGCGAATGGTTGCCTGTCTCTGTGTGTTAGCCCTGCGACAGACTGGTCCAGGGTCTACCTCGCCTCTCGCCCTATGACAGCTGGGGTAGGCTACAGCCTCCCCGTGACCCTGATAAGGGTAAGTGGAACAGAATGGATGGATCTTTAGGCACTTTGTTACTAGGAGCCTTTCACAAAAATGGATAATTTGATCAATTAAGTTTTATTTATACAGTGCCAAATCATAAAAACAGTTGTCTTAAAGAGGCAGCTGTGTAAAGTACAGAAAAAAGAAAAGAGTGTAAGGGAGAAAAACCAACAACAATACAAAGAAAACAGAGAAAAGCAGTGTGGGACAGAAAATGGAGCATAAGAAAGCCAACATCCAAAGAAGAGCTTTGGATTACGGACAAGAAGCCTGCAGAACTATTCCTGAAGACTACTTAAAGAAATTACTAGAAAACTGCCTGAGAGAGTTCAGGCTGTGTTGAAGAATAAAGGTGCTCATACCAAATATTGACTTTTAATCTCGTTAGAATTGTGCAAACTCTGGTGGTACAAATATCCAGGCTATACCAAACTTGCTTTGTATTATGGGCCTCAGGTTAGGAAGTTACTCCAGATGTCTAAGGAATGGTCCTTCATATTCCTCATATCATTTTATTTTCCACTTTATTTCCTTATTAAAAAAATATTTTTTAAGGTTTTAGAACATTGCACTGCATTTTTTTACCCCATTTTCCTAGAATAATACACAGAAATGAGAGGTGGCTAAAGACTTTTTCACAGTACCGTATTCTAAAGCCATAATTTATTAAAATACTGGTGGTGGTCAGTGGTACCCCTCAGCTTCCTGGTAGATACACTTACGTTACTAATTTCAAAATGCTAAGTGACTCTCTTCTCGAGTTACCGCATCTACAAGATTTTAGAAAATCTGACCTTTGACCTCAACCTTGAGGTTAAGGTCACTGAGATTCTAACTCTTCCAAGATTTTAGTAGCTACACCTATGGTATCAACTTGAAAGTCTTACTCGTTCTTGAGTTATTGCATTCACAAACTTGGGTGTTCATGTTGTCCGCCTGCCTGGCAGGGTGATGGCAATATCGCATCAGCCTTTTACAGAGTAAAAACTATTTGATAAATTAGTAGTGAAATATGACCATCTGCCTTACAGTCACAGCTTGAAACAAAAAAACCTGCAAGGTCAGCTTTTTTTTTTAGACCTAATTTATCCAATCCACAACTTAAAAGCATAGCTCCATGCTTTAAAGGAGAAAGTGCATATTCAGATTATTAAATGGTTATTTAATTTCCATTCTTTGCTCCAAAGCAAAGTCAGACTTTAATCAAAGCAACCGGCTTAGAGCACAAGCACTGCTATTTGAAAAGGCCTCTTTCAGAAAACTTGGAGCACATACTGTAGCCATAAAACAGATGGAGCCTCACTTCAGCATGTCAAGTTAAGTCTAAATGGTTGCACCGATGCAGGGAATTGGTCATGGCAAAAGGAACAGGAAAGAAATCAACCATGGTCATCTGGATCATTTAGAGCTATTACGGCACGGAGAACATCATCTGTAGCCAGATGCTTCCCATGTCAGAATGAGTGAAGTGTGGGAGTCGGATCCACACGCGTAAAAAATGGTCTTGATGGTGCACTAGTAAGGGACTTGGGGAATTTCACACTCTGTTTAATGCTCACTGTGGCTAGACATCTGATGGACACTTACTCACAGCGAAAAATCTAAAGCATTCTGTCTCCTTGTGTGATCTTGACTGAACTCAAATCTGTAACTCACTCTGGTGGGAAGAGAACTCCTTACTGTTGAAATATTAAGCAGGCGTAAAAAATGTAAAATGATTTAATAACCTAAAGAAAGGTTTTCAATTTTATCGCTGATTACTCTTTCTGGAGGTAGTGCAAATGAGGTTGCAGTTTAAAAAATAAATGTTTACTCCGAGTGCTGCACTTACATCTCATCATACCACTTTCCCCGCTTCCTTCTCCTCCTTCTCACACGGTATATGAAATATTCATATCAAATTCTCACACATATGGACATATATAAACACACAGTGCACAAAATGGAAGAGAAGGAAGTGGAGGACATCGTAAGCAATAAAAAGAGGAAGTGATGAAATTAAAAAAACAGATTTCATTTATGGACATAAGTGCATACTGCAGTATCATATCTACACAGCCACAGCTTGGCTTCAGACTATTCTAAATTTATCATGATACTCTAGCATGTAGCAGTCCTCCTTAAAGTCAGTCCATACTCTCCTGAGTGGATATCATGTCTGATTTAAGTGTACAGAAGTGAGTAGCGGATGCCCCTGTGTGCCAAGAGATGGCTTCCAGACACGATGAAACCACAAGATACACATGCAAAACACAGCGAATCTCTGCTGCACCGATTTAAGATCTGGCACCTTCACTTCTGACAATTCCTGCAGAACCACGGCATGCTCTGCTGCCGACTCATGAATCAATCATCCCGGGATAAAACAGACAAATGCATCCTGCGTTAGGTCAGAAGGAATGAGAGAAACAGAGGAAGAAAGAGAGAGAGGATGTGGTGCTGAAGGATAAGATGGCTTCCTTTGATAATAAGAACAAATTAGTTATTTTACACAGATTTTAGACCTGTACATTTAAGGACGTGGTGGGAGGGATGAAACGCTAAAAAGAACGCACCCAAATGAATCAGAGATGGATTTACCAGCCCTTCTATAACTTTATTTGGAAGCTAATTGAATCAGCACACTAGCTGCAGGGAACCTGAATAAAATAGAGCCAAGAAAGAGTCGTATTGGACAGGGTGGTAGTGAGGCTCGGACGATAACGCTTCCAGTGAATTTACATCGGGCATGTTTTCGGCTAGTGTGCAAATTGTTTTTGAGTTCTTGGATAATGGTGTCAAAATAATAGAATTCGCAACATATGTGAGAAAAATGTTTTATTTTTGAATCAACAGTTACTTTTTATGTCTATTCAGATTATATTATAGTTGGGTAGCCAGCAGTTAGATATGCAGTAGCAGATGTGTCCCATCTGACATGCTTTTTCTACTGAAGTCTGATAAGAGCCCAGAGCGATTCCATTTAATATTCAACAAAAAAAACAAACAAAAAAACTTCCCCACTTGTAAAATCATTCACGCACCGCCCATAGCTACACGGTGCAAATTTCAATTTGCCTTTCTGCAACTGAGATGGCACGTCAGCTAAAGCGCTGGCAGTGGGATTTGGAGCAGCGGTCATCTGTTAACATGGCTTTCAAAGTCAGAACCAGCAGGCAGTGCCGCAGCCCAAGCTTAGGCAAGCACGACTAACAAATAAAACTAAGCAAAATAAATATTTACGCAGAAAAAGGACTGGCTAATATTATGTTGGAAAGGCGACAAGCGTGGATGCAGCCTGGCAGATCACTGTTCATAGAGTCCATGGTTATGTGCTTCTCAGCGGCATCTGAAACAGAAACCGATCGGAGATGTTTTCCCTGTAGCAGTCGCTTTCTTCAATTAGTTCAGAAAGAAAACTTAGCTACAGGCGCCGCTCCTATCGATTCGGTTTTGTATTTAGTGCAGTAGGACAAATAACGATAAAAAGCTGCACAGCTGGGAAAAATAAAGAAAGTGATTAGAATGCTGAATAGTCCAATCTGCAGGGACAAGTGCCTTTATCTAGTTTCAACCAGATCAATATGACAGTAATAAAAAAAATGCTGGATTAAGAGAATACCACGTTTGTGCTGCCTAATATTTGTTGCAAAAAAAAATCTTCCACTGCAGAGGGGATCATACTTGAAGGACAGAGAAGACAGCAACTCACCCTTTAAAGTTCCCAGTGAATTCTTACTGTCTCATGCAAGTATTTGCAACAAAGTGCTGGTCTTTTGTTCTTGAAATAAAGACATGATCATTGCCATGCTAGACAATAAGAATCCCTCTTAAATCCTTTCATGCCACAATGCCTTTGCTCTCTCAGAGGCAGCTTTTCTGTTTTGTTTTTTTTTCTTTCCTTTTTTTCTTTTTTAGAAAGGACACACTTCATCTTTGCTGCATAAACACTCAAGAAGAGATGAGAGTTTCAATGGGACAAATGAAAGCCATTCTCCTCTGTGGATGGATGAGACAAACACCCAGCTAATTCTATTGATTAAAAGAAATGGAGTTTGCAGTCAGCAGCGCTGTATTTGAAGCAGCAATTTGATTAGGAAGCTGCGATCGGCAAAATTGGTGAAATGATAATACCCGGTTTGATTATATCAAATGCATGCTCACAGGCACTGAGCAGGACTCAATCTTGCATCACATTTACTTATTGTGCGCTCTTGTCTTTGACCCACATGAGAAAAAGTGTGACGTGTCAACGTGTAAAATGCTTTATGAACGAACACTGTGGGTGATTTTCTTCAACAGTATATTAATTAATGCACTTTATTACAAGTGCATTTTGAATTGCACTATAAATTACACTCTCAGAGGTTTAAAAATTGATGAATGCTTTTAAAGAGTAAATAAAAAATTGCAGGATTGTAATCAGTAAGTACTATATCTGAAATTAATTTACTGACTTTAATGTAATTTTTCAGCTCCTATTACAAAATTCTCTCTAATGAAACAACAGATATCCGCAGATGTGTTTGTGTGTTTATTTAGACTTTAGAGATGCACTGATGCTGTCAAATGAGGTAAGTGCAGTGCCTTCTTTTGGTGGGATATCACGTGCCTTTTTTGAGATATCATTTTAATTCCTTAGTTTATAAATACAACATTACCAACATTGACCTTTACTGAGGTTAACTTGTCTGTGAGAGTGGGTGAGATAAAGACAAGCTAAATGACAACATAACATTTATTTGATCTTATTTACCACTGTTTGTTAGGAAATGCAACCCATTAAAAAGTTACACTTTCTGGTAAAAAAATCATGAATACTGCTTTTAGCAAAATGTTTTTTTAATCTAAATATTTGCTTACTAAGTGTCCCGAGTGCCCTTAATCATCTATCCATCAATCCATTTGAGTCACCATTCTGTCTCAGGGCGTACACCGAAAGGCAACCACTCATGCTCACATTCACGTCTATGGCCAATTGAGAGTCACCAGTTAACCCACCATGCATGTCTATGGACTGTGGGAGAAGCTGCAGTACCTGGATAGAATAAGCAAACTCAGGGCCTCGTTGCTGTAAAGCAATGATGCTGTCTGCCACACCAGTGCCCCTGTAATAATCAACCACCCACAGCAAGCCATTTACAGGGTTACTATGACTGAACACTGAGAACATTAACGAAACCAAGAGTGCTTCATGAATCTCAAGATGAGGATAAGGCGAGAAGAAGAACATCTGAGTAACAGCTGAGCAACAGACTGTTCATCCCATTTAAATGTTGGCTTGTATCTATCTGAAGTGCTGCTTGTACTGTGCCTAGCCCTAACACGACAAGACTAATTCATCCCCCAATTCATCCTGCTGGGAGTCTCCTCCGGTACTGTATAACCACTGCCATTCCTTTTTGGTGCTGATAGACTTTGGATTCCAGACGTGCTTCATATTAAGAGCATTGGACCATGAATTAAATATATCCACTTGCCTCAGATGAACAGTGCTTAGTGGCTTTTACGCTTCTCTCTCTGGAAATCTTACTTGCTTAAAAGGCATTAATACTGTACGAAATGCCTTAAGTATGCTAAGGTAGTATTGCCATTGTCTCCATGACATTGAGGGATCCTTTAAACTTTTGAAGTGTTTCTTAAGTATGCAAATCACAAAGAGGTACTCAATAGAGTGAAAAGTATTTTTTTCCATTAAAAAACATAGCAGTATACCGGATCACTAACCCCTGCTACAATATGACTTTTTAAGGTTCACGAATTAAAGCAATGCTCATTTAAATCGAGAAGACTTCAGACAAAAAGCTCAGCTAACCTGCTTCTTTTCATGCCGGTAATGTCTTCTTCTTCCTAGGTCAGGACTGCTCTTTCAACATGGATCATTTCTTGTGATTTAAACAAGGAAATGGTCAAAACCACCAATTACTGCTATCAACAACCATATACAAAGTACTGAGTGTCTGCAGTGAGTCAAACTGTTCACATAGCTTGGTATTTATTTCATACTGATTCATGAATGAAGGTATAAATAAAAATAAAAATATAAAAATAAAAATATATATAAAAATATAAACCAGAACTTGATGATGCAATCTGCTGTCCTACTGTCTCGCTATTTTCAAGGTGGCAGACTGGAACTTTGCCAAAGCCAAAAAGCGGGAGAGGGAAAACTATCTCCTGGCTGGCCGTCATCATTTTTAGTGAGCATTGACTACACAGACTCATTTAGCCAATGTCAAGAAATAAATGGCTGCAACCCAATTCTGTCATATACCTGTAGTGCTTTATGATAATTGCCAACTTCCCAAACCTCCTGTACTGGTAGTATCAATCCAAATTCTTAGGATCAGCAGAGAGGATGAGAGTGCTATAGCTTTTTTTTTTTTTAACTGATACTTGATTTCTGCATATAATATTGGCATTGAAGAAATGTGTGCTTGTAAACGAGTGCTACCTTGATCTCAGCTCTCTTTGGCAGTTATTTAACTTGTTACCCCATCTTTGTTTGTAATCGCCCAATGTGTTTTCTCCTCGGTCCCATGTGCTCCAACAGAGGCACTTCTCCCCCCCATGAGTAAGCAGTACTTCACCTGCTGTACTTTCAATATTTACCTCATCAGCATCTGCCAAAGTAAACCCGCACTATCATAGTTCACACTAATTATGTGTGCTCTGCTCTGCATGTTAGTTTATTGTTGCTCATTTTTCTTTCTTTTTTTTTTTTTTACGATCCTGCAACATCAATGCTCTTCATTCAATAAGCCTGTGTTACAAACTAAACAGTGATAATATCTGGGCAAATCTGTCTAATACAGAGTAAACAGATGGATTGGTGTGATTTACTTACAGAAACCACAGAAACTCTGAAGCACTGATGCTGTGTTTGAATGCATAAATGCTAATATGCTAGACTCTAGGTTTAGATGTAAATAATGATATCAGACACAGGCCTATGGTTTTCTTTGGTTTTCTTATTTTTGATGATTGCTCATAAGACTAAGGAAAAACTTTTTTCTTCTTGTTTTTGTTTCCACTAAAACAAAAACCTTGCAATGATTAGCTTTGTTGAGGTTGAATCTCCATTTATAGCATTACTTCATGTATCTGATGCCTGCATCTTATTTTCATTTTTATTCTTAAAATTTACAGCAATTTGAAAATGAATTACACATAGGAAAATTACAAGGATTTCCATTTATTGTAAATAACTACTTGTGGTCCACCTGCAGTTTTTTCATAGCCCACCAGTGAGCTGTGACCCATGCTTTGGGAGTAGTTGGTCAAGCACATGATGACTCATCAGTGTAAAAAGGATATGATGTTACAGCTTCTACAACACCACTGCATTAGAGAAACAGTGCATATATTAGCAACAACCACTGTTTGCCGAGTAAACCATTAGCGCCATTATTAAAAAGAGAGTTACTGTACTTCTTTCAAAGTTCTCACACAAACCTCGCTCACTCTGCATCATCAGAGGCAGAGGTGATTATCAGGGTGCCACAGCCACACACCACACATATTCATCATTTTAAGGAGATAATTGGGTGTGAAAACCATGGAGACGGGGATAACAAATGAACCACAGACCGGAATTGCGTTCATAACTTGTTTTGTAACCTTTGCTGGATACAAATAAATTACAAGTTGCAAATTAAGTGATGTATTTTGTGCTATCTATGTCTATACAAGGCCATGCTTACAAAACACCATAGATTAGTGTATTACATGTTTCACTAATGTACTGTATGGTTACATTTAATGGTTATTTACTTGAGCCCATTGCAATGTTGTTACCCAATATTAGGAATAATCTAAGAAAAAGTTGCAATTCCTTGTGTAAAAGAGTTTTACATTTCTGTTTAAATTCCTGAAGGTTCTGTGACTTCTTCTAAGTGCAAAGGCATGTCAATACCAATACTGGAGCTGAGTGTCAACAAATAACCAACATACAAATAGGAGGTTTTACATTCTCTTGCTAAGTGCTGCCTATGACAGAGATACAAATGGAGAATTCAAAACTCTTGCCAAGTCATTTGTTAACCACAACCAAATTAAATATGAGGGAAGAGACAATCCCACTTCATTCCAGCCTTGTGTACTTGTTTGTCTGGGGCTTCTTTATCATAATCCACCATAAAAACTCTCCACAGTCCCGAGCAGTGCTTGTCAGAAAATTTGCAGTACACTTGTTGCTTTAACAGAACAGTTATGAAACTGAAAAGTAGCAACTGTCTCTCTATCACGTTCTCTCTGCAACGTGGACATGTTAATGTGCATAATTAACTAATCAGCTTATGCCAGCTCGAAACATTTGGCAGCCTCGTCTGACAGCTTCAGCTCCTCTCTTGAAAACATCTTGAAATTTTCTGGTTTAGTCTCCCCGTGTGTAATTTTATCCCCTGTCAGAACAGAATAGCTTCAACTTGGAAGGTGACCAAAAGGTCCAGCTCTTGGTGATTTTTTTTTTCTTTACTTAAAAGCTTTCTGTCGCAAAATGAAAAGGAATATAATAGCAGCCTTAATATAAAAAATATTAAGGCTGTTGCAAACTTCAGAATGTTAATTGTGCAGTTAGATCAAATGATGATAATAGACGTGATTACTAGGTGGGGAAATGTCTTACTATTTAGGGCTCCACATTGGTTGGTTGATATGCTCTCTCCAGAAAAAAGTCTTACAGGCTTGACAATTGCCTGTGTTACTTTGATAAGGAGGAAGGTGCTAGATCAGTGGCCCTCCAGGTTTCATCAGTTATTTTTGTGTAAAATATATCTATTCAATTTCAGATTCGTCTACCCTAATGTAGAGTGATAGATTAGGTCTAACTTTACAAACATTTACAGCTGCTGAACATTTACTTTGAGCTGTCCTCAAACTAAATGGCTGCATTTCTATTGCAAACAGCAGTTTAACAGCACGGTAATTTGTGCTGCGATGTTCCAGCAACTTTCTCCAGGACTCCCTGTTTCTTTGAGTGTAAATGTGTTAGGTTTGGCATATTTGGGCATATTTGGTCTAAAAACTGTTTTACTTGGCCACGGCTTAAGTACTGCTGCAGATATCTCAGCTTTGGGTACTGAGTGGTGATTAGTTATCAGTCTGAACATAGTAAACTGTTCCTGCACTGAGTGCAAGGTGACATCAGGCTTGACAAATATGCATTTATTGTTACCTCCCTCTTTCCAGTTGTCACAGCTGACTGAGCTGGCATGCCAATATCTATTAGAAATGTGTGGGTATTCTGATAAGAAAAAAGGCCTGCCGACGAAATCTGTGCATCATCATGTCTTTTCTGTTGTATACATTAAGCAATCCATATTATATTATGTACCCTGATGCATAAAGAGGGTTTTTCACTGTGTCCAATCTGCAAAAGAACAGTTTTCTTGATTAATAGGAATACTTATTTTATCATTAAGGTTGATTAATTCCATTAGTCTGTGAGGTTTTAAGTCATTCAGTAACGCCACTCTGAATCAATTATTTGCCATGGCAACGAGTAGAAAGAAGACAGTGATTATAGCAGGAGCTTAACAAATGCATATAAGATGATCGCTAAATATTCAAAACAGTCATTACCAACAGCCTCATCAACATACTTTACAGTACAGAACTCTTAAATGTCGACTTTTAAAAGCTGGATATTGTATCTGCTCGTGTGCACAGAAATGGTTCTTGGCAATGGAAGCCATTGATTTTCTCACTTCATCTGTATGGCATCTCCTCTTTCCTGCCAGCACAGCATGTAATATGAGACTGCAAGTTTTCTTTTACCCAAAGCAATCAATTTTGCTTAGCCAAACTCCCTAGCATGGACGGAGCCCGCCTAAGTACCTGTCTCAACCGACACACAGCCCTGTGTGCCGTCACCATCTAAAAAAAGCTTTCAGCGTAATAAAAAACATGTCTGAATCAGAACCCAACCAATCTAATAACAGCCAGACTAGTCGGTATGACTACAGAGCGTTAACTGTGTCACTGATGGGGAGGGGGTATGTGCGAGCGAGTGCGCGAGAAAGGCCAAGAAATCAAAGAAATCACTGATCTTCAATTCCCTGATGAGATAATCCACATCACATTTTCTTCTATGCTATCACTTTCACAGCATGAAGTAAGATCTGGTTTCGCACTTTAAAAGCAAAAAGCATTTATGACTTTTCAATTTTTTTTATGAAAAACAAAAAACCCCCAAAAAATCCAATATATGAGGCCATACGTAAGGGAATTCTAAGCCTGACTGAGCCTTATTGATATCTATCTGAAACTCCCTCAGCCACCATCAATCTCACATATTGTTAAACAGAAAGACTGGGAGGTAAACGTTCACTTAGAGACGTGCCTTGTCCCTTTCAGGAGACATGTTTAGCCTTCACTTCTGTAATGAAAACAAATAGATGGGCTGGTTTCATAGAGATAGAAAGCCTTGGACTGCAGCCAGAGATAACAGGGCGCAACTCTTCCAACTGAGGCAGTGTGGGTGTTGGATTCAGAAAGACTGACATGGAAATAAACAGAATTTACAACCTATTACTGACTGTTTCCAAGAAGGATACTGAGAAGCAGCTAACAAAGGTGGTTTTTTAAGAGATAATTTAATTCTCAACTGGCATGAACAGTGAAGTCCTTCCCTATGAAATATAATTGAATCCATTGGCATGCATTACCATGCACAACCATCAATTATTATGCCAGGGAGGTAAGAGCTAATCCTTCATCAGAGTGAAAGCCAGCTATCTGCAAGAACAGGGGTGTCTGTTGTTCATTTTGCTGCTAATACATTGATTTATCTCTACAGTAGCTGCAACAGATAACAGACTTGGCTCAGATCATATCTCACCTGTAGCCACTGCGACTGGTCGCTATGACCAGCTGTCCAAGCGTTGACCTTGCCCTGCTTGTCTAAACGGGCTTTCCCAGGCTCCCAAGTGAACATGTCCATGTTGAGCGTCCTGAAGATGCTGGAGGCTGTGACCTGATAGTCCTGGATATGGCCTGACTTCATACCCAGTGGTTCAGAACAGCCTGGCAACAACAAAAACAGATTGGCTCTAAACTGTTTTTTTTTTTTTTTTACATCTAACCCCAGGCCTCCTGAAAAGGGATTCAGTGCTGACACTACTTAAAAACAAGAGGAACAACTGTGCAAGAGGCATACTGGAGTGGATTTCCAAATGATGTATGATTTATTTATGATAATGATGGTGATTAGTGTATTCAGTTGGATAAAGAAAGCTCACTCACCTGTTAGCTCACAACCGAGCAGCTCCATGCGTAAAGTACAGTGCCTCCTGCAGACTTGGGGGTAAATGCGCACGTACTGGGCTTCAATGGGAGGGGTGAAGGAGTTGGCTGATGGAGCGTTGTTATCGACATTTCCTCTGAAAATCTGTTGCAAGGGATGAAATAACAGCAGATGGGGGGCGGGGGAGGATGGTGAAGCAGATCAGTTTTCAATAATGTCGCAGTCTATCCGCCGCTGTCTCTAGTGTCTACTCCACGCTCAACAAATTGCTGTCATTCAAGGTCAATGAGCTAGAATTACAGGGGAAAAATAGACAATTTATCGCACCATTTGAGCCAGTAATTCATAAGAACAGTGGTGTGTTTTAAATTAGTGCTCCAATTATATCACGTTACCTTCTGGAGTGTTTCATCCAAATCGCTGAAGATAGCCTGACAGAAACTATATGATTGGAGCGAAAGATGTACAAACAAACTCAGACATGTCATAGCCGTGTCTAGCTTTGACTGAGCAAAACAAAAGAGCTCTAAATGAAAAATATCAAAGTCCAGACGTAGAGCATACAAATCTGACAACATATCTGATAATAAGTTTGGAGGTCTGGTTGTTTCGGAGCTCGGCCAAAGAGAGGACAGTCGTGGCTTGCTGTCAGGAATGATAGAATGCTCTGTGGCCTATTTGGTGGCTGTTCATCCCCAAATAGTATAAAAATTCAATCTAGAAGTCATAAAAGTGGAGGGGGGTAAGGGGCAGCAGGATGGGCCCGGTGTGTGCTAGCTAATTAAAAAGCCATCTCATCATGTCCTCCACCCTGTCCTTGACTGAGTGCACAGTCTCTAGTCGATGTGTGCGCATGTATGAGTGTGTATTTCGTCTGTCTACCACAGAACAAGAAGCAATGGGTGACGATGGATGCGTACACCTATGTCTGTGCGCCCGTACAAGTGTCTCACCATATCGTCATCTTTGCCCTTGACTTTGTATGTTCTCCAGGTCTTCCCGTCATCACTGTAGGCTACTTTGTAAGACTTGACGTACTCTGGGCTGCCGATACGCTTTGCACCCTGGGTAATTAGGCCCGTGACCCTCATTCTCCTCTGCAGGTTTATCTGTGGAGTAGAAAAAAAACACAGATAGGCTGAAGATGAAATTCTAGCTTTATTTTCAGACACTGTATATAGAGGTGTAAGTGTCTGTGAGCATGCATGTCCTCGAGTTCAGTTCACCCCCTTGTATCTTTTCTGTCAGGGCCATCCATCTTATTCTAAAAGTCTGTGTCCAAATAGAACATTTAATCAATTGTACACCCCATATCCAGTCTGCCCACACTGTGCAAACTGTCAATATGGTGCCAGTGTAAAGCAGCTTGGTGAGCCAAGAGGAAAAAGAGGCACTAAGAAAGAGGAAAATGACGAATGGCTTCCATAGATCCTACTCAACACCCACAAACCAGATTCATTACATACAGACCAATATCTTCAGTAGCTTTCCCTGACAGCTCATTTTGATAAAGTATATGCTCACCGGCCATTTCATTACGTACGCCTTGCTAGCATAACATTGAACCCCGTTTTGCGTTCAGAACTGTCTTAATTATTTGTGGCAATGATTCAGCAAGGTGTTGGAAGCATTCCTCTAAGGTTGTGGTCCATATTAACATCCTTATTTGGTCTGGCATCTGTACAGTGAACTCCTTGTTCTTTTCAAGAAACCAATCTGATATGATGTGAGCTTTGTGAAATGGTGAGTTAACCTGCTAGAAGCAGCCATCAGAAGACACGTAAACTGCGGTCATAAAGAGATCAACATGGTCAGTAACACTACTCAGATAGGCTGTAGCATTTAAACAAAGCTCAACTGGTAGTATCAGTGCCAAAATGTGTCAAGAAAATATCCCCGCCATCATTGCACTGTTGATAGAAGACAGGATGGGTCCATGCTTTTGTGTTTACACCACATTCTGACCCCATCATGGGAGAAATTGAGACTCATCAGACCACACAGTGTTTCTGCAATCTTCTCTTGTTCAATGCAGGTGAGTTCATGTGAATGGTTGTCACAGTTTCCTGTCCATAGCTGACACCCGGCGTGGTCTTCCTCTGCTGTTGCCCGTCTGCTTCAAGATGTTTTCCTGCATATCTTGGATGTAATGAATGGTTATCTGAGTTACTGTTGCCTTCCTGTCAGGTTGAAGCAGTCTGGCCATTCTTCTGACTTCTGCCATCAACATAGCATTTTCAACCAGAGAAATGCTGCTCACTGGATATTTTCTCTTTATGTGGACCATTGTAAACCCAGTAAATCAGCAGTTTCTGAAATACCTGTCTGGCACCAACAACCACATTACAGCCAAAGTCACTCAGATCACCTTTCTTACCCTTTCTGATTCTCTGTTTAAACTGCAGGAACTCCTCCTGACCATGTCTAAATGGCTAAATGCTCTGAGTTACTTCCATCTAGCGCTGTTCGATATAACGATATATATCGGATGACAATATAAAAACGTCTATCCTTTCATTTTAAGCTATCGTTTGTTTCGTGGTGTCGCAAAATAAACTGTTTACGGCAATATTTTTTCATTATTTTGATGGTCACTGTAGTGGCTATATTAATTTCTTAAAGTTCTCTCTTTCTCTTATATTTAATATAACCACACTACAGACAGACACGTGTTTGTTTTTATGCGTTGTAGTTAGCAACAACAACGGTAAAACCACCGCGTGTCCGCTTGTTCCACATAAACCTTTCACAATAAAGCTCAAGATCCTGTTGAGACATTTCAAAACAAACTAAATCACGTGAAAGATGGAGAGTGTTTACGGATGAGAAGCAAAAAAGAGCCGTCAGGTGCTAAAAATAAACCTTAGACTCAAACGTTAGAACAGGCTTTTCCCCGCAGCACGCCGTGTAATAAATACTCACAAAGACAATGGCAGCCGTTACAACTTATGTCTGAAAATGTATAGTTTCATGCATCAGTTAAAACACTCGACTCCAGGTACGCGACGCCCAGCTGGAAACACTTCACGCAAGTCGAGCTGCCCGAGATTCACAGAATTTACAGAAAATGTTACATTTTTGTGATTTATATTGTTATCGGACGATAGAATTCTTATATCGGGATATGAGACATATGGGATATATCACACAGCCCTACTTCCATCTGATTTCCACATAAAATATTTGGGTTAATAATAACCAATTACACCAGTAATGAAATGGCCAGAGGATGCATTTTCAATATTTTCCTGAACATTTTCTTTTGGCAAAGCAGCAGCATGTTTGACAGCATGTTGATTTTCTAATCACTGGACTTTCTTGGATACAAAGTCTATATATATAGAGTGTTTTACAAAAAGCGATGTTATTAACGGTGAACTCAAAATAACCACAGTGTCTCCTTAAGGATCCCGTCTCTTCAATATCAGTGCAGAAGACTTGATGGTGTCAACACCAGCTTGTCTCGGTGATAGTCGCTGACAGAGTTTTACATTTCAGAGGAATACTGATTGACTGGAAGAAACCTCAGCCTATCACACCGGCTGGTTCTTCTTCTCAATTCACAACTGCAGCAAGTTTGAAAGACCTGTGAGTAATATTACACCCGCCACATCTATGCTTCCCTACAGTCTTTGTCTTCAATCTGTCAGCACCGGTTAAAAAAAATGCCACTCGCCTGTAATTTCTGGTGAGCTTGTATAAAAAAAATGAGACAGCTGATGACAGTTGATGAACACTAACTTCACTGTGGCAAAACGCAGAAGCCTGTGGTGACTAAGGAGTGATGCTGTGTTCATTGTACTCACAGACACATACTATTTGCCATTTATTACAGTCAATTTTAACACTGATCAAAAAAAATGTGTGTGTGGGTGGGGGAGTAGAGCCAGAGGGCACTGGGCAATTTCAGTCTCAGACCAACATAGCCTCTCAGACTGTGACAAATAAGATAAAGAAAATAAGAGCTGATGACAGTTATTCTTTAATAATGTTGGCACTACATTGAAATGAAACAGCGTCATTTTCACCAAAAAAGGCTCATCTATCTCATTCCCTGTCAAAATATAAAAACACAGCTGTCTAACTTTCCATTTCTGTGCAGAACAGATGGGTAGCAGTAGCACACTTCTGAGGAAGTATTAGGCAAAGGACCATTAACCTGGGACAGCCAAACCAATAAAAGAAATGCAGACTAAAACAGAATTTTAATTACTCCTATGAATTAGGCTGGTTCTGTGTGACTCAGTGCTGCTGTTATTGTGTCTGTGCATTTCACACAGCAACTTAGTGAAAAGAAAGAAGCCTGCATTTCGCTTTATGTTTGTTAGCTAAAGTCTGTTTAAGAGCACAAACCCTTTAAAAGCCAGTGCCAAAAATGGAACTGGCAGTGCGACTACATTTGCTGTGGTATTCTGCGGGCTTGAGCACATTTTCTGGTAAACAAGTGGTAGCATTACTATGAAATAAGGCAATTTACAAGTAAAATATTTGAGAGCACGAGCTGAAGTTATACTCTCCTTTTTCTGTTATTGAAAAAGCAAAAATGCTCTAAGCATTGTCTCCCGACGACATTCGAGATTAGAGCATCGCCTCTAACAGATCCAGCACTGTTTATGATGGTTATCATCTATGCTTGAACTGTCAAAAAAAAGTAATAAATCTTTTACAGCACTGATTTGTATCTTGATTTCCACTTTTAGGGCTACGACTCAATTACGCCAATTTTTTCTACGCGCTTAAACCAACGTATCATGGTAATTATACATGAGGAAACCTCTTAGAGCCTCGGAGCTGCAGTGACCCACACTTTCCCATTCACAGCATTTCTTTGCTCTTCTCATTATTCTCCACAGAGATAGATACTTCTTGCACTAATTAGAAGCCCTGTCACTAAAAGGCCACCGCTGGGGTAATTGGGGTGATTCTTCACATTTTAATTCACCACTCAGAAAAGGACCTCTGTCGCTCGAGTGCTAATAGTGATGCCTGTCTTTGTTAAAAAAAGAAATGCAAAATAAATATTTACAATGAGAAAACAAAAGAAAGAAATCAGGTACCTAGCAAATTTGTAAGACTATAGCTATCTATGTTTGTCTAATTTTACAAAATGTTAACTTTATAAAGGCATTATTAAACTGCTAGCAAAATTGTGTTGACATTTCTCTGATATGGGTTATATATTATGTATCTGTGCAGTTTAGGGTCATTGCTAATGAGACTGAGTGACTCAGTATTTAGCATAGTTTGATCTTTTTTCCTTTTCCATTACTTTTGGTCTGTAGCTGCAGCTCTCGTCTAAAAAAACAACATTCAGATCCGCATTCAGAGGTTGATGTCTTGCGAAGTAGGATGAGCTGGCATTTTAGATATAGTTTGTTATTGGAGTTTTTTTTTCATTATAATCTAACAAAGAGCATAACTTAGCATACACTGTGTACTCTGTAAATTTGGTTTAGATATAAAATAGTAACACTGCAGCACATTAAATATAGAAGTATAGAATGAACTTTTACCATTTCACTCTCGCTTGTTCCAGACACAGACAGCAACCTGTGTACGGAGCACTCAGTAAAATGAGCCTCTAAAGTAAAAAAAAATCTACATCAAATATTTTCTGCTCTCAGTCTCTATTTGCAAAACAAAGAACATATCCTTTGTTTGCACAGCATGATTCAACCTGTTTTTCCCTGTAATGTTTTCAGTACCGCCAGAAAATGTTCAGCATAACTGTTCGAGAGGCATAAAGAAAATATACATACATACTTAAGGTCATTAACACGAGAGCTTTAATTTTACACTCATCATTTGAGATTGCCTAAAAAAACACCAACTATTTTTGAGAATTTAGTGAACCAAATTCATAATTAAAACAAAAATGCAACCTGTGCTAATACATGAGGATAATTCAGCCATTACTGCTTGTTTTTATCTACATTTGTAGTCCCCTGCCATAAAAATACATGTCAGAAGCTAATTGAGTTATGCATAATGACTAGGACTAAAACAATTTGTCAGCGAATGGCAGCTTGGCTCTGAGAAATTATTATAGTCATTTTTCATTGTTTCTTCACATTTTGCAAGCAGAATGGATAATTGAGAAAATCATTAAGAGCACAAGCAGTAATGACATACTTGTTAGCTGGAGCTCAAATCACGATGGAAACTTTGAACATTTAGTTTCTTTCTGCACGTGACACATTCACTTATGTCATATTGGTTTTAATTGACAGGAGTCTGATAAATAAAAAAGAAAAACGAGTCATTTTTAAAACATAATTTCCATTAGAATCTTTCCAGAGCTCGAAATGTTGCTCTAAGTAAAAACAGGCAGAACTGTATTTATTTACGACAACAACAACCTCCAGGTAAAAACGCAGCTGACTGCAGAACAGCTAGCTTTGAGTCATTTATGTTGTTAAGACCACTAATTATACCACACACAGAATATTCATACCAACAAGCAAAACATCACACACGTGCGTACACACAGGCATACAAAGGTCAGGCAAAATATACCCCTTGTTGATTACATGCTGAGATCAGAACTGCGGAGGGAATTGAAACAATATTGTAACAATTAGACTGTCCTTGAAGCTACCTAACAGCCCTGTGGCACCACTGCTTAAAAATGCATGTGAGCAAACGCAGTCAAGCACACTTGGCTACACATATTTAAAAAGCTTCTTCTTTATCCTTGGCATCAGGAACAAATTTTAACCACAGTGCAGTCTTGAGCCACTCCTCATTTCTTTATGTTTTGCTTTGAAGGAACCACACTTTCTTTTTTTAAATAAGAATTCAGCAAAAGGTCTTTGGGCTTTCTGAAGGTCTTTCAGATGTTTTCTTCGGACATTGGCTGATTTTTCAGTGATTTTCAATCTAGTCCTTGTACCCGAGCTCAGAAATCTCATGAGAAACAGTTTTAGTGGAAGGGACGATGTAAAACAAGGCATCCTTAAGAAGAGACCCGAGGAAGAAAGGCTATGGAAGGCCCAATAACTCGACTGAAAATCAGTGGCATCAGGTGCTATGGAGCGATGAATCCAAAATTAAAATTTTTGGTTCAAAATGTCATAAATGAACACACAAAAGTGTAATCACATTTTGATCCATTAAACACAGCTAACAGGGATCTGAATGGCAAAAGCTTCATTTTTCAGCATGACAGTGATACCAAACACACTGCCAATGTAGTAAAAGCATAGCTGGATAGAACAAACACACAATAAAACACAATCAGCCACAGATTGGCCTCCTCAGTGTCCAGATCTCAATATTACTAAAGCAGTGTGGGATCATCCTGACAGAGAACACAAAAAAGGCAGCTAACACCAAAAGAAGATCTTTGAATGTCCTTCAAGAAGCCTGGAGAACTACTCCTGAGGACTACTTAAAGAAATGACTATACATTTTGCCCAGAAGAGTTCAGGCAGTATTATCCTAAATTAATGTAATGAATAAATAGATACTGAACATTGACTTTCAAGTTTGTTAGAACTGTACAAACTCTGTTGTTGCCATTGTTGCTGTATTTTCATGTGTGTTTCAGTAAATGGCTGCACATATTCTATCCCTAGTAAATAAATACTATACTGCCAGAAAATATAAATAAATACAGGTTGTCTCAAGAGTGCTGAACATCAGCATCTCTTTGTTCTTTCTTTCTTGTTTTTTTATTTCAGTAATGTTTAGTGTGTACAGTAATCAAACTTTATATTCTTTAACACAATCATAACTATAATAAAGTGCCAACTTATAGGCCAACAAAAGCCAGCAGTAGCTGGTGATATACAAGCACGTTATTGTATGTGAACAGATGGACATTGAAGAAGTTTAAATGATTTTAAATGGCAGGAAAACAAATCTTCACACCATTTGTAAAGCACCTAAAGATCGAAGCACCACCGAGGTGTTGTAGCAGAAGCAGAAATAGGCAAGTTAACCACTGTGAGTGATTTGATGCTTCTCTGCTAAGGGATTGATGGCCGCCATACCGCTGTTAGAAACTGCTAAATAACTCAGAGTACAAATCATGTTGTTGCTCTCAGTGCTAAAGGTGCAGCGGCAAGTTTAAGACCTCAAAATCTTAACTGGTTTTATCTAAGAGTTTGTTTTGGGAGGAAATCTCAGGCCTTTTAGTTCAAAAACGTAACGTTCAAGCCTATGTGTCCAAAGGCTTTATTCAATTTAACCTGCATGCAGTCATGCTGTGATTATAAAATAAACTGTGACAGAAAAACCTTTCTCAGGGTCACATTTCAACCACAGCAGACGGTAGAATGTTTTAATAACTGAGGTCACGCTGGAATGAAGAAGAAATAGCTTCTCAGATAGGAACAGAATTTAAATCCAAGAATCTAAGCGTTTTCTATGTACAAAGAAATGTGTCCACACTGATGGAGATCTGCATTTTAATGTAATGTCATTAATTGCTTAACTGCAGGTGAAATATGTATAGACCCTCTTAGCCTTCACAAGTGATTTGTATTGTTTCATTCTTCCAGCACAGCCAGCTAAAGCTATATTTTGCTGATATTGGTGAGACCGGCAGCATATTTCCCTTGAGTGCTCAAATGCAATTTTATGTGTGAGCTAGAAGTGGCAAGGCTGTCTCACGGTACATAGATGTGTGAACAGTAGCGAGCTCACACTCACGCACAAATCAAAAACACACAAACCAACATAAATGCAAACAAAGGCATATGAAGTGCTATGTCTGAAAATCTATGATGTATTATTCAAAATTCGTTGCTCTGTGTTTGTGTACGGCTGATTCATTTGTTGAGATTTAGGGGGAAAGAGCTGAAACTGGCTGGCATCCAAACACATACTGTAGTACATGCTGCTCCAGAGTAAACCTTACAAATAGCCATACAAACCTGAAGTGTCTCCTGACGGGATTGTCATCTGTCAGTGTAACCTGCTTTGCATGACAGACATGTAAACAGTCACTCCACACTACAAAAGCACACCACCGACTCCTTAGCATAATCCCAAAACACTGACATCACTGTATACCTCTGTACTCACATCCCAATTATCCAGGCCCTATGTAGAAACACACAATGCCTACAGCACCCCGCGTAGCATCCCACATGGCATCATTAAAGTCAAACAAGCTGCCTGAATGTTTTATGTGCCGCTCTCCTCACCCTCTCCATGTGCCAGGGCTCTCTTCTCTCAATCATCTCTTTCTTTCTTTTTTTTACAAATCCATTTTTGTCCTGTCTTATTTTTCTCTTGTTGTTACATACAGCTTCACTTTCTCCATCACACTGTCATGGTGTTTTTCGATTATACTTTGTTCACGGTTCATTGTCTGTTTCTCTTATATCTGACAACAGCGTGCTTCAGAGTTTGCTGTCTGTCATCACAGTACAGAGTGAGAGGAATGTAATGTGAGAAAAAAAACACCTTATTTCCAAAATAGTTCATTATTACTATTGGTCTCTATTACTAGAGCCTGACCGATGTATCTGCAGGGGTTATCGGCCATTATTAGCTATTTAAAGATACCTGCACTTATAATAGCCATTGAAGGAACATTTATATAATAAAGACGAGACCAGAGAAAGACCTGTTAACCAAGGTGTGAATGCTGATATCGAATAGTCTGTCCCCTAGGGAGGCCTCTGCAACTTCTCAGATGGAAACGTGTTTGCAAAGCTGCAAACACAACAACCAGCTGATCCGAGCAGAGTCGGGCAAAAATTAATAATCCACAACTTGTTCTGAATATAAAATGGTATTAAACATGTTTTGTGTGTATGATAAGAAATAAAAATTATTGGCCAATATATTGCATGTTTAGATCACCAAATATCGGTATTGGTATCTGTCTTAAAAATCCTATATAACTCAGAGTCTATTTATGAAGAGTAGAAAATCTTGAGTTGAGCGCAAATCCAGATATCAGAACTGTTTTAGAATGAATTTTTGTTATAAATCCAAAGAAATAAATCCATTTCTCCATAGGTCAGTTTACATTTTGGGTAACAATGATGCATACATTTAAATACCATCACTTCACTCAATGCAAAAAACTGCTCCCAGGCTCTTATCAGTACAATTTTGTAAGACTACACATTAAAATGATTTCCACAGGGCAGGACCAGAGAGGACAGAATCTATTGATATGATATGCAGACATAATTCAGGATCACCAACTAATCCATGATATCGATCTGTCTATGCGGCTCTTTGACAGTAAGCACCGACTAATGGCACAGTGTGAAGGTTAACTATAACAAAGTCGGAGTAAGAGGAGGGTTTTGTGCCTCAGTGCTTTGCTGCTATAAACACACATTTTCATTTTACAATTATATGCTTGTTATTGACGAAAGCCCTCTAGGTGGTTATACAAACACTCTAGGGTACAAAAGGACAAAAAGACGAAGGGAATTGTTGAGCAGAATTCAATTAATCCTTTTTTTTCTCCACGGATAACAAGAAAATTACTGTTTACAACACATTTGAGTATAAATTTAAACATCAAACTTCTCTCGATAGCTCAGTGAAACATATAAAATGCTTAACAAACAGAAACCAACAATACCTCTGAATAATTACAAAACAATGCAACAAAGTTTTGTCGGTAGGGGACTTTGCAAAAGTCTATTTATGACAACAGATACAGTGGAAGCACAGCTACTATTGTGGGTAAATCACAATTCAAACAAAACAAGAGATGGTGCCGCTGAATAAAGGTTTAAAAAAGTAAACGGTTTGCCACTTGATGTTGTTTCTCATGTTAAGCCAAACTGCAGCAGCATCTGTTCTACCCTACAGCTTAAACCTATGGTGAGTCTTTATTAACAGCAAGCTAGCCATCAGTTTTACAGGATCTGTAATTAACTCCAAACCGCAAACAGTTTATACTTACCATCAGCTACAAACAGGCGACGTGAAACACAAGGGATCCTCTAAATAATATAACACTAAACCATTTAAAGATCAAAAACAGGAATCTGTCTGTAACTGAGAGCTGAATTCATTTGCACTTGGCTGTGGCCCAACTTTATGTGGCGCCTGTCCTGTGACTGTGCTTTACCTGGATCCATGGCCATCTGTCATTTTCGGCTGCAGTCCAGGCATTGACCAGCCCCTTCTTGTTGAGCCTTGCAAAGTACGGGTACCACTTCTGTAGGCCAAAGAGAGCACGGTGGGTAGAAGAGGCCGTTATCTGTTGGTTGGAGATTATACCGCCCTCCATGCCCAGTGGGCCAGCGCATTCTGAGAGAACAGAGAGACACAGAGAGGAAGCGATAGATGAGTCCTCCTATCATTCTAACACTCAGAAATGTGGGAAAGTGAGTTTCTGGAATGCGTATAATATTCAAAAAAAGCACAAAACCACTGACTTTCTCCTCACCATTTTGTTTTGTTTCACTCTTTTTATCTTTAAATGTTGAATTGGAATCAAAATTATGTATTCCCCTCAGTGGTCCGATTCCCCATTGATTCACAATTGATTACTGAGCTTATTGGAAAATAACAACCCATATGGAAAAGAAATAGTAAAAACATGTATGATTTACTCATGAAAGTGGCCACTTTCTCATTACTTTCATATATTTTTTTAGTAAGTATACAAAACATACAAGTTTCATTATATAATTTTTCAAGGGATCTTATATGTGTTTTCACTCTTGTATGCTTTTCATACAAGTTTCATACAAGACAGATAAAAACTTTATAAGATTTATATATATCTTTTCCATATGGGAATATAGGCCTACACAGCATCACTGGCTGATTTTATTATCTCTATGTCTGAACACAGTGTAGACCAAGAGTAGCCAAAAAAGGCTTGCATGTGACTTAGGTGGGAAAAAAGCTCCAGTGCCATGAATTCAGTGTCAGCCTTCTGCAATGGACAACTGTCAGAAAACTAAGCCAGCAATAATAAAAGGGAACTGATCAGCTTGGAGTTCCAATAGACGGAGCAATTTGGCACCAGTTCTCAAGTGGAACCACTTCTCAGTTCCCAGATGCTCCAAAATTTCATTTGTATTATATTAGCCAAGGTCATTCAAACTGTGACTTTCTCTTAACTATTGTTGCATTATTTGTTAACTCACTGTTATGTTCACCATAGCTATTTTCTATTCTACTGTACCTACAATTTTGATTGTCAACAAGGCGCTTTTCTCATGTCTTCCAAGTTCTTTTAAGTCACAGCTGCAGATTGGGACTCTTGTCTCCGTCTCAGTGCTACTACACACATTTGATGGACTAACAGGTTGTTCCTTCATCTCTTCCATCAGGAACAGAGCCCCCGGGCTCTCTCCCAAGGAGCTGCAGCCACAGTTGAACAGCATCATTCCCAAAGTCAACAAGCTTTGCAATAGCTTTAAATATCTTAGAGGCTGCATTAAAATGGGGAAGTCTGACACCATTATCCTCAGTCAAAAATCCTTTTTTAAAGCTGCTGTTTTTCCCAGTTAAGCCTAATTAGTGTGTCCGGGCATATCCAATGCATTTTATTAAACATACCTGTGGCAAAAGGGATTCTGGCAATGCTGATCCAATAAAGAATTTATTGCTCTGCACAACAAGTACTTCTTTGTGTTTCCATTAAAAAAAAAAGAAAAATACTGAGAGATGAAACAAAAAAAACTTGGCACAGAATATAGATGTAGATGGAGTGGGCTGGAGAAGGTGTACATAAATTATACAACATACCACAGTACATTGCACATAAAAATATTGTTTCTGTCAAAACACAACAGATTTTGTTTTTGACAGCTCTGACAATGTAAAAAATGTTTTATAGATCCTATATTATTTGAAAGTACGAATTGCGAATCTGTGGAAAAGCATCAGAATCAAGGAACTGATGTGAGCAAGAAAACACTGTACGCTGCGCAACTGTGGTTGAACCTTAAAATAAGCTGTGGCCCATTGACACCAAAAGTGATTCAGCTGTTACTCCACCTGTTTATAATCTCTCACACTCAAGTATGTTAAACAGGGGTGATGTTGCAGTGAAACCCGTGGCCCAGCCAGCTTCCCAAACTTCTCATCATGCAAACTTTAAACTGTAACATGCAGTTTACCCGCATAAAAAATGGCGAGAAATTGGTTTCACGTGATATGCAATGTGAAATAAATCTAAGCTTTTAAGAGAACCCACTCATAGCACTAATAGCAATAAGGATGAGCAGGATTATTTGCTACTTATGCAAAAGTCAGCTAGTTGATGACATTTTAGAAATTAATTATTATTTAATGACATTGTCTTCTATCTTCTCAGTTATAGTTAAAGAAGATTTGTCTCTGCATGATTGTTTCAGTTATTACTGGTCTACTGTGATTGCAACAGTGTTTGCAGTGTGATGCATTTCATGCTCTATCAATGCTAACATTATGGAGGCTGAATTCCCCACAACCTTTGTTTGTTTATCTTTCACATTTACTTTGGTATGTAAATACACTCTCTGAAAGGAATGCGAAAAAAATAATACCTTAATTGTTAATGACACCATCATTTTTAAACTTTTTCTAGGACCACTGGTTTGTCATTAAAAATCAATCAAACAATTTGATTATTCAAGTAGCATGTCTTGTGATTGCAGATATAGTGCAAGAGCTCTAAAAACTACAATACAGAAAAAAACTGAGGGAACTTGGAAGAGACTCAAAAGAATGAGGACACATCAAGTACAGACTTCAGCTCGAGACACAGCTTGCTTATGCTGGTTGAAGTGCAAGTGGCTGTGCGAACCAGCCTTCAGGAGATGCCTGGAGCAATGGTCACCTAAAAGCTATGAAGCTGCCTTCATCATTTAAACGAAATATCTAAAAAAAAAAAAAAAAGGCATTTCAAAGTCAGTACTGAAACACAGATCCAAACGACACAGATGCATTCCAACAGACAGCCAAACTGGCAACACTGAGACGTGTGAGAAGGCTTACACCACACAAGAAAGAGTCAGAAAAGAGTGGAACAATGAAAACAACCCTAGCATGACTTATCCAGCTGCTAAAAACAGTGGGGTCCTAATCAACAGGGAGCCATGGAGACAGTGAGTAATGTCTGAGGACAGTCCAGGGGGATCTACTGGAGGCTGGAAGGAAGCACAAGTATTTATTTTTGTGTACACGTACTGACAGAGATAGGTTTATATATTCGAGTATGGTAAATCACTCTCGCTTCACTAGTTCTTCTATGTGACTCACCGCTTCCAGACTGATGAGAGGATGGTGTAGGTGGATACACCACTGGTAAAACTCTGAGAATCTCATGAGTTTCCAATACCTGTTGGACAAACTTAATTTGGTCCCCTGAAAAAGGCTCTCTAAGAATAAACTGGTTTTATTTTTAAATGCAGCATAGCAGTTGAAACTAAACAAGAAAGTGTTTTTCTTGTTACTTGTTTGAATCACTGATTCAGTATACTGTTCATTTTAATATACTTCAAATAAGTAACATATGTAATAATAGCCACATTTTTTAGGCCTCTGTGTCAGAATTAGCTGTTGTTTTTCTTCTTTTTTTGGTATTCCATGATTTGAACATCACAGGATTGCAAGAATGGAAATGATTCAAGTTTGGCACAAACTGTTTCTGGACTCAAGGATGCACTGACAAAAACTTGGTGTTTAGGGTTCACACTGACCTTACAAATCACATTGTAGGCTTCATCTCAAGAATCCTTGCTTGTGTTTGATTACAACAAAATACTGAACAGATGTCTAACTGGAAAGGAATTAAGTGATGATAGAATGGAAAATGTGACCTTGTTTCACATTTGCTCAGATGTTGAATTAGCAACGCTAATCTAGAGCGTTTACCCCCAAACTGCAGATTTGCTTGGATTTTACAGACTTTGGGGCTGCCAGGTTGAAGAAAAAAGTGAACTTTTTTTGCAGAACTGATTACGTCGCCCTAGGAACTTAAAGTCAGGAATAACAGTAACCGGGCAATCCAGAATACGTTTCTCTATTTCTAAGAAAAACAAAAGAGTCTCCAGCCATGATACCCACTCTTTCAGACTGTTTCAGACAGATTATTTTCACTGCCTTTCCTAGAGCTGTGCTGATAACATGCTTAAATATACTTTTTTGAATGATATGAACAGAACACGGGCGTTGCGGGGAGAACGATCCCTCCTGACCAAATGCGAAGAATGCAGCAAGTTTAATTTAATAAGAGAGTCTTCTTAATGAATCCTGACTTTCAATTTGTTAGGGACCCTGCAGTTGCACATGCTTTTTCAGACACTGGCACCAAATGTCATATCACCCAAATTTACCTCCTAAAAATGAAATGGAAATCTATTTTTCCCCATTAGAGCCTGCGGATCGAGGTGCAGTGTTGCACCAACACAATATTATATTTATCTAGATGTTGTGCCTCTTGGGCAGCTCTCTTGTAAGATATTCCATATAGATGTTGTGACAAGACACTGCTGCAAATCCACGGTCCCTCTGACCTTGTGGCAATGATGGGCCACTCTTAACGAGCTGCCTGCCAGTCGTCAGTCAGAGCAGCAGAGGCAGCCAGCCCCGGGGCCTTGCCCTCCTGGCCCCTGAGCATACATCAGCGTTGCGACAGCACACATCACTAACACCGCCAGTACCGTGATGTGACAGCTGAATCCATCTCCCACAAGCCCTACCTAAAGCCTAAACAAATTAGCGCCCCACTGAAATTAATGCCACCGCACCAATACTAATGACCATGGAGCAAAAAGAGGGGATAAGTCAAAGAATAATAAATACACCAAACAGATGTCAGCCGCATGACAGACGTTCCACAGGTGACAAATGGCGGTGAATAAAATGCACCTGTACGCATGTTCTTGTGTAGCTGCAACTTTAAAAGTGACCAAGCTAGCAATTTGTGTTTTAAAAGAATACTGCTACGCTCTTGTTGAATAAAGCAGAACAAACAGAGGAAAATGCATAGTTTGTGTTAGTACAACAATCCACATGCACATATTAACTTTCCTTACATTATATTATCTAAATACATTTTTTGAAATAGGTTTCCACTGTTTATTTCAGATATAAGCTTTCCCTTCTCTACCTCTCAGTATGTCGGCCAATAAAACTTTTGATTAATATTAGCTGAAATACCAGGTGCAAATACTGCACATATTGTACACCTGCTGTGCAGTTCTGAACTTTGGATGGTCTATGGAATATTGAAAAACTCGTAGTCTACAATTACATTTTCACAGAACAGCAAATATATTGGGAACCACTGATGCAATCGATATGAAAAAAATGTCAATAAAAAATGACCATAATAAAATAAATACTTACACTTTGCATTATGAGAAACATTTAAATTAGTTTAAATGTTGAATACATTGAACTCCTTGTCATATTCAAGAAACCAGTATGAGATGACTTGAGCTTTTTGACATGATGCATTATCCTGCTGGTCACAAAGGGGTTGCTCATGGAAACAATACTCGGGTACACTACTCCGTTTCAGTTACTGTTATCTTCCTATCAGCTTGAAGCAGTCTAGTTATTCTCATCTACCCTCTGGCACAACAGCGAAATTTCACCTTGAGAAGTGCTCACTTGACATCTTCTCTTTCTAGACCATTCTCTGTAAAGCTGTAAAGATGATTGTGCAGGAAAATCCCAGTAGATCAGCAGTTTCTGAAGTACTAAGACAAGCCCATCTGGCACCAACAACCACATTCAAAGTCTCTTAAGTTTCTTTCGTTTCCCATTCTGGTGCTCCATATTCACCATGTCTACATGCCTAAATGCAATGAATTACTACCGTGAGACTGGCTGATTAGATATTTGCATTAGCAAACAATTGAACAGGCGTAACTATCAATCAGTCAGTCAGTCTCCTCCGTGCCGCGTCTGTCCAGAACAGAATGCGTTCAGCTTGTCAAATTTACATAAATCTGCGATCGCTAGCAGTGTGACTCTGAAGTGCTGTACTGTGTGTTTGTAAGTTTTCTCCCCAACAAACACAACAATGTCAACGAAATGTTTTGCACCGTCAAAGGCACCTGCGGTAGCATCCAAAAGGCAGAGGAAGAAGGGAACCATCACACAAGAAGTTGGACTTCTGGACTTGCTAAAGGAAAGTAGAAGTTACCGTATTTCTGACCATCTGACACATGTAAAATGTGGCCAATTGTGTTTATTGTTCCTCCACATCACCCAACCGTGTTCTCAAAAGGGAACAGAGGATTGGGAGATGATGGAAGAAATGGAAAAAGTCAGGGGGAGGTTGAAAAGGAGAGGGTAAAGGAAAGGTAGAAGGGGGAAAAGAGATAAAAGAGGGATAGAAAGAAGGAAAGAGAGAAAACCCCAACAATCTCCTCTGAGCAAGCACTAGGCGACAGTGGATAGGAAAAACTCCCTTTAAATGGAAGGAGAAACCTATGGTAGAACCAGGCTCAGGAGGGGCAGTCAACTGCTGGGACTGGTTCGGGGGTGAGGGTGAAAAAGGATGAAGAAGGGAGGGGGATAGGTGTTAGGAGAGAAAGGGAAAGAGGGGAGAGGTGAAAATTGGAACAGAGGTGGAGGAAGACGAGGTTACATCAGGTGTGGAGGAGCAGTGTCCCTCTTCCAGAACCACTGGACGCGTTTTTTCTTCTTTTTCAGGAACTGGTCCGTGAGCACTTTTTTCTCAAGGATGATGTGTTTTGTGTTGTTGTTGCTTTTGCGCCTGGATTTCAGTGTATTTGTACATCAAGTTGTTAGAAAGTTCCTCAAGTTCTGTGTTTTTTCTCAGCATTTCATTGATGCTACTCTGCATCTCTGAGCATTGTTTTTCCAGTTTTTTTCTTTTCTCCTTCCAGTTCAGTTGCTTTGTACTTCATTTCATTATAAAATTCTTGGAGTTTTTGATTTTTCCTCTGGAGAATAAGTTTTTCTTCTTTCTGTTGTATGTCCTGTTGCTCTTTCTCTTGAAGCAACCCTCGATTTTGGAGCAGTGTTTTATCAAGAGTTGATTGGAGCACTTTGTATTTTTCCTCCATGTCTTCAAGCTTGCAGTCCATTTCTTTCTGTTTTATGTCCAGTTGCTTCTAGTCTTGAAGCAGTTGTTGATTTTTGTGCAGTGTTTTATTATGCTTTACGTGCAGTTTTTTCCTGCATGCCTTGGAGTTTGCACTGCATGTCTCTCGGTTCTATGTCCTGCTGTTCTTTCTCTTGGAAGATCTCTCTTTGTGTTTCTTAGTTTTAGACTAGTTGATTAGTCTACTTGTTTCCCCCCCTTGTGTAGTCAACTAAGAAATTAATTGCCAGGAACATCCTTGGTGTGCACCGTTACCACTGCCATTTCTGGCTGAGGGTTTTTATCTGAGTGGAGATCTTGTCATTAGGAAACTGATACTGCGAGCCTAAGCTGTTTTTTTAATATTGTTATGGTGGTGAAGAGTGTTTCCTAGTTTAGTTTTCTTTTGCTTATGTGTTTCTGATTATTGTTGGTCTTTGGTGATTCAGGTGTATTTTAGGTTGTTTAGTTTCCTTCAGCTTTTCCCATTCAATCGTGTCTTGTCTCCATGTTTAGGTACCTCCCTGTCTCTCTCGCTCTGTCTGTTTCTCTCGCTCTGCATCTTAGTCATGTGTCTGTGTTTTGTCTCCCGTACTTGTTCCCACGTTGATCTCTTTGTGTTTCAGCCGTGTCTCCCCAGTCTGTCATGTGTTTCCATGTTTGCTTAAGCGCATCCTGCTGTCAAGTTTGCATGTTCATGCTACTTCCTGGTTTTATTTTAATAATCCTTGTCTCTTGTGTACTACATTCAGTTTCCTTCCCTTACCTCATTATTATTATTTGTTTCTATTTCAATTATTTTTCCTTAGCATTTCCAGTTTCAGGTTATTTTAATACATTTTGTTTTTTTCTTATTTTGTACCTTTATGTTAAGCCTAAATAAACGTATCACTTAATGTTAACTCGTTCCTGTTCTCTATCAGCTCTGCAGTTTGCAGATCTTGACAACTTCGTGATCACTGTTTCATTTCACATGTTATGTGTTTAAGTACAGAGCTCAAACCATTCAATTAAGCACAATCTTTTAAAGTAATGGCGTAAATTGATCTTTGCACAACAAAATTTTACACTTATAAAATTTATAGCAGAAAATGAGAATAAACACCATTAAAAAGATGGAGCTTAGCTTGTGTTCCATCAACACGACTTTCCTTTTTTTTTCATCTGTATTTTTCACTCACTAATCCAATCTGATTAGTCAGGCTCTGCCTCCTGATGTCTACTTTCTGCCAATGAAAAACTGTGGGGCTAAGATCGAAAATCTGATGAATTAATTTGTGAGTAGCCGTGTTGGGGGCCTTCTCAGGGCTCCAAGTTCACTGATATATTAATCCTAATATTTTCCTAGACTGCAGACGAAATCCTCACAATAGCATAATAAACACATAAAGCCTCTTTGAGCTCTTGGGCTTCTTGCAAAAACCTACTCCTTTAAAGACTTTTTCCATGCAGCCAGTGGGAAAAAATGAGGGGTGGTAAACACAAAATACTGACACAAGGCAAGACAAATCCATGCTTTCATTTTATGAGAATTAAAATGTTTATAATATGCTTATAACATTATGGTTTAATTATGTTCCTAAAGAATGTGACCACTATACTATCATGATATGATAACCTCTTACTTCTTCAAATGTTAAATGATATATATATATATATATATATATATATATATATATATATATATATATAGCTTCACACACACACACGTGTGTGTGTGAAGCTCAAATTGTACTTTTTAAATCTTGTTTTATTTGGTATGGGAATAAAAGCATAAAAGCCATAAAACTAAACCTTTGCAAAAACTACATGATAGTTGCAGCACATTTTACTAAAGCATACAATTATGTCTCTAAGTATTAAAACAATGACACCGTTTTTGTCATTTTGCCTCTTTTGAAATCAAAGAGTCAAGATGTGGTTAACGTTTAGACTTCCAACTTTAATTGAAGCGGTCTGAGAAAAGTACTGCATAACCTTTGAAAATTACAACCATTTTATATCCAATTTGAAAGGTAATTGGAAAAACTAACTGATAAGTACCTTCATGGGTAGGTGAGACCTTGTCCCTCACTAATCCAAGACAAACTAAGTAGATAAAATATAGTAAAGGTTTAGGAGTATGTTATGTTCTTGAAAAGAAGGAATGAACTGGCCACTTCTGTTTCACCAAAAGGCTTGATTGACCACAGAAGAGAACAAAAGTTAATGATCACAACTTTCCTTGGTTAACAAAGACAGTCACACTCTCATGGAGGTAGGTGTACTACTGCCAGGGTCGACAATCAACGCCGTCATGAATAGAAATATAGACAGTTTACAACGAGGTGCAAACCGCTGTTCAACAAGAAGGTTAGATTAGACTTTGCCAGAAGACATCTGCTCATTTGAGGGAAAAACAACAACAAAGATCCCAACAAATTTGAAAAGATGAAACCCAGATTAACTTAGACCAGAATAATAGGAAGTGAAAAGTGTGAACAAGGAGAGAAACAGCTCGTGATTCGAAAACCATACCACATTACATTGTATTGTATGGAACCAGTGACGTGACCGTTAGCTGATTTGAACTCAACAGACCAAACAGGGAGACACACAAGCAAGCAGCAGCTGAAGGTGGCTACAGTGGATACATGGCTTCTAGACTTCAGGCAGTTATTGATTATGAAGGATTTTCATCCGAGTATCAAAACAATCCTTAAATTCAGTTTGTTTGGGGCCTGTGAAAATGGGGAATATGTATAAAAACGGCTATATATATTTTTTCCTAAACAGGCAATACAATACTTGCTGAAAAAACTTTAAGTGGTCACTTCAGTCAAATCTTGGTTGTGTAATTAAAATGCACTGTGGTGATGTACACAGACAAAATAAAAAGAATGGTGCCATCATCCAAATACTTATGAGTCTAACTGTATGGTTCTTTACATTTAATGGTGCTCAGAAAGCACACTGTTCACAGGGTGGCTCCTACAGTTATTAATCCTCTTCACCTGAAATCTAACCCTCACACCCTACTGATTCCTTTCAATAAGAGCCCAGAAGAAATTTTCTGTTAGGCCTTTTGTAGAACATATAAAACATTTCCAAGACCCTTTATGTTCAGGTTTAGGTTTCTGTGTTTTTGTAACCAGCAACACGAAATGCATGTTTTTCTTTGCAGCCAGCATCCCAAATGACTTGCTTTTTGACCTTACATTAGGCAGCACCATATTCTCCCCAACACAAGACCAAAAGGCATAAAGTCTCAGGCACTTATATGGCATTAGTAATTATTTGATAGCTACGCACAAAATTTGCAGTCTTTCATCACTAAAGCCTTAAAATGCATTTTCTTTTCTTCTGGCGATGCTAATAATACTGATCATTTTCACTTTAGCTTTTATTTGCCCAATACAAGCTAGCTGAGCTCACATACTCACTCACAACATCAGGCTCACTTTCTGTTTCACATTCAAACTTGTCCTGGGAGAATACTCAATAATACCTCCCACTTGTACCACTGGCAGCTGTGTTTACTGTGACGGTGCCGTTTTCTGTGTTGGAACTGTGTGTTTTGGAAAATAAACACTTGATAAGGTTTTGGTAGTCATCTGATTCTTTGTGTCTAACACTAAGCAGCAAAGAATATAGCTGAGAATGTGTTATAGTGCCATAGCTTTGTTAATAATAACCTCCTCCAGTCACTTTGCATAAGAATCTCACTTTATATTAACACCAGAATCGGGTATTTATAAGAACGCTGATATGTAGGGATGGATCTCTTTGTGACTTTATAAATGGTTAAGTCATAGTAGTTATAATATGTCATGTTGTTCAGCACACAGAGTTATTTTAGTCTGAAGGCAAGCATTTGAATACTGGACTTGAAATACATTATTTTTAGTGCTTATAATAATTAATTGTTATGCATTACAATATCTTATAATGTCTTACTGATATCTTATTCAGAGAAAGAGTTAGATTTTTTAAAACGCACAACAACATAATGTCACATTTGCATAAAGCTGCTATTTACATTTAGGTGAAAATTTTCAGATCTTACTCTGAATTGATGATAAGGATGATACTTCAAACTGTACTTCAAAACTCTCCCAAGTGTACTTATTCATAGAGCCCAAGGTCTTCCAGCTGTGACTCACTAAATCTGCTTTTTCCATGTGGGAATTTTTCTAAAATGCTCTGGACTTAAGGGGTTGATAAACTTGCATATCATTGAAAATCTATCATCAAAGGGAGGTGCACCAAGCACTAAAGCAGAAGACAGACGCTCTTTATGAGAATTACCAGCCCCCCTTTTCTCTGATCGATCACTTTGTGTCGGTAATACTACCAGCAGTGCAATTACCTGCAGCATCAGGTGTGCTGTTCGAATCAATGGTATGTTGTAAGAGTTCGAAGGTAAACGTTGCCAAAAAAAGAAACAGGAGTACTTACTGTATTGACAGTTCCTCCCCATGTATTCTCCTGGACATTCACAGGAATAGTTGGCAACCAGATCTGTGCAAATGCCCCCATTCTTACACGGGTCCCTTTCGCATTCGTTAATATCTGGAAGAGGCAAGAAAAAAAAGAGAGTGCATTAATTTATATGAAGCAGACGTGGGCAATTACAAAGACTTCATCTTCATTAAAATGGATTGGTAGGGAGCACATATTGAATTTTCTCTGCGTGTTGCTCAATTCGGTGTGCACATGGAAGCTCACACAAAGACACAGGTTTCTTGGAACTAATAACTCAAAAACTCAGAGGAATATTATTTTTGCTAGAATATAATCCACTTCTTGACAGTATACTTTTTTTGTAGTATTTTTTCAGAACATACCACATCATTTGGGGAGTTTGCAAAAAGCCTACTTAGGTTAGCAAAGTATGGGGTTTATTCATCAGAGCTATACCTATTGAGATAAACACTCTTTGAAATCTCTACATACAGAATTCTCTATATACGCTTTACACACACAGCAGCAGCACACCAACAAATGTCTGTCAAGCAGAATTAGGCAGATATTCACTGACAATTAACATTCAAACGAGAGCACTCACATTTTTTAATCATCTTAAATCCAGGCCCCAAGACACCATCCAATGCAAAGCCCTCCAAACCCAAGAGATGAGCCCAGAAAAGAGTCCCATGTGTCAGCTAGTGTTGATACTACACTGCCTCCTCTCAAACACACGCTGATCAGTCTCACAACACTGCTTTCTAAACACCAATCAGAGTGAACCAAATCAAAACAACGCAAAGATAACTATCTGAAACACTGGAAAGAAGAAACTAAAACCCAAGGCAGACTCACATGTTTTATTTAGTGCTAAACAAAGACTATGAAATGGAAGAATATCTCCTTACCATCAGAGACAGAAAGCAGAGACAGATCCTAAGCCAGTATAAGCTCGGTGAAAACAAACTGGCAATCAAACAAGAAAGACACAACAAGGCATGGCAACATAAAGAAAGCCTGACATGTGATTACTGTTTGATAGGTGAGGTTGAAACAGAAACAGAGATGTATTTTCCTCCTGAAGTGTAAAAAATTTAGTGAGGTAAGGAACACTTCCTTTAACCAATTCCAAACTTAAATAGATATTTCAAAGGAGAAGGACAAGGCACATCTTCCACACATACACATATAATTATATATTAATTATATGTGTTTATTTAAAAACTGCCATGCCAATAAAATAACTTTGAATTGCTGAATTTGAACTAAATATAAATGCTGAATGTACTAAAAAAATAATAAATCAATAGAAACTTGTTAACTTGGTTACATTATTTTCTTTATTCCAATGGTGGATTCAGACCATCCTTAATGCATTACTCAATAACTCGAGGAGTCGTCTGAATTTAATCGAATAACTAATATTTCCATATATGCAAAATTTGTCTTTTAGGAAAAGAAATTGTTGTTGTTGCCTTACAATATCAAAAGTTCAGCGAGAGGGGAGACTTGTGTGGGCCACTGCTTTACAGACAAACGTCCACTTAGAAAGCATCAAATTTATCACGTTTAACAATGTTGTGATATTTTCTAAGTCAGAATAACTGCAGCTGAACTCCTGTATATCTATGGTGCTATAAAATACCTACACTAAAGTGGAAGACGGTGATGACACACAATTTTGCCCCACTGATAGAAGCTTTTTCCAGCGTGCTTGTTATCCTCTGTCTCTTCATTCAAGTATCACAGATACAGGAGAGCAGAATGCGTTATCACCTTTGCTGTGTAATTGCGCTGCAAAACAGTTTTTCTCTGACTGATTCATCAAACTAGTTATCAAAGGTGACACAACTCCAACCCCACCCATTATACCCCATTTGCACTCTGTTCTGTTACAGGTAGAGTTAACAGCAAGAAATTACGGGGATGATTTTGAAGCAGCGAGAGGAAAAGTGGTCAACTTTTGAACAATTTTTAACAAATTTCTAATGATTTCACTTCCAAACTTGCCTATGGCTGCTACAAGACTCCTCTAACACCTACCCTGGGCTGTCTGCGAGTTATAGGTACATTTTGGCTTCATGAATGTGTAACTAGGCTTGAGATTTGGGAAGCTTAAGAAAGTGAAACATGATTAAAGTAAGTCTGTTATGGTGCTTCGTCGCTTTAAGATTTTATCTGTAGCGTACACAATAGCACGAGTAACTTTTATTATCTCAAAATACATCTTTTTTTTTCAGGGGGAATGTTGGACGCTCAGGAGGAATATAGTCAGGTCTTCATGCATAATGGTCAACGTGGTGGTGTGACTAGAAGCAGGAACGTCTTTAATCTGCAGTCGAGCAGAACAAATAAATAAACGGAGCGAAATAACAGACGTACAGAGAGAAAGATGTGAGAAATGTTTTGTTATTGCTCAGTAATTTATAGGCAAACTGCAAGACAACCGTATTTGGGTAAAATTATATTTTGATGAAACTGAGCGGTAAAGCATTTCTCAAAACAAAGTTTTGCAGATTAAACTTGAAACACACCGTAACAAACACTGTTTTCCTTTATCTGGTGTGCAGGACGTTTGCCTGTGTGTCGGTCTTCTTTCGGACATTTAAAATTAGATATAATCTTCAACACAATCTCACATTGTGTTCCTTTTTTTATTTATTTATTTTTAGACAGCTGTAATGTAACAGTTATCTCACTTCAGATACAGATAATGTTACTGAAGCTCTGCTATTTGTCAATTGGCTGGCTGTACAGCCATTTCTGTGCAGTCGATGATAAATCAACTGTGCTGTGAACCAAAATACAGATATTTCAAATGCAATGTAACCTAACCTGTACAGTTCAATGCATCAGTCTTATATAAATACTTAGCCAGCGTGTGCTTTACAGAGGACAACAATAAGTGCACATTTTCACAGTTGGAGCACAAATCCTCATCTTGAAGAACAGACTACAACAACACACAGAATTGCTGAACCATATGTAGTCAAATCTAAACAGCATGGCTTACTTATATTTGATTATATTGTAAAATACACTGAATATGTTTCAAAAAAAGAAACATTTGTGTTACAGTCCTAGCCTGTCAGCTCCATCTCTGGCAGCCACACAACAATTTTGTGGCAAGTATCCTGTTAGTTTTGTATTTAATCATTACAGAGGTAGTTTGTGATCGTCTGTACACATCTATGCTTGGCTGTTTTTCGCTGCTTCACAAAAAAAATGAGCCATTTTAATAAAAAAACCATTAAAACTTCAGTTTGCAGTTGCTGCACGGTCCCATTCCTCCAAAATTACATCACGATTACATCTTTTTCATTGTCCACTGGGGTGAACGCACTAGAGTCTTCAACTGTGAGACGACTGAAGAGATGTACTGAATTCTAAGTCAGAGCCTGGGTTAAAAACAGGAAAAAAGCAGAAACAACCAAAGAGACAATAGCAACTTCATGACACTTTTGCAATCACAAAAAATACACTTAGTAAGAGAAGAAGGGGTAGAGTAATGAGGTCTGTCTGTTTTCTCAACAACTTATCCATCTTAGGGTTGTGGGGCGAGCTGGGAGCCTGTTCCAGCTGAAATATGTTCATAATTGGTCAACTTTAAATAAGAAACCACTTTGAACAACAAAAAATATCTGATTTATTTTGTAGTACTTGCATAAATGTTGTTCAAAATCTTTGAATGTCTGTGTTTTAACCTCCAAATTGCTTGCTACAATCAGATACAAACAGTACAGTAATTAGGTGTTATTGTGCTTCACAGTAGCTGATTTGTGTAATTTTTTTTTTAACTGTGCTTTGATAAGCGTAGTATAGGACAGTCTGATTATGGCAGTAGGGGCGCAACACAAACAGGCCCTGCTACTTGCTTCTCTGCAATTTCTTCAACAGATCAGATGAGAAGAATGAGGTGTGCTTGTGGCAGAAGAACAACACATTGGTCTCCCAGAGCTGTAGTGGCGACTGTTTTTTTGTGCGCATAAAACAAAACAACAAAAAAAAGTATGTAAAAGGGTATGAAAAGCTGATAAATTTAGCATCAAAGTCGCTAAGTTGGCAGCAATGAGGTGAACTGAAGTGTGAAGATCACTGCTGTGAGCGAGAGGGATGTCATTCGCCCAAGCTGAGATGGTAGTTATTTCCACATTTTGGAAAAATGAATATCCACATCTCACGAGTGAAAAACACATGCCAAACCAACAAAGGAATATCTGGATAGTCAAAAACAGATTCGTCAAGCTTTACACGAAACTACTCTCACCTTGACAACACATTATTAGCAAAACATGAGCAAAAACATGCTTGTCAGAATGAAACATTGGTTAGAGAAGGTAAATGAAGTGAAAATTGAATATGTTTTATTTAAACTGTAGTAACTCGGGTTGTATAATCACATTACAATTATCAATCTTCAAAACCTCCAAAGGCAAGTCAGCTTTTATTTGTTTAAATGAAGATAATCAAAAAACAGCAATTTTAGGCAGTTTTGACAATTACAAAAACACCAAAACTTATGATTATCATGATTATGATTATTACCCACTGAGGAAACAGTTACCCCTTTCATATCACATTAAACTAAAGGTTGTTGTTTTGCGATATAAGCTCTATTCGCTGCTCTGTTTTTTTGTCATTGGCTTTCACTTCATTTTGACATTGGTAGTCTCATCCAGTGACCGATCTGTCTGTGTTCTGTGAGCCAATCAAGTCTCCAGCCTCTGTTCTTTAAATGAATTGTCTGTCACTGTCACTTTGTCTCTCATGCTGTCTGTCATGTATCCCTCCTCCTTCCCATCACTGCTTCATCCAGGTTATTCAGCGGGCCTCTTCCCATGTCTCCATGCGCCATTCAGCCTTTCACTCACTACATAAGGGATTCTGTTTGATGTCATTTCCTATCACACCATAACCACCAAAAATATCTAAATTTTGCATGTTCATCTGTTTTCATCTCTTTATCAGTTTTTTTTTTTCTACCAAATGTTGTCTCCTTTTTAAAGTTCAGTCTCTATTACCAGTTAAAGAAAAGCTACTTTACTGCATAATCACTGCATTAACTGAATGCTGAATTGACTAATTCTGGATCTAATAAAAAAATTAACATTTTATGAAAAACTCAAAATATATAGCACAAACGTTGCTTCCTTGCAGCCCACAAGGTCTTGAACAGCATACCCTGCAAAGATCAGTGTGCACACAGGCTCAATCCACATCCACGGTTATTTCACAACTGCAATCACACCACTTAGAAATGTGATGCTGTTGCTACAAGTACATAGCTTGTTGCCACCAGTAGGTTCAATTATAGAGGTAAGCCAAATGGCTAGGCAATTCAAATAGCCTAGAGCACAACAATCCACAGAGAGAGGAAAACACAGCTAGTCCATCTTCGCAATTTGCTTTCCTTTTATGAAAGGCCATCAGCTCCTAGGAGATTAGCGTGGGGAAGGTGAGAGTTGCCAATAAATCAGTTGGGAGAAAGGGGATTACTTTGGGGGATGCAGTTAATCCAACTGGTAGAAACTGGAGAAGAGAGGAAAAGGTAGGGATCGAGATGGCGAGAAAAAAGATTATTATGAAAGCAAAACAGGAAGCGATAAAATAAATAAATAAATAAATAAGGTGCCAATAAATAAACTTGATTTACATGAATTGAACAGAGTCACGTGGTGGTTTGTCAAAGTCCACCATTCTACATTTTAAATGTTTCATTAAGGCCTGAATTTTGTAATCAGAACAATTTAGCAAACTAGCATGAGTAGAATTAACTTAAATTTCAATTGGATTAAAAAAAAATAAAGAATCCATCCATCCTCTATACATCCCTTTTTTTTTATTGAGATCTGTATTGTAGGGGCCTGGAACCAATCCCAGCTGACATTTAAAGATGTCATTAATTGTTTTCTATTTTTAGGCAATTAAATGTGAACCTGTATACTGACTTTCCACCCAGACCAATGAAGCGTGTAAAGTTTCTATAGAGCCTGCACAAGACTGATTCAGCTAAGACTCTATTGAATGGTACTCGCTGGTAATTTATCATTATTTATTATTCATTTGTGTCTCTTTAAATTTGATATTTCTGATTTGTCAAAATTTCATCATTATTGCATCTCCAAAAGGTAAAATAAAAATAATAAATGAAATTCCTTGGTCTTTGGTCACACCATCATCATGCTCTTGTCAATTCACTGGAACATCTTGCTCCCTGAAAAAAAAAGCCAGACAATATGGAGAGCAATGAGTAGTCCTGTGTGTCAGGAAATAAGACTGGCTCCAAGTATTAAACTGACTATGGTGTGTCCAGGGAGCAGAATCAGGCCTGTATAAGGACGGTTCACCCAAACTCTGGGCTTCACTGGACTCTTCATCTACCCCTAGTACAGCCATTCACCATAACTAAACAGACCAACAACTCTGCTTTCAAGTGTATTTAATAGTAAAAAATATGGGTCACATCTTGAAAATTAGGGTTTCTAAAGCACTATTCACCACCCATGGTCTGGTGTCTTCTTTAATACAGTCCATGGGAAGCTTAATTTGCACAGCAGAATTATATTTAAATATGCTTCTAGTTTCCATTGGACTGTATCTAGAGGCTATGGCATCAGTATGTCCAAACAGCCCAAACAACAACTTAAATCACATAAATGATTGAAATAAACGCCTGCTAAAAGCCTTTAATCCTCTCTAACTTGTTAAGCCCCCTAACTTAATTAGCTGAATGAAAGGTAATGTCCCAGTAGTATTGCCCCTACATCACACCCACGTCCTTCATTAAATTACAGTCAGATGTTGGGCAAGACTGGGTAAAGCCTTCTTTTATGCCCCTGCCAAGGCACTGTAAGCCACAGAACTGGAGGTTAGTCAAGACTTTGTTTTCATAAGGAGTTGTTTCACAGTGTTACGTCTTTGCATCTGGACATACGGCAATTTAGCTTACATGAAAAATTTCCCCCGGGGAAGATTCATCTCATCTTATCTGTTTTGTGTTACTGAGCCAGAAAAATGCAAAAGTATTTGGTAAGCAAGCTGATCCTCTAGGCAAGAATGGAGCAGTGGTCTGACCTCTATGGTCCGTGATCGACAGCAATTAAGTGGATCACCGGTTGTTTATGCCTGCCACATAATTAACCCCTGACCTTGGACACCCATACTTTCTTGGAAGTAATCATGCTATTCGTAATAGTGGTTAGAGTTCCTCTGGGACAGGCTGCTGCTGATATCTTGTGATTCATAGCGACGCTGTAAATGTTTGATCTGATACTGAAAATAGATTGCAATCGATGGGTGAAAAAAACTTAGAAACTTCCCAAAAAACAAGCATATCACCAGTGTAGTAAAATACTAATGTCTTTAGTTAATGGGCTATGTACCAGTGAGGAAGTTACAAGAACAAGAATTTCATGTGTGATGATAATTATTTATAGTGTGCAACTCTTTCAACTAAAGAACATACAGCAGCAACAGTAGATTATGTTATCATTCAGTGGCAAAGGTAGTTTATGTGATATTATATACGGCGCAGGTCAAGCTAGAAGCACGGCACTACTTCAGTTTTGATAAGAACAACATATCTCATGCTGCTCTCCGGCACCCCTTTGTGACTGGTGTGCAATGGTCTTGCTTACTTCTTTTGTGAAAATACATGTATCCCATCTCCCACACGGTTGTTTTAATGTTATGCATCTGCTCATATCTCAGTGGAAAAAATAGCCTTTAAGTGCAGATTTAAGGCTTAGTTGTTATGCCAATTATAAAATCTAAATGCATGATATTATTTTTCTGCCTGCATTTCAGCCTAGAGGTCTTGATTAAATAAGCTTTAGCATATTCTCAGAAACATTATACATTTATGCACATATTGTAAATACAGTAGTTATGTAGAACTTTTTCTTTTTGTGAATTTTTTTGGTGGAAACTTCTATAATCCTTTTGTGCCAACAGGTCCCCAGAAATGCATCTTTGTATATGGACCGTCATCTTTGGATGTCCCAGTCCGGTGAAATGTGTCTAGTCTGTGCTACATGAAGCAAAGACAAGCCCTGTCTCTCCAAGTTGAGTCAGTGATAGAAGACAGAACAAGGAAGTGCCTGTCTCCACTGTCAGTCTGTGCTGTCAGTCTATCCTTTCCTTAGTCATGTGAAGTGACTATCACCACAAAAGGCAGAATTTCTATTAAGGGTCTGATGAAGTCAGTCAACCAGTTAAAAGAGAAACTTCATCCGATGCATCTGTGAAATGTGTAGTCACAGTAATATAGTTGAGATTCTGTTATTCGATTCTCAGCAGCATACCGATTTTATTGATGACTAAAAAACTTCTCATCTCATCCCAGCTTGTTTTCACAGTGGTGCACATGTGCCGTATGTGTCAGGGGAGATGATGATGCATGAAGCTGTGAATGCAGGATTAAGAATAGTGTAATCCAAGGACATGCTTTTTGAAGTGGGATTAGCCTACTGAGAAGTTATTCACAGCAGCACTCCAGAAGCCCTGGAAAAGGTGTCTTAGGATGCACTGCTGAGGTTTAAGTATCTGAGAAGCAAAACACTCATCATTTTGAAGATATGCAGACTGGGGGGGCTCTGCCGAAGCTGGGATGTGCAGAATGTGAAGAGCCCTCAGCCTGGAGGAAGAATGACACTCAGAGTAAGGCCTTAAGTGTCATTTTAAGCTTACAGATGGAGCCTCCAGAGCAGATGTATGAAGGGAATACTGATGAAATTTGGAACAAAAGAGTCTGATCCACAAGCTCCTTGATGTTACTCAGGTACACTTGCTAGAATGCTTAAATGACATGAACGGAAAAGGTAAAAGGAGATGATGGGCAAAGAGGGAAAATCAGAAGAGACATCTACTCTTACAAGGCTACTTTCTGCTCTTATATCTACTTACAAGGTCACAAAAAATACTACAAAAGCTCTTAATACAGAACAAATAAAAATGAAGTGGGAACTGGTGATATCTACCTAACTGGACTACTATTATTGATTTCTTCAAAATCGATAAAACAACAGCCAATTTCTCTCCATGAAAAATATAAATTAATACATAAATAAAGGCAGCGTGTGGCATTGTTGCAAAGTGGAAGCATTTAAGAACGACTGTAACTCAACCACGCAGTGTCAGACCACATAAAGTTACAGATGACATTCACCGAATGGTGAGAGGAAATGTTGATGAAAGTGGTTAATGCTCTGCTGACTCAATAAGTTCCAAACCTCCTTTGGGATTAACATCAGCTGGGAGCTTCGTTGTGTAGTTTTCCATGGCTGTTCGTAAGCCGTACATCACCTTATCTCAGATAGTCTGGTGTAAAGCCACAGGTGGACTCTGGACCAGTGGAGTGACAATTCATGTTTCTCTATCCATCAGTCTAAAGGACAAGTCTGGGTTTGGTGAATGCCAGGGAAACGTTATTTGCCTGACTGCATTGTGCAGATTGTAACATTTGGTGTATTAGAGATAATCCTATTGGGATGTTTTTCTAAGATTGGCCTGGAGCCCCTTAGTTCCAGTGAAAGGAAATCTTAATTCTTCAGCTTACCACAGCATTTTGGACAATCTCATGCTTTCAACTTTGTGGGAACAGTTTGGTGAAAGCCCTTTTCTGTTTGAGCATGACTGTGCCCCAGTGCGCAAAGCAAAGTACATAAAAGTGTGGTTGGATGAGTAACTTGGCTACCCAATACGGAGCCCTAACCCTAACCTCATAAGAAAAATGTGATAAACTAGTAATGAGACTGTGAGCTAGGCTCTCTTGTCCAACATCAACTCTATATTATTGGCTATGAGTTTAGAATCTTGGGTTATCCAAGCTCCTGTGGGTGCCCAGTCCTTTCGTCCACAGTGTATTTCTAAACCTAAAGTGATACGTAAGCTAGTACAACAACACAGGCCTGCTTTAAAAAACCAAAAATCATAACCAGCTGTAACAATTCTCAGGAGCACAGGCAGCAAGACAAAAAATCCAGATGGGGAGCAGGCAGAAGGTGAGTCTACAAACTGACCGAATGTCATAGACAAACAAGACAACCTCACAGTACAGTTGAAGTTGGGGCCCCTGGGGTGAATGACTGACTGACTGGACACACAGATGTAATAACCAGATAGACAAAAGGTGCAGAAGAAAACACAGGTAAGACTAACCAAGGTGAGGGCAGACAACTTAAACTGAATGAAAACAACAATTCAAATCCTGACACAGGCTTGCTGACTGTGGTGAAGCAATTTTTCAGTTTCTTTAGTAATGGCTGTCACATCTGACAGTCAGTGAACAACGATGGTCAATGACAATGTCCGTTAGCCAAACCCTCTTTTTAACATCAATGACAACCTCAATTCTTTAAGATATAAAGACAAATTAGTGTGCTGATTTCCAGCTCCACTGGAGTAGCTTTGAGAGATTACCAACTGCCACTCAGTTCATCCTGCCTAAAACAACTCATCTCCCTTTGAGCTCCCTATCTGTTTTTTTAATTGGCTGCCCCTCTCCTGACAGTGCTTGTGAGCACTGTTGCTATGAAGGTGAGGAAAACAAAGTGTTAAGCCACTAAAACAGGATTCCTCTTTTTGTAATAGAAAATTGCAAATTTTCATATTCCTACAGTGCACACATGTATAAGCTATCTCATCCAGAATATAAGAATGGACAGCACAAACCGAGTAAGGCCATGGCCATAAAATTATTAGTGCATTGAGGCTCTTTGGCTCATTGAGATACTAGACATCCCGAGGCTTTGAGCATATATATTCCCCATTAACTGACAAATTTAGCTTTGCATAGTCGCATTTAACACATCTCAGATTTCTTACATATATATCAAACTAAAAAGTGTTCAGAAATGAAAAAGTAATTTCTTTGCTGAAGAAGCTGATTCAAGGTCAAAATGTATCTCTTATTTGCTGCTTTCAAAGAATTCAGCAGCATTGTATTACCCAACTTTTTATGTCACTGCAGACATTAAAACTATATTTGAACCATTTCTGTCGCTATCTAAAATTTGGTCGGCCTTCTTTTTCAAATGTCAAGTCCATTCTGCTGTCCTACATGACACCAATTTCTTGGTGCGTGTCAGATCAAGTCCTATTTTCCTCGTGGTAGTGGCACAACATCCTATATCCCATGTACCCTCCATGTACACCGGTGGTGTTATTACTATTGTCATTACCCCACTTGGCTCCTTTAATGCAAATACACATTTCTTATTTTCTTTGCTTTTTGTTTTAAGATTAATCATGGATTATCATCATCATCATCATCATATGTCAAACTATTATTTTAATGGAAACATGACTGTTTCTGGCAAAGTTCTCAGTTATTAGTTATTGTGATATTTGAAAAATAAAACATGCCAAGAAAAAATTTAGATGATTACCAAACTCATCTGTGAATCATGCCTGTTCTAAATGTTGTGCCACTCTCTAAGGAAAACAATTGGTAGAAGAAGCAGAATTAATGAACTGAGGACCTTGGATATAATACTATTATAACAGTGATTTTTTTTTTAACTTACTTACTTTTTTACTTAATTATCTTTGTTTGCTTTTTACATTCTACCCTGGGTAGAAAAAGTCCAGTGAATGACCAACATCTACCTGGGTGAAATGAAAGCATTTATAAAATAGTGAAATACACTTTCAGCTTTGTGAATAAGTGCTTTCAGCAGAGAGAAATTTGACACTAATATTTTTGACTTATTTGAATTCTGACCCTTTTCTGACATAATTATGTCTCTAACACAACCATGATTGCTTTACTAAAAAACATTACCACTGTCATTTATTCATTTAACATCATCAAAAAGAAATACATCACGATATCACCATGTTATGGCTTAAATGCTCCACATTCTCATGACCATGAATGTAATATCTTTTATGTGTCACACTGAATGAACTCCACCTGCAGGAAAATAACACTGACACTGATTTGGCCCACACTGACCATCCTGAAATAATGCAGCTCTAGTCAAGCACAACATTTATCAGTGTTTTGTTTGGGCTGGCACTGGCAGCCAAAAGCCCTGGGTAGAATGGAGTCTGACTATTTTCGCCATCTGGGATTTGGAATTGCATCTCTATTTATGCTTTGGCCAACCGCCAACATGGCCCATCTTTACTGCAGAGGCCAGGAGGCGCCAACGCAGCTCAACTGACTGAGGGGGCCTCACACAATTAGGCCCTGGTAACAGCTCGTTCACTAACAACTCCTCTACAGGAACAATAAACCAGGTGACTGCGTGCACAGCGCTGCAAACTAAGAAAATAGAAATGCCCAAACACCTTTGCAGCTTTACTCGTCTCATTATTTTTCACCTGTTTCTTTTCATAACATCCACAGATCACATTTCCAAGGCAGTTTTTTTTTTGTAGTTCTGTTTCCTTCTTGACATTTTCTCATTTAATCTCAATGCACTAAGTTAAGAAAATACAGGCTCTGACAAACCCATCCTGAGCTTTTAAAGCAGTGAAATGCTCTATCAGTACTGTTAAAGGAGATGTAACCAACTGTAGGTCACCAGCAGATCTTCCAGGCTTCAGTTACCCTGGTAACCCTCTGATGTATTTACCACCTTGTCTTATATCAATCAGCAGCATCCTTTCCACTCATTGTTAGTCGCTTCAGTTATTCATCTGCACGTTGAGAAAAGTTTAACTCGGGACCTGCCAGCTTCACATCTTCTTCTCCTGTTGTCACATGAAGTTGAAGAATGTCACTGTGCATCGCATCTTGTGTGGATGCCCCTGAAGGTCGAAAGATTTTGTAGATTCTTCAGCTTTTTATGTATTTACTATGTTTTGTTAAGTTGTAACTTCAGTTTTATTTAACGTACAGTTTGTTTTTGTACTGTCTGTACTGATTCAAATACCAAATGTATTTTATTTTACTTCGTGAGTAATGCTTGTAAAAAGTGACATAAAGAACTGCCAAAGTGACAGGAAACACTAGAAGGTTATGTTTCTCTTACAGCACTGCACTTCAGGACACTAGTCTGACCATTTTACAAAGCTTCACCTTCCTCAAGGCATTCTGTGCAATTATATTTTGTTTTAACAGCAATGTTATGCTGTGCTGTAATTTTGCTGGCAATGCACCAGCTTGCTGACAAGGACAGGTCATTTTACTCAAAATATATTTCTACAGGCATTTTAATTTCAATGGATCTGCAGAAGTGATTGCTCACTGAAGACATGTGGGGGAGGTGAGGTATCACAATTATATGATTTCAGGCCATGGTGCTAAATATGTATAGTATAAAAATGTCCATAAAACATAACAAGGATCAGGGGCCAAAAATATCTAGCGTCTAGCGCTATTCTATGTATTCAATAAACCTGAGGAAAAACAGCTGTCAGTTTGATCTACCACGCAGGCAACTCCACCTTAAAGGCTAAGTAAAATACTGGTGTCAGAGGCACAGAAAAAGCGCTCCTAAACACCTTGATTCTAGCTTGTTTCCCCAGCTTGTTATCCAAACTGCCCTCTGACAGAGGCGAGATAGGGTCAGCTCCTCCAGGAATGAAGAGACAGAGACAGCAGGATACCCAAGGAAATAGACATTTGAAGTACAAGGCTCATCTTTGGCCGGGTTTCCCTCTTTGTGAAAGCATGCCGACACACACCCACAACACACACAGATAACAGAGTATAGACTCAATAAAAGCCAACCAGAAAGGTATATACATTTTTTATGCTTTTTTTTGTTGGCTCTTATTAGAGTATAGTTTACAAAACTGCAAAGTGTGTTACATGTGTTCCACTTTATGACTTGACCTGTCTACTATCTGCCTGTCTGTCTAATACTTATTGAGGATTCAGTCCACTAACAATGAAAAGTCCCCAAAGAATCACTCACTTTTACTATAAAGAGAAAAAGACAATAAAATAAAATCAAGTCATACAAACAAAAGGCTTTGGCAGTCAAAACATAGTCAATACATATTGATTTCTGGGTGCAGATATACAAGAAATTCATTCACCCAGTTTATGAGAATCACTGCTCTTGTGTAGCAAAACTATCTTTCCACTCACCTACATGTTCTTTACAAACAGAGGACCCTTGAGGGAAACCAAAGGGAGACACAAATGGTATTAACCTTCAACAAAGTAGCGTTATAAAACTGAGACTTAAATTAGATGCAACATCAGGAGTTACCCAAAGAATGGTGAAAATAGCTTCTACTACAAAAGCATTAATGTGTATGTAAAGACGGTTGCATCACATAAAACGATGCCCTACTCATGTTCAACGTCCTGCAAAATACAAATGAAGGGGAGTAGTTTTGTCACTATCACTGGTGTTACTGTTATTACGGCGATGAAGACACAAATGGGTTTTGGTTTTATCACGCGCACACACATGTAATGAACTGTGCAGCTCCCATAGACTATCTATAGACTAGATTAACTCCAAAAACCCATACAGGGAGTGATTCCTTTGGAGAGCCCACGGTTAGCTCAGACATCTACTCATTTCATTTTCATTTCACAGAGTAAAGACCTTTTTCTTTTCTAAATGTCTCAATCTTTTCAACCAAACCCTGTGCGTAGGGCTTGGAAGCAAATCTGCTGTACGTAACAACCATCAATTGTTCAATCATGGTGCACCATTGTGGAATATTACTGTTGAGTTACAATACTCACACTGTAGCCCAAAAACAGTAATGGAAGAGAATGTGTGTATTTATTTATTGTAAAAGCTGGAATAGCACCAATACAAAATGACAGAAGAATGTAAACTCACAAATGCTATTGTAAAGTTAGAGGTTGAAAAACTGAAACATTGAAACAAATGTACACGTGTAAATTCTTATTAACCTATGAATCCTCTTAATTATTATTCCTACAGCTTTTTTCCAAATTGTTATTTGGAACCAGAAAGCAAATAAAAACTGTCAATAACACACACACTACTCAAACTGGGTGAGAGTTCCCACCAACTCTGGATTTGACTGAAGCCTCCTCACATGCCAAGTGTAACCTCGTTATAAAGCAGGAGACGAATCCCTTATCTCAACAGTGGAAATAATCACACATCTGTCAAGTAAGCTAGTGTTGGTTATATTACAAAAATGACACACATCTGCTTCTAGTACGCCATTTACACAGAAACCCCAAGAGTGGCTTATTCACCAGGAGCCCATCAGCCACTCTGAAGAAGCCACTGTCACACTCAGCAAGTCCAAGAGATCTAGTCTGCTACAGGCAACACACACACACACACACACACACACACACACTCTCATGGTTCCATCATTTCAGGACATTACACTAACTTACAGTCATATTCTGGAGACTTAGCCTATCCATAAGCAGTTCCCTGATGCTGACAATAACCTAAAAATAAAACTACCCAAGCCTTAAACCAAGTCCTAATGAGTTTGATTATAAGTATTTGCCTTTTAAACTCTAAAAGTAAAGCAAATGCCACAATGGGATTATGTAAAACACATTTATGCCGCTAAACACACGCACTACTTGTGTATGGCATGCTAACATAAAAACTGTATTTTATTCTTTGGTTTATTTTTCCTTTACTGATTGCTTCCCTCCCTCGAGAACAACGTAGTGGACGCAGGTAGGACGATACAGACATTCTCTTTTGCTTTCAAATTTCATACAATCTACCATTTTAGATGTTCATCTGTATTTATTCGCACAGAAGAAAAAGAACATAGAAGGCATCACAATGTTGGATTTACTGACACCAGTTATTGAAGTCTGTAAAGAGGAATTCTACTGTTTGATGCTTAAAGGGAAAAAAAAGACCAAATGTGCAGTAAGCCGAAACAAAACGACTGCTGGCCCACAGGCAGGGCAATCTTTTTATTTTGATCTACAGGCACGCTCTCTGCTGATCATCGGCGTCTGTCGGTTTGGCTCTGTGCTTGTGGTCACTTCTTTGAATGTCTGCTGGACTTACAGACCCTTCCCCCAGGATCCTCTACACTCATCTCAGCCTGTAAACGCAGCTTTCCAGCCACAGACTGTGAGCAGTGGGTGGGCTGTGAGACTGAATGTAATGTTGAGACGGTGTCAGGAAATGGCAGCGTTTCCCACACAGCTCTGTATCACAGCAATCTAACAACAGGGAGAAGCTCGAAGCTGGAGGTGTTCACAGTGGTTCTGAGGCCACTTTGCAGTGGTAGGACACATTGTTTTTGAGATCTTTGATACAATGATGAATTTGGGAAGACAGAAAAACGTAACTTTATTGGCGTATTGACAAGCAGACTGGAATAAAGCGACACAAATGTCTTGCCTTCGTCCTTTGAACACATATACAAGTTTTAGTGAGAAAAACAAAGTGGTGCTACAAGTTAGTCATGCTAATTTATTCATATAAAAATAACTGCAGTGCAGATTAGCATAATTTCAGTGAAATTGTTGTAACACTGAGGCTGTTAAGACGACACCAATTTATAGCTACAAGTACAGACCTCGGGCACTGTGACTAAATCCATGCCTCTGTTTATTTTGAAAACAGTTGAACTTTCTATGGACAAAGTCCTTTTTCAACAAACTTTTTCACTGACTTAAGTTGCACTTAAATCTGTCATAATCCATTTAACTAAGCCTGCCCTGAAAATACTTTTTTTTTAGACTTGAAGTGCAAATCTGCCCTTAAACATAATTCAGCTATACTGCTTATATGATCTAAGACAGTAAGTGGATTTCTGCATGCGACCGACTTTCCCCTGGAGCGATAAACAAAATAGCAACTGTACTTTGTGAAGCTGATTTTGTGGACGCAGAGACAATTCGGAGCATCATTTGCTGGAAATATGGGCCTGTTTGCTGGTTAGAAGTGTTTCTATTTGATAAAATAAAATCCACTGTGGACAAAAAACATATGCACAGTCCACGTGTTCGACACTCGTACCTCTCCCGGGAGTCCCAGCAGTGACTGCGTTAACATTATTGATGAGGTGTAAAGCCCAAGCATATGTAGATCTATTAATGATGTGATGCTTGCTCGAAACTTGAATAAAAGTTTCCTTTTATTTGAATAAAACATGTGTGTGAGCATCTAGCAACTTTGACATGCAGAGTAAAGAGGCAGGGATCAAACCGCTAACCTCCTGATTATTAGACAGCCTGTTCTACCTCCTGAGCCACAGCTGGCTGATCCTTTTTATCCCAATATCTCTTAAAAAAACATTATGCTGGTTGTTTAATCCTGAGTGTGATGCTCAGGTTGTGTTTATCTTTTAAACACAGCCACAAAAGGCTAAGGAAGTCTTCGTGTGTCATTCTGATGTTTGCTGAAGTCACTTTAATAGTGCAGCTTCACAATTTGAAGGAGATAACAGCTGCTTCAATCTTGGCGAGAGCCCACCAGACCTGCTCTGCCTCACTTTACTGTACTCTCTCGGTGCTCTCTACAGGAGGCTTTCTATTTTCCTCTCTCTGCCATCACAAAATGCTGTAGATGTGCAGTTACAGGCTCACCTCCCGCGATGCCAAGGCAGGTACAGTGGGGCAAAAAAGTATTTAGTCAGCCACCGATTGTGCAAGTTCCCCCACTTAAAATGATGACAGAGGTCAGTAATTTGCACCAGAGGTACACTTCAACTGTGAGAGACAGAATGTGAAAAAAAAATCCATGAATTCACATGGTAGGATTTGTAAAGAATTTATTCGTAAATCAGGGTGGAAAATAAGTATTTGGTCACCTCAAACAAGGAAAATCCCTGGCTCTCACAGACCTGTAACGTCTTCTGTAAGAAGCTTTTCTGTCCCCCACTCGTTACCTGTATGAATGGCACCTGTTTGACCTCATCATCTGTATAAAAGACACCTGTCCACAGCCTCAACCAGTCAGACTCCAAACTCCGCCATGGCCAAGACCAAAGAGCTTTCGAAGGACACCAGGAAAAGAATTGTAGACCTGCACCAGACTGGGAAGAGTGAATCTACAATAGGCAAGCAGCTTGGTGTGAAAAAATCAACTGTGGGAGCAATCATCAGAAAATGGAAGACATACAAGACCACTGATAATCTCCCTCGATCTGGGGCTCCACGCAAGATCTCATCCCGTGGGGTCAAAATGATCATGAGAACGGTGAGCAAAGATCCCAGAACCACACGGGGGGACCTGGTGAATGACCTGCAGAGAGCTGGGACCAAAGTAACAAAGGTCACCATCAGTAACACACTACAACGGCAGGGAATCAAATCCCGCAGTGCCAGACGTGTTCCGCTGCTGAAGCCAGTGCATGTCCAGGCCCGTCTGAAGTTTGCCAGAGAGCACATGGATGATACAGCAGAGGATTGGGAGAATGTCATGTGGTCAGATGAAACCAAAGTAGAACTTTTTGGTATAAACTCAACTCGTCGTGTTTGGAGGAAGAAGAATACTGAGTTGCATCCCAAGAACACCATACCTACTGTGAAGCATGGGGGTGGAAACATCATGCTATGGGGCTGTTTTTCTGCCAAGGGGACAGGACGACTGATCCGTGTTAAGGACAGAATGAATGGGGCCAAGTATCGTGACATTTTGAGCCAAAACCTCCTTCCATCAGTGAGAACTTTGAAGATGAAACGAGGCTGGGTCTTCCAACATGACAATGATCCAAAACACACCGCCCGGGCAACAAAGGAGTGGCTCCGTAAGAAGCATTTGAAAGTCCTGGAGTGGCCTAGCCAGTCTCCAGACCTCAACCCCATAGAAAATCTGTGGCGGGAGTTGAAAGTCCGTGTTGCTCGGCGACAGCCCCAAAACATCACTGCTCTTGAGAAGATCTGCATGGAGGAATGGGCCAAAATACCAGCTACTGTGTGTGCAAACCTGGTAAAGACCTATAGTAAACGTTTGACCTCTGTTATTGCCAACAAAGGTTATGTTACAAAGTATTGAGTTGTATTTTTGTTATTGACCAAATACTTATTTTCCACCCTGATTTACGAATAAATTCTTTACAAATCCTACCATGTGAATTCATGGATTTTTTTTTTCACATTCTGTCTCTCACAGTTGAAGTGTACCTCTGGTGCAAATTACTGACCTCTGTCATCATTTTAAGTGGGGGAACTTGCACAATCGGTGGCTGACTAAATACTTTTTTGCCCCACTGTAACTGGAGTGCTGCTAAGGTGAAGGGGTGCTGTGCTGTAGCTGACAAGCACAAGCTGTTGTTGTAGTCAAATAACCACTGTCATTTACTCATTCATGCTGCCTCGGGTTTTAGTGCTGTTATCTTAGGCAGTAAATTGAGCACAAAAAAAACAGACAAGGGTGGAAAAAGTCACATCTTCGTTTTTCTTTTTGGAAAATCAAATCGGAAAGGTGGAGAGTCTGAGGACAGACACACAAGAATCACACAACAAACAAATAAGTAATGATCTCCGGATGCCTCCTTACTCGCTCCGAAATACACTAATCAGGTCAATAAATAGGCTACGAGACATACCATGCAGAGGGAGTTATGGAGTCTCTTTTTTTCTTCATGTGCTGATGAAAGTCAGTCTTCGTTCAGCCCCCAGGTGAACTAACTAACAGTAATTGTTCCCTGCGGCTTTACATCAGGCCACAGCCATAAACAGTGGCTGATTATTTTGTGGCAAGAGGTTTGTGAGGTGGCGGGTCTAGGATTATAGGAATACGATACATGAACAGATAAAGGGGTTGAATAAAAATAACTAAAGCTTTTCACAATTTTTCCACCAATCAATCCGGATCTGTTGATGTTTTATAGAAAGAAAGCCAAAGAAACATATTGATCCACGAGCACGAGGTGGCAACTATTGAAAGGACCTGCAGGCTATGAAAGATTGGAGGAAGATCGAATGAGAAAGAGAGCACTTGCCATCTAAGAAACAGTTTAGCCCAATTAAACTGTTAATTCTTTTATCTTTCTTTTTTAAACAGGGTCTTTATTCAGTACATTTCTGCTTGAAAAGAACTTTATCTACTGCCTTTAACTTTGGATTTTTCAAAAGCAGGCATCACTGCATCACATCAAAGGATTGTTTTAGTAAACTAAACATAAAACGTGTATGTTACGCATGACTTTATCACAACTTTCTTAGAGCAGGAATAAAAATGCCTACAGTTTATACAACATTTGTCCTTGACAGACTGAGAACGTGTGCTCTAAAAATGATCTGCAACCTCATGACGTCTGAGGCAATCAGTCCCAATCTTCACACTGTGACAGCTCATTACGGCGCTTGGCTACTTGCCCAATAAGGCTGCATTTGTTCTCCTGTCACCACAGGGACATGACGCCACACTATCTGAAAGATGAATGACTTTGTGATGATAATGACTATAATAATAAAAGAAATGACACTAACCAAAGGAAAGCCACGGCTTTCAGACGAGATTGAGACAGACTAAGAATTGCTTTAAAACCCAACCTAATGCAATCACAATAAAATTCACCTCATCTTTGACAGCCCAGAGACAAAATACTCTATCTTTTACTTTCATATGACGTGGCTGAGTGAAATCAAGCTTGTCAAACTTTGTGTTAACTGCACAGTTAGTGTGCCAGCACGCTGTCATCACCTTCAGCAGTGATACTTGAGCATCTGACCTGAATGTGAAAATCTCATCACCTCGGGAAGAGTCGAAAACATCTAAGTTCTAAAAATAAGAAATGTAATTAAAAAAAAAAAAAAGCAAATTTGTCTGAAAAAACTTGGAGTTGCCTCTGTGCAACTATTTCTCTTCCATTTTTGGTCGTAATAAATAAAACATTACTTTATTTTAGTCATTAGAAGTCCACAAAGGAGGCTTATCTAGGGTATGCTCATTGGCTGCAGACTTGTGACTTAGAACCAATGAGTGTGCAGATTGACTCCTCATCCTCGCATCCAGTTTCAAAACGCCAACAACTGTGAAAATGCTTTTCTCAAGGCTTCAAAATGGGACAAACCAAATGTCACAAGTGATAAAAGCTGTCACTGCTAACATTTAGCATGTAGAAATAGTTTCCAAAGAGCACCCACTCTCTGCAATGTTTCTTCCACAAAAACTGTTGAGCCCAGTGGCTGCGAGAAGAAGTGTGGGGGGCATAACACTGAATAATGCAACATAATCACCTCGTTATGAAGCCGTGTGGCACAAACAGAATAACCGCACAAAGAGAAAAGCTACAACGGCAAGAAAGCACTAAAAGGTTAACTACATTTTCATACAATAATGGATGACTTAGCCTACCATAATTAATTTCCTTTTTTTAATATGTAATCAACAGTAACAGCAGACTAATACGATATGTCAGCTTAACAGTAGCTTTAAATTAAAACTTCTGTCTATTAAAATATCCCCTGTGCTTAGGCAAAGGTAATACAATCAATTTATTTTATTATCGCTTTATAGCTATCTACCAAACTAGTGACTAGGGGATCTCCCATCTGTTCATCTTTCCTTAACTGCTAGTACAATTTACAGTCAAGACTCTGGCTACAACCTAGACGGGTCACCGGTCGATCAGAGGGTCAACACAGAGACACAGACAAACGTTTAGTCTCATATCCACACCTAACAATTAATCTAGCATGTCTTTGAACTGGCTGAGGGCAAACCAAACTCAACATAATAAGTCACCGGTTAACCAGGAGGTTTGGAACCAATAACCTTTTTTCTCTTAACCAGTGAACTAACCCAGTATCAAATACTGCATTTTTCCCCTTCACTACATTAACTGTGAATAAAACTGTCCACCAGTAATGAAACTGTTTCATACATTTTCCAAATTGTGAAGGTGCACAATATGCCTTTCAGCTTATCGTGCATTAAAGCCAGTATCTTACCATTATTAAGCCAGCTAAACTGTCATTATACGTGTCACTTTATAATTTAATTGCAGGAATTACCCAGAAACAGATTTGCTTATTAATGTCTCCCTCCTGTCTCTCTCACGACTCTCTGCCATTCAGACGATGTCCATGAGTAAAATTGGCAGACTTTAATGTGTATTCAGACTGTATCGAATCAGTTTCCCACCACCCCAGGGCATAATAGGAAACAATAACTGAATTATGACATGAATGATAGCCAATTGCTCACACTTCAGGCTGGAGACAAACTCGATGACATAACATTGATCTACTGACTCCTTCTATTTCCTTTTCTGTTTTATGCCTGACACTGACCAGTGCAGCATAAAAAACAATTTCTTTTATGAGTTAAAAAAAAAAAACACATTTCTGTCTTTTTTAACCTTGGCGCACATCTTTTGTTAGGCATTGGTTAACATCTCTCCATGCTCTCTCTCTCCCTCTCTCTCTCTATACAAATCCTCTCTCTTACAAACTAAGAAGGAGCCATCATGCCACACGGTTTGCACCATGATACATTAAAGCCATTACTTACAAGCACACCGGCAGTGAAGGACAACTGTGTTATGCAGGCTAATACAATGCTCAGCCAAGCACACACAGAGGCAGGAAAGCCACAGAACTTGGCCTATATATCATACTGCGGGATTTAGCAAGATTTTGGCACACACAGAGAAAGCTATATGCTACGTCTAAATCACGGGAGTCAATCGAAAAGTGAAAATGTAAAGGTCTGCATTAATTGTCTGCTGATACAATTATTATGTCCATCAATTTATTTTCTTTTGCTTATACAATTTAGGGTCACAATTGTGCTGGTGCTAATCCCAGCTGCTATAGGACAATAGTTGGGGTACATGGTAGACAGGCTGTCAACCTACTGACGGCTAACAGAGAGACAGAAAGACATTCACAGATACAGCAAGTTTAGAATCATCAATCAGCCTAATGCACATTTATTTGTACTAATTCGTTTGTACCCCTCAGGTATAAAAAGCTGATGGGGTATTGTCACCCTGCCTGAGGGGCAGGTAGGAGAACGAGAACGAAGTGAGTGAAATAGTTTCAAATTGACACAACTGTGCATCTACAAAAACATCTCGAATGTGGAAAAATCTCAGTGACCTCAGACTCGGGGACAAGAGGTAAGGGTTTCTGAAAATCTTGTGAGTGCGATAACTCAAGTAGGACGTCACCTGGGATTTTTTAAAATTGATACGATTGATGCATCTCCTAAAAATCTCAGACAAGTGTGAATCCTCACTCAGAGTGACTGAGTTCAAGGTCGGAGGTCAATGTTTCTGAAAATTACCTTTCTAACTAATACAATAGGCACATCTGCCAGGAGGCTGAGGGGTAGTACCCGTGGCCACTAGTTTTATTGTTTGAAAATATTTAGTTTTAGTTCTGTTTTTATTTAGTTTAACAAAATTTCTTTTTCTAGGTTTTTAGTTTATTCTTTGTGGGTTCTGTCCTCCAAGGTTAACTAGGAATAAACTTAAACAAAACGTCCTAACGCTTCACAGAAGGGCCTTAGCTGGCCATTTGCTTTAAACTCAGGACCTTCTTGCTGTGAGGCAACGGTGCTAACCAACACACCACCATGCTACCTCACATTTGTATGACTTTTCATTTTCAAATAAATAGTCTAATTTGCTCAGCTTAAGCGGTCCTGTTTAATAACAGACCATTTTTGTAAGAGCAGCTACAAGTATTATTAACATTTTTGTTATTAAATTGACTGCAAAAACTGCTGAGACTACAAAGAATACTTAAAGTGAAACAGACTCATTCTGTCAGAACTGAATGAAGCTTTGAAACGTGAATTTATGCATGTTGCTGTTCAACGAAAAATAATTATATATCTGACTTGCCACCGTTTTGTTTCTTTTTTAAAATGTGGGCCAGGAACACACTCACACAGTTGCATTGTATGACAGTCGGTTACATGCTCGTTCTCAATAATAGCTTAAGGATGTCGATAGTGTTGGTCACACCCAAATGTGCTTGTACCCCATGATTGCAGTCATTACCCTTGTCCCCATATTCCAGGTGCTAGTTTAAGAGTTCAAAAGGTCAGTTCCTAAGACAGCATAAATTGTGCATGGGATGAGAACAGTGTTCCCAGTCTAACATACTGTCGAGAGTTATCTCACAGGCAGCACAAACCCTCTGACACCAACCTTTATTAAGAGCATGCTCAACAAAAGGAAGCAAGCTCAGCGCTTCCTTTCTCTCCTGAACTCACTATCATTTTGCTGAACTCGTCCTTTCACCAGGAATTTACTTTTTGTCAGCTTTTCAACATCTGGTCACTGCTCAAGGTTATTATTTGACTCCTGTTAGAAAATCGTTGTGATCAAACAGACCAATCATTCTTCCTGGTAATGCCATAAAGGAGACACAGAGGCCTTGCGAACCTTTTGACTTTATATTAAGTTCCATAATCGTTCGAGACACTTTAAATAAGGGACAGGGAAGAGGCTGGTCCAACTTACTGTGTTGGCAGTGAACTCCACTGAAACCTGGTAGACACTTGCACACATAACCAATGAAGGTATCACCCCTGTAGGTCTCACTGATCTCACACGTTCCTCTGTTGTGGCAAGGGTTTGGATGGCAAGGACCTGCACAGAAAAAAGAAGAAAACAGACATCGATGATGGGGGTGGCTTTTTTAAAAAAAACAAATTTAACTGTACACACAAGAGCAAATTGCAGCTGATAATATTCCACAGTAATTTTGGTATATGCTACAAAAGTGTACTTAGACATCGTTATCCAGCCAGTAGTCTAATAAACTAAACAATGGGTGTCCCATTAAACACATCTACAGTTTTTAATAGCACACAATAACACACAGTTTTAATACATAAGGTACACTGGGAGACATTGTGAGGTGGTGTTTAAGTAAAACTGCTTGACAGGAGAAACTGAGGATGAAAGGAGTGTCGGGAGAGTCTGTCTTTCAGTGACTGCTGCTGGTGTCTGTTGTCTAGAGGGCGGCCCAAGGCACCGTCTAGAAATCACTGAATGTGTCCCCTCCAGGAAGGCAACACTTCATTCTCACAGTGCTAAGCGAAAAGCACAGACTAGCTGCAAGGTAAAATGGAGCACCACCATCTATGCACTGAAATGTACCCACGGCGTCACCCACACATACGTACACACACAGATGCTCACACAAATAAGTCGAGTTTTGACTAAGCAGTTACTTAAATTTGAAACAAGATTATTATTATTTTAATTAATGAAAAGTGGCCATTGTGGTGAACAATTCACCAGTTTTAAGAGTTTCTGTTCATGTGTCCCCCAAAATGGAGAATCGTTATTAATACTGTACTGAATTTGTACTCCACAGAGCATAATAATAGTCTCTGAAGAAGTGATTGCTCAAGTGATTGCCACTGTGAAAGTACTGCTGCTGTCCTGAATACTAGGGGCAGGCTAGCCAACCAGCAATTCTCTGAGGGTTTGAACAATATAAGGTGTAGTCTAAAGTTGTGAATGTGCTGCAGAATGGCCAGCACAAACGCACTGTCTTTAATAGTTATAAATATATTGGTGCAAAAAACATTTTAAAAAGGTCACATGCTGTTCTTATTTTGCTCCAATGTACATTAAATTGTTAACTCAAATGACTGAAATAGCTTTTTTATTGAGATACTTGTTGCCCTTTGGTGTTCCAAAGTGCTTTTGTGACACAAAAGCATTACCAAAAGACAGCAACATCATTTGAATTTCAGAAAATTGTAGCAAATTCACTCTACTAATAAACTGAGGCAATCCTTTAAGTCACTTCATTTGTATTGGAACGTACTGTTTTCTGCAGAGTTTGCTTCAGTGGATGTTTTTATTCCTTTCAGTGCTGTGCAAATGACCTCCACCAATAAAATCTGTCCATTTGGTTGAAGTATCCCATGTTGTGCACAGATAACCACAGTTCAGCATTCCTACAGAAAATCAAACGCTTATGCTGTACCCTGTCTGAGGGTCAGTGCTGCTCTGAACACAAAAGGCTCCTATGAGCCAAACACTAATTTGCAAGGGAATTCATATTCATAGCCACAAATCACATGTATTCATGCTGTGTAAACAAAACCCCATTCATCATTACCATTGTTTTCTCATCAATATTTGGGTGCACAGAACACTGGGAAGCTTCGCCACTAGAGAATTCATGCTTTGGGATTTAAGCAAACAATAGAAAGAATTTCAATAAAACAAGCAAAAAAAAAAAGAAAAAACAGAAAACGCCTCAGCGTTACGCCGGTAATGATTAATAACTCTGTTGGAGCATGATTCTTTCCATGTTTGTTGCTGTTTTTTCTTTCTTCTTTTTGTTTTTGTTCTCGTTATGGTATCTCTTTGCAACCCATAATGATAACTAAGGCTATGAATAAAAAATTATTATAACAAAACCTGTTGTGTATGATACAGCAATGAATTAATTAACTGGCAATGCCCACAAAACTGTGACATTCAAAATCTTTCATGAACTAGCCTGCAGCATGGGGCAAAATGTTAATGATGACGCCTAGATGCAAGCTTGTAGGTTTCATAACTCAAAAACCTGCCAATATCTGTCTAATCTTTTATACATTGAGTTGTACAACTGCACTGAGTCTGTCAAAACTTTGCAGATTGATGGGGCGTGTTCGTTGCTCACCTAGTGATGTGTGTGCACCATGCACTTAGGCTGAATTCTTACTGTGGTAGCCCAGGCTTGCATCCACCCCAGACTCCTTGCTGCATGTCAACCCTCGTCACCCACGCCTACACCCAGGCATCTGGGTGCTAGCTAGGTACATGTCAATTGATCATTTATTGTAGAATGTAATGTTTAGATTAAATCTTATTATAAACCACAAAATCATCGTCTGCCTGTCCGCAAACTCCTCCTACAGGATCACAAGTACAGCAACCAAATACGGGAGACATCTTTAGCCAATGAAGGTTCTTATTCTATATCATGACGTTGTCATGTTGCCAAGCAACCAGCTACCATGGGCTAAAATGACCCATGTTTAGCATTTATGCAACTAAATCAGCTTATAAAAGCATGATTTTGATTTAATTTATATCCACAAAACTTCAAATGTAGTACATTATAATACGACCATGTTACCTGTGAACCAGTTAATTGATATTTATATAATGCAACAGCAAGGGAGCTTTGTAAGGGACCCACAAAAATGGGCTAATTTTAGTACAGTATTTATTTTTTTGAATCTATTTATCTTTCATGCTTTTTAATCTATAAACAATAGCTACCACATTGCCAACAGCATGAGCTGACTGCACAATCTGCATTTAGTAATGATATCTAACATGACTCTAAAGTTTAAAAAAGTCTGCTGAGAAAAGAACTAGCAAATCCGAATTCTTTCCATCAGCATGCCCTTGTAAGTTTCCTATCTTGTGATGCAATTTCTATTCCAGTCATTTTACAGTCATATCTTAGAGTTGACAGGGAAACTGTGCTTTGACAGGTCTCTTATTTCATTTTAAGCGATGGGAAACAAGAAGAAGTCTCAAGGGTGAGAATCTCATGCCCTCTTAAGTCAGTTTGACAAATTAGCAGCCACGAGCACAACATTTGACAACGTCAAGTAAAAAGCTGCAGCCTTAAATTGTTTACTATATCAACGGGGCAACCATTTCACACTAGCCCCAACCCATAAAAAGAATAGGAAAAAAATGAAGTAAATAAACAAATAAATACAAAATCACTACCGACCCTATTATTGTTCTCTCACTGGAATTAGTAGGCCTCTAGGTGTGAATTTCAAATGAGGTAATCCTATCGAAGTCACGCTATTTCAAAGCCTGGACCTGTATTAGCAATAATCAGAGTGGTGGATAATCAGTTGAACAGAGGCTTGTATAATAGCTTTCACAGAGGACCTGCTCACTGTGAGAAAGGGGGTTGACAGGTTTCAGGGATCTTTTGATGCGATGATCTGTAGTCGCACCATGCTGTACTGACAGCATCTCTAATGGCAAGTGCATAAAACAGAAAAAGTGGGGACAAAAGGAGTTAGTGAGACAGAAAAGAGGGAGGGAATGGTTTCTCAGTTAGTGTGTTAGAGAGATACAAAGAGTGTTCAGTATGACATCTACATTTGATTTCATAATTTCTGTCAAAAAAAAAAGAAAAGCAGGAAGAAAAAAAAAACGCCGCAATGTGCCGGAAATTAAGCAAACTTTTTATGGTAGGAGTTAAAAATAAGCCAAAAACTGAGGAAATGCAGAACTGTTATGAGTCAGGATCAGGTGCCAGATCACATTAGCACACATACAAAAATCTGACATCCACTCAGCATATAATATCAAAAACTATTCATCTGAGAGAGAGCAAATTGTCTCGCCAGTGGAAAACACCACATGAAAATTGCAACAGCTACTTTCGTGCCCTCGGTGGGCTGAGACTGACACAACTTTTCAGAAACTTACAAAACACATAAACCAAAACAAAACTGCATTCTGTTTCTAATTTCTTGGGAAAATAATAGTTACAAAAACATTTTTAAAAAAAGAAACAAGTTTGTTTATAGTCTCCAAACTTTTCAACTAAGAGGATGATGATTTTCATTAAGAAAGAAGTGTTTTTTAATGCTATAAACAAAAAAAGAAGGAAATCCCTTATTCACTCCAACAGCTGCCTATTTCTAGAAAGGATTAAGTACTGGGAGCCATGATGGAAGCAACAGAGAGGAAAAACCAAACACTACTTAGAGAAAAGAAGCAACTTTCCAAGGAAAGGCAAGGGAGTAAACATGGTGTGCCATTAAATTGTGTTTTCTTCACACAAACACACACCATGTACAATGTAAGTTGTGTGTTGCTGATTGCTGGAAAGTATTAGCTGCTAATGCTACTACTACAGTGGCTTGCAAAAGGATTCGGCCCCCTTGAACTTTCCCACATTTTGTCACATTACAGCCACAAACATGAATCAATTTTATTGGAATTCCACGTGAAAGACCAACACAAAGTGGTGTACACGTGAGAAGTGGAACAAAAATCATACATGATTCCAAACATTTTTTACAAATAAATAACTGAAAAGTGGGGTGTGCGTAATTATTCAGCCCCCTGAGTCAATACTTTGTAGAACCACCTTTTGCTGCAATTACAGCTGCCAGTCTTTTAGGGTATGTCTCTACCAGCTTTGCACATCTAGAGACTGAAATCCTTGCCCATTCTTCTTTGCAAAACAGCTCCAGCTCAGTCAGATTAACAGCGTTTGTTAACAGCAGTTTTCAGATCTTGCCACAGATTCTCGATTGGATTTAGATCTGGACTTTGACTGGGCCATTCTAACACATGGATAAGTTTTGTTTTAAACCATTCCATTGTTGCCCTGGCTTTATGTTTAGGATCGTTGTCCTGCTGGAAGGTGAACCTCCGCCCCAGTCTCAAGTCTTTTGCAGACTCAAAGAGGTTTTCTTCCAAGATTGCCCTGTATTTGGCTCCATCCATCTTCCCATCAACTCTGACCAGCTTCCCTGTCCCTGCTGAAGAGAAGCACCCCCAGAGCATGATGCTGCCACCACCATATTTGACAGTGGGCATGGTGTGTTCAGAGTGATGTGCTGTGTTAGTTTTCCGCCACACATAACGTTTTGCATTTTGGCCACAAAGTTCCATTTTGGTCTCATCTGACCAGAGCACCTTCTTCCACATGTTTGCTGTGTCCCCCACATGGCTTGTGGCAAACTGCAAACAGGACTTCTTATGGTTTTCTGTTAACAATGGCTTTCTTGTTGCCACTCTTCCATAAAGGCCACTTTTGTGCAGTGCACGACTAATAGTTGTCCTATGGACAGAATTCCCCACCTGAGCTGTAGATCTCTGCAGCTCGTCCAGAGTCACCATGGGCCTCTTGGCTGCATTTCTGATCAGCGCTCTCCTTGTTTGGCCTGTGAGTTTACGTGGACGGCCTTGTCTTGGTAGGTTTACAGTTGTGCCATATTGCTTCCATTTTTGAATGATCGCTTGAACCGTGCTCCGTGGGATGTTCAAGGCTTGGGAAATTTTTTTGTAGCCTAAGCCTGCCTTAAATTTCTCAATAACTTTATCTCTGACCTGTCTGGTGTGTTCTTTGGACTTCATGGTTTTGTTGCTCCCAATATTCTCTTAGACAACCTCTGAGGCCGTCACAGAGCAGCTGTATTTGTACTGACATTAGATTACACACAGGTGCACTCTATTTAGTCATTAGCACTCATCAGGCAATGTCTATGGGCAACTGACTGCACTCAGACCAAAGGGGGCTGAATAATTACGCACACCCCACTTTGCAGTTATTCATTTGTAAAAAATGTTTGGAATCATGTATGATTTTCGTTCCACTTCTCACGTGTACACTACTTTGTATTGGTCTTTCACGTGGAATTCCAATAAAATTGATTCATGTTTGTGGCTGTAATGTGACAAAATGTGGAAAAGTTCAAGGGGGCCGAATACTTTTGCAAGCCACTGTAGTTTCAGTTAAATCACTAAATGAATGTAACTGTAATCAGAGTTACTGTTTGCCAACTTGAGCGCAAACACAAACTACTTGGTAAAATAGCAGTGAAACTGTTAAAAGTGCAGAAAACAGGAAATGAAAATTGCTCACCTTCAAAGTAAAAGTTGCGCTGTCTGAAATGTGCTGATTGATGACGGTCACAAATTTCAGTGTGTGGCGCACTTTTTCAAGTTTCACTACAGCTTAGAGATTAAATGGTATGTTTTCAGACAAAGTGCCATCTTCCATGTAAACTACAATTGACTACACACAGCAGCAGACACCTCCAGTCGCCAATCAGAGGCTGGCAGAGGTTTAACCAACCAGTCTCTGGGCCTGGGTGACTGAGACATAACATCGCTGTAGAAAGTAAAGCTTGTTCAGCAGCAGTGATGACTCTGTCATTCAAATACTTTTTAGGAGGAATTACACCTTAAGATGAATTTGTTATAATTGCATTACTCACTGTATTTTTAGCACAATAATAAATATTTACAGATTAATAGTAACTATCCTAACACTGTGGATAATGCAAGGAGGAAACACTGGGAGCTTTCTTGGGAATTTAAATGTTAGCTGCTGCCCTGCTGTACAAGCCAAGACTTGCATAGTGATTGATGCATGATGTGTTGTGCCCAGCATGGGCATTGTGATTTCTTTTCTGACTGCAAAGAGAGGCCAATCAATCAGTTGTGAAATCCTGACCAGTGGTTAAACACAGGAAAGCATCCTTTGTTTCCTTGCAGATCAATCACAGAGATTTGACATTTTCAGGCTTAAGGCTACGTATGTGCTCTGTCACAGTTGCTGTCACAAGCATTAGCTCTCCCCAAATGTATAAGAATTCAGGCATTTGGGAGACAGTATTTTATGCTTTGCACATACTCTGCTTAGCCTGAAAGAAGTGATACAGCTAATAATAACGATAGCAGTCGATTTTTAGAAAGCACAGATGAGCTGAAAAGCTTGAGGTATTAATAGTCAGTTGAATTTATATGGACATGAATGAACCCAGAGCCCCTCGTTCATTATGTTTTTTTCTAGACTCAAAGAGAACAACATGTACAATCTGAATAATGTATTAACCCCAAATTGCCTTCTGAAGCCTTCATCAGAGTGTGAATGTGTGTGAATGTTTATTAGTTGCACTTGAGTTTAGAAGTGCTTGTATGAGTGGGGGTGAATGAGGCATGTTGTATGCAGCGCTTTGAGTACTCCAGGAGAGTAGAAAAGCGCTATATAAGAATCAGTCCATTTAACATATCTTCCTACTGCTTGTTGGGTTACATGCATTGTTTAGGGTTATGGGCAGGTCGGGCAAAGTATTGTCCCCATGTGACATATTTCTGCTGATCCCAAGGAAAAAGTTACTGTGCAGCAACATGGGAGGAAAGGCTTTTAATCTGGCACCACAAATATTAGTACGCAACTCCTGATGTTTTTGACAGCAACACAGAGCAGCCCTTACCCTACTTAGATCAACAACTGCTATTAAAAAAGTGAAATTTGGTAGACATGTAAATAACAAAACTGAAATGGCTGTGTGACTGTCAACTCTGAATTTCAGTTCCAATTTTGCCATCTTAAACAGTCCCCAGTTAACAATGACAAGCCAGGATTCAACCACACTGTTAGGCTTTCATAATATCTTTTAAAGAAGACACACACACATGCACACACACGCACACATTTTACCTGCCTCAAGAGTATGAAATTTACATTTAAGCTCTTCAGCTCAGAAGCTGCACCCTGCTACTTTGCTGAGACATCTGATATGCCCTAATTGCGTCAAATCTATTTTAACCTAGCCTTTTTGTATGATGACTTTACCGGCTCATGGGCTCATGGTCACTGCATCCATCCTGCATTTCAACTGATGGAAGCTGGCACTGCACCACCAATATTACATCGAGGCTCTCAGCGTGAGCCGCCGGACGGTTGGGCTTTTAGTGAGTCTTTGGCCTTTTATTCTCCTGTGCCCTTCCCACTCTCCTATTTCCGCCCATCAGGATTTGACAATGTCAGACAAATGCACTTGAAGGTAAAAGTAGTAAGACTCGTGCAGCAACAAAAATGCTTTGGAATATGTCACTCAAAAGAAGAGGTCACATTGAAGACCACCATCCTTCTAGAAAGATCCAAAGAAAAGCAGAAATGAAGGCTGTCTTGTCAGAGACTAAATGCCATGAAAATGTCAGAGCCGTACCTTTTCTCGCAGGGGTCTCTTAAAAACTTTCTAAAAATTCCAATGTTTATTAGCAAAATCTAAATTATATATGTTGAATAAAATTCCCAGTCTACCAATAACATTTCTGAAAATATGACAAAGGCTGGCTCTAACTTGTTCACTGGAGAGCTAATATTCAACTTTCTACTTGGCAAATGTTAGTTTTACAATTAAATATGCTCAAATATGCTTCTTCGGTCTCAGTAGTATCCATGGTATTTTGACTGCACATGCTGCAACCCATGAGATTGTGCAATAAAGGTTTGGCGAACAGAATTCAGAAAATATATAGTTTTCTTGTTAAAGTGTAATTTATGCAGCCCCTGCAATTAGTAATGGAAGTAAAAAGGCCTTAAAAGTTTAAATTCCTCCAACCGAGGCAGATCAAAGAACAGCCGTGTTCGTGTGGTTTTTTTTTGATGAAATTGGTTTTGCTCATAAAACACATCAGGTGCTTAATAAACGATACTTTTATAGAATAAACTCACCGCTTTAAAGAGAAGCCGTGTAGATGACTTGGCAGTATTCATACACTGCCAAATAACCATAATAAACACAGACCAAACACAGCAAACAATATCCCCCTTTGTATGAATGGAGACAAAGTATGAAAGCTGTGTAGAGTAAGGATATGAAATGCTGTGAAATAGCAGCTGATTTGCTAAATTCTTCAAACTTGTCATGAGCAATTTGGCCTTCCTCATCACTCTGTCCTATTTTCTGTCTCAGTCCAGTTCCAGGTCAGTGGTCACAAGTCATACCTAATTCAGTTCATTTTCTTACTCCATAATTATTTTTTCTTGCCGTGTTCTCACTGCTCTGATCTGAAGTGAGTATAATACACGAAAAGTTGCTTTGAAATGCTTTTAGGAAAAAAGGATTTATGATAGGTATTTGTGCAAAGAGCAAGGTGCTGATGCCAAAAAGTAGTTTATACAGCAGGCAAACATATTTTAGTAGCAAAAGTAAACAGCAGTCACTGGACTTACATATTCCCTTGAGACGCCTGTCTAGTTTGTCTATTGTGTCACATTCTTTGCATTGCTGCAGCAAAGTACTTTGATTCCTGCGGTATTATGTCTAATCTAAATAAATCATTCTTTTTTTAACCTACTTGATCTCCAAAAAACCAGCAGGGATTAACATTAATGAAAGAAACATAGACAAAGACAATTACTGTAGATGTTGAGGATGCAACGAAAGAGGAATTATATATTCAGCTGCAGTACTTCCCGAGGATGTGAAGTGACATTTTAATTACATCACTGATGAAGATAAATCAGGTTCTTGTTTACTGTTGTCCTCTGTGGTCTTGCTTTTGTAATAAAACTCTTGTTACATTAGTTATTTCAATAATCAGAAGCAGTACTTTGGAATACCAAATATGCTACCTTAAAAATGTGATTTTGACATCTATATGATAATTCAGAGATAAGTACTTTAGCATCTATTGGAGCCAGCAAAAAAAGAATACACTCAGTCCACTCCATAGGGAGTGAATACAATGTACATCAAGACTGACGCTAATGGCATGTATTTATGGATGCACTGCATTAACTCTAGAATAAACATATTGGAATTGCTATGGATTAATGCTGCTTTTAAGTAAATGGATTATAAAATCAGCACTCACACACAAGGACAAAAAAACACCCTGAGAAATATGATAAAGGCTCAGGTATCCACCATATTTCATTTCCACTGAAAAACAGTCATGCAAAAGCAATCAGTGGACCAAATTGGACTGTGAGCTCAATCTCAAAACTCTGTACTAGACAAAGACAAGACATTTCTCAGATTCACACTATTAGAGGAAGTTTAAATAGGACTGCCTTATGAAGTGAGATGCTAAATGATGTAATCATGACTGTTTCTGGCCCGGCATGAGCAGGGAGTCAATGCAGGAATTAGACTCAGGAGTAATGAAGGAAGGACGAGGCTTGGCTCGTTCCATTTCTCTATCTCCCCCTCTACACACACACACTTGCATGAAAACAAATGAATGGAAATCACGTTACCAAGCATAAAAAATTCCCACCTGCTGAAGTTGGTTCCTCACCATCTGCTGCTGTTGAGACACAAAGGAGAAAAAGGGGGAAAAGGGAAGAGAGAAAATTCCTATTAGCTTCATCACAACTATGTATTTAATGCCGCAGCTGTATTGCAACAGATTCAGCTATACTGATAATTACATTTTGTGCTATCATGTGCAAAGTTTCATTTAAGTGTAATTCCCTTGAGCACACAGTATGTGAAGGCAGACACACCTGCTACCTGTAGGGTGCAATATCCTGCCAACAGACATGCTCTCCAGTGCTGCCATGAAACGTAACCTGGCACAGTGTAACATCTGATGCCCCATCAATACACGTGTCCTGGTCTGTTACCTTTCCCTAATATGTGTTCATCATTCTGGACCAATGTAGGATTAGCCCCTGTGGCATACTTACTTACTAGCTGCATCCCTGGCTCCCAAGACCCAGTCCAGCTTTGTGGCTTAGATTTGGCCTGTCTGCTACCATTACCACAACCCTCTGTCTCCATCACTAGTTGTGAAATTGGTCCAAAAGACGTGCCCAAAAGTTGGGCACAGATGCAGAGGCAGTCAACCGAGGGCATCAGATTCAAGGATGATAAATATGATTGTCATTATTATTGGGGATGAACAGAATGTGTTACCAGAAATGGATGGATGGACAAACGAGGCCTGAATGTATTGAGATTTGCTGCTGTACAGAGCATATTAAGTATCCGCGTCTATTATTTCTCAATAGCTAATGATGTTGCTTACCAATTCTTGCTTAATTAAAGTATGATTCAATGTCATGAGCATTTTTTTCATCCACAGCACTGAATACTAATTAGACATTAACATATGGAGAGGGTGAAGCCTGCATAAGCAGAAAAGCAGACATAGAGTGCCTGCATTGCACACAGGTGCAAATATATACAAAACCATCTGAGAAATCTGTTTCATTTCCAGCCACAACACGCAGAACCATTTGGAGACCAGATTTTATTCTTTTTATAAACCAAACATCAGCGCTCTGTCAGGTTCTGCTCCCTGTGGTGTTTTTGGATGTGGAAATCAAATAAAGTGCTCTCGGGGGATTTTAAATAAGTTTTCTTTTTATTTATTTTATTCAACACATCTCCTAAATGTCTAGCAAATTATTTAGTGGATAACTAGATGTGGTACTCTTTAGACAGAAATATACAATTTGAATCAAGACAGCATCTGTAAACTGAAGGGAAAAATTATTCACTTAGTCATAAATGTGATAAACAGATACAATTAAAGAGTGAACCACAGCCTTTAATGCTGCTTTGACTGTGAGAGAAAGCTTCAACTGAAGCCACACAGAGTCAAAGCCAAGCACTTTCTCAACCTCTCATCTGCCTGGCAGCAGAAGCTCTCCTTTGTGTTTTACCATGCACACGGGCCAATGTAATCCCCAAACCGAGCGCATTCCACGGTTCACTTAGTGTGGTTTTCTTTCTGCTCCCGTTTTCTCTTCAGCCTTACCATAAGGGTCAAGACGCACACTTGCAAGCCCTCAGACACATACACACAAGTACACTAATGTGCACACACACAAAACTGCACACTTGATAAAGGCAAAAAAAACCAACATATGCCTCAGAGTGCAGACAACTATTCACACCCACACATAAATACACATGCTGAGAAGACAGAGATGCATAAAAGGATGGGTTTTATGTTTATCCAAGTGTTGAAGTGGTGAATCATAAGAGTGCATAAAATATTGAAAGTACAGTGGGTTGGCAAAATTTATGTCCCTAATTGTTGGTGTTCTCCATAAAAATAACAAAACACCCAGTGTTAGCTGAATCACATAGCTTATTTCCCACAGCGGTGAGCATCAGGATAAACTGTGGACAAAAAATAGACTATTGGTTTAAATAAATAATAAAAAATATATATTAAAGATTACCTACATGTTCAGCTAGACTGAAATGGTGAAAGTGCAAAGTTTTGACTGGGAAACCGAGGTAGAGTCACTTTTGATGTTGTCAGATTATTCGCTGACTTCCTGAAATCAGTAGCAGCAGAGATGATGTCGTGCATTAATGCTGAACCTCTTAGGGAGGGAGTCTGAATTATGATGCATGTGAGGTCTGATTGTGATGTGTTTAATGCCAACAGTAAATTATTGGCATCATAATGGTTGTGTTCTTATCATGAATTCTACCCAGATAGGCATTGTTTCAATAAATATCATTCTTAACCACACCTTAAAAACTGTTACTAACATTCTTGAGAAAGTGCCTCTAATTTTATGCTAAAATGTTAAAACAAAGTCATCAGATGAAATCTCTACAACAGAAAACAAAGAATTGCTGTATGCTGATTCAAAAATGACTGACAAACTGAATGTTGATATATTTTCTATTCATAAAATCCTGCAAATCCAACAAATCTTGTCAAAAGCTGTCATTAGAGATTACCAGAGTACTCCCTCCATTGGCTGGATCTATTAAAAATCTATTGGTTCGCCTATATCAAAAAGTGGTAAAAACACAGCTGTTCTGCTAGCCAGCAAGCTATAAATATTACGTGGGTCATTCTATAGCAGGGGTAGGCAACTCCAGGCCTCGAGTGCCAGTGTCCTGCAGGTTTTAGATATCACCCTAGGTCAGCACACCTGAATCAAATGATTAGTTCATTCCCAGGCCTCTGGAGAACTACATGTTGAGGAGGAAATTTAGCCATTTGAATCAGCTGCGTTGGATCAAGGGCACATCTAAAACCTGCAGGACACTGGCACTCGAGGCCTGGAGTTGCCTACCCCTGTTCTACAGTATGGCTTATTGTGAGTTCTTCCCATATGAAGACACAAAAATACATTGCATGCACACAGTTAACTTTTTGAAAGTGTGTGTTTTGCCTTCCCATGCACTCCTTTCGCTGCCTTGTCTTTCCCCTCCCTGAACCTGGTATTATATTTGTTTACTGCAGGAGCAAACACAGGAATGGACAACAGTGTAATTCTTGTGGTATAGTCCTATATTATTGAGACAAATCCATAAAGTAAACTGACAGACAAGGGCAATACCAAGCATATTGGTGTACAATAAATACTTGATGCATTGATATTTCTTCAGACCACATTAATAAATTTGTAGAACATGGAAGGTTCTGGAGATGGCTTATTTAAATGGCCCCTCCTTCTTACCAGGAGAAGGTATTCTCTGTGAGATGATAAGCCTCTATCCCGGGACATATTGGTTTAATCTGACTGACAGCCAGGAGGCAGTAATAACCATCCATAATCTAAATAGGAACCAGTCAGGCTTTCCTGAATTGATATGACCTCAAGGTGTTCAGTGGAGATAGAGGAGCAAGTGCACAAGATGAACAAGCATAAAAACTATGCAGAGCATGCATACTGTACATACACATTCATATAAGGGTGAAGATACCCCTTTATATATTAAACAATAGGGTTCACCAATTTTTTTTATCACGATAGGTAAATATGTACACAGTACACTCACATTCCTTAATATGATAAGCCATTTTGATTTAGTAACTTTGTTTGCAAGAAGCATTTAAATCAATGACTGACCAACAAAAATCAGTTAGTACAGTTTAGTTAGTAGAGTTAAATGGCTGTGACGTTTAGTATTTACAGCTTGTTTTACACACATAAACGTATCCATGAAAACCTTGAGGGTTATGCAATGTGGACCAAAAGAATGCCAACAGTACGTAGCCTGTTCAGCGATAATGCACACCTGGTCACTGAAGGCTGAGGATTATAACATGATGTGAATTATATTCTATGGCCTTCACGGTCACTCAGTCTGATTCACGAAGAATTTCACCCCCTTAGTTGAGTTCACTAGAAAATTTAAAGTTAAAACACAAACTGACCCTGTTCCAGTTCCACATAACAGAAGGCAAAAGTGTTATTCTGAATTTTTATTTACTTTTTTTAATGTTAACATGTAAGTAAAAGTCACATCTGCAATGTCCCAAAGTTCTACACTTGTGCCAAAAATGAAAGGCATTTCTAACACCACGTTCCACAAGATGGAAAGTAAATAATGCCTTCTAAAGTCCTGGCACGTCCAAAGCAGCAAATCAAACTCATGGCTTCATTTTTGCACTCTTCTTTTTGTCAGCAAGTAAGCCCTTTACATCTATTTATTGTTCTATTCTTCTTCTATTCTCTGTGTACAGAGAATTTTACTGCAGCCAAATTCCCAATTGAATGTCTTCTAACACACAACAGAGCAAGTGTAACATACTGACTGATGTTTCCATCAGTCAGTATGTTACACTCTCCATTAAGGTTCATTGTTAACCAGCAGTCATTTTCCAGAAACTGCTGCTGAGCAAACGTCTAAAACAAAAGCAAAGAAACAGAGAATTATTTGTCTGTTAGGCTTAATGTGAATCGATAAATACATTTGGACTTTGAGTGGGGCTAGGTTGCATGAAATATTTAATGTATTTTTCAGTGTTTTTTCCTAACCATTACAATTAACCTTATAGCCCTTCAACACTTTAATACTAAAGACAGCGTTATTGTTTTGATGTACCTGCATTTGTCAGGGTAAGGGGTTAACACAATGATTGCACTGTTATTATGATAGCAGTGCATTACACAGTCGTGGGAGCCACCGACTGTTTTATGCTGTTGTGTTGACACTGACCCTCACCGGTGCTTTGTATCCTGGAAAGGTTGTGTAGGAACCTCATTTTGATGGTAGTTTATTACAAGGATATCCAGCGGGTGTTTGAGTGGATGCCCCTTCCATCAGTAAGGCAAATTACTATCCAGTTTTTTAAGAGATAACAAGCTAATGGAGAAGTTTGATCTGATTCAGTAGGTTGCCTTTCAGCTATACCTAGTTTGACCTACTGCAAACTTTTTTAGTGCTTAATTAGGGCTGATCAACTGAAAACCCAATAATGTTAACCAGAAAGAGGTTAACCCGAGTTCTGTCGAAAATAAAGGCTCTGTAAAGCTTATCACTCTCACTGTCATGACCAGTGAAGCCACGGCAAAGTCGAAAAACGATCCGGGTAATGGATCGTATTCCCATTTAGCAGTGTAGCATCAAATATGACAGTCGGCTGTCAGTGCTAATGATGGCAGCCCAGACACCTCCTTGCTGGAGCTGACAAATCCTGTTTCTGTGTGCCAAGTAGCTCTACTGTAGTTATCTCAAGCAGTAAAACTTTTGTTGGAGTTCCCATGCTTCTTCCCAACATTTGGTGGTAAGTAGGAGATATGTTCAGCCTTAATTAGCATACAGTAGCTTTAAAAAAAAAAATCCATAAAATTATCACACAAACCAGTTTAATTTGCCACAGACCTGCATTTAATTAGTGCATGACTCAACCTGCAGCTTAAAAGGTTCCATGCGTTTTCAGCCATAAATGAGCAATAGTAATTATCGCAGTCACACTTCTAGTCACCTGCAGACTAGCAATGTCATAAATCATCACAGACTACTTCAAATGGTGATTCTAGGTAAAGGTATCATTTCTATGAGACACAATACAGGCAATAATCATTTACACTTTGCATGGTTAAGATGTTTAGAAAAGTCGTCTGGACTAGTGAAAGTGTAAACGCTTGAGACTTTGTTTCGCTTATAAGGCATTTACTAATATCAGCACAGCTTCCCATGAAGCCCATCAGTATTTATGCGTGAAAATATCATTTTACTTCTTCTCACAGTGAATAAAAGAAACAAATGTCTAAAGTGGTTTGTTGCAAATAGGATTTAGTTAGTGGCACTGCAGCACATATGGCAGCCTTTATACATGTTCTACATTTGCACTAAAGATATCACCTTTCCCTGTGCTCCACAAAAACACACAAACACACACCCACAAACCATGAACAGATGCTCATTGCACCTCTATCTCCCACATAAGAGCACCCTTAAAAGTGTTTGTTCCACCACTACGGTGCTTATTAACATTAAATCATCCAGCTATGGAGTGGGTGGCTAACTGTGAAATGACTCACAGACACAATACCAACAATAATTAGGGAGGCATTGTTGAGGCACTTCCTTATCATTAGTTGTTTTCCAACTAATGACAAGGAAGAATGCAGTAGCACAACCCTTTATATCAAGTGGAGTGGTAAGCACCATCTCTCTGTAAGTAAATAACCCATCCATCCTCATTTTACTTTTTTGTCAGCGGAGCAGGAGTGCAGGGTAAAGTATACCATTAATGTGGGGCTCTTTGACATGTGGTTTAGAAAGGAAAAGAAAGGCACCTCCCTACAGAAAGATGTCAGACACTTATCCCTCACATCTCAACAATTCATATGACTTCTAGGGATGCTTTATGCACCATTACAACCTCTATGTAATAAAACAGGAGTAGGTATATTGTGAAAAATGGGGCAGGAGGTATGAAAAAAAAATCTCATTGGAAGGTTTCTGGCAAAATACTTCAGCTGTACAGCTGTGTTTCCTGATACAGCACAGAAATACTTACACTGTTTTATTAAATGGATATACAGGACATGTGGCTTAAAATTATTTTTTAAATAAACAATCCATCAAAATTCAGAGGTTATGTGAATTGTGGCTGTTATGTGCAAAGTACACAAAGAAAGTTGCGTTTTGCTGACTGTACTGCAAAAAAATGAAGTCGGAGAAACTCACAAAGAGTCATATCCAAGACAAATTAATCTTGCTATGTTATCAAAAGCCAAGGAGAAGTAGCGATTCTTGTCAAAACTGAAAAGTGCTCATAAAATGATAAGTATGAGTTGACCTTCAGGACAATGGCAAAGATCTGTTAGGTGATCTTTGTGTGCAAGTTTTATAAAGACTATATGAGGATTAACAATTCTTGTGCATTGTGGAGTGACGGTGGAAAGGGCAATGGACAAGTCGCTGTCCATTGCCCTGTGGCTTTGTGGCTTTGTAGCCTTAGACCAGTACAGTGGACCCATAATTAATGCAATGATGTTTAATGCCAGTGTGACAAGAATACGCAACTTTAGCTTTCTTTAGTCATCAAAATAAAGGATGACCTGCTGAAGTTCAACCTGAGCAGAATGGAAAAGAAAGCCACTTTTAAGTGGCTTTGAATGTGGCATGGTAGTTGGAGTATTTCCCACAGAACCTTCTCTAGGGTTTACAGAAAATGGTCCAAAAGAGAAAATACCCAGTGAGCGGCAGTTCTCTAGGCAAAATTGCCTTTGTTAATGCCAGAAGTCAGAGGAGAATGGCCAGACTTCTTTGAGCTTATTGTAAGACAACAGTAACTCGAGTAACCACAGCCAATGTATGGAGAAGTGCATGAACGCACTACATGCTGAAGTTTGAAACAGATGTGCTACAGCAGCAGAAATCCATACTGGATCCTACTCCTGTCAGCTAAGAAGAAGAAAAAACGAGGCTACAATTTGCACAGACTGCTCTGATGAGTCTCAATTTCTGCTGCGACATTCAGATGATGGGGGTCAGAATTTGGCATTAATAACATTAAAGCATGGATTCATCCTGCCTTGTATCACTCGTTTAGGCCTGTGATGGTAGTGTAATGGCCTGGGGGATATTTTCTTGGCAATCTTTGGGCCAATTGCTGACAAAGTCCTTCCCTTTATTATCACAGTGTACCAATCTTCCAATGGCTGCTTCCAGCAGGATAACATGCCAATTCACAGAGCTCAAATAATCTCAAACTGGTTTCTGGAACATGAGAATGAGTTCACTGTACTCAAATGGCCTCCACAAGTCTCCAGAACTCAATCCAATAGAGCCCCTTTGGGATGGGAGATTCACATCATAGATGTGCAGATGACAAATCTTTAACAGCTACATGATGCTATCATATCAATATGGTCCAGAATCTCTGAGGAATGTTTCCAGCACTTTTCTAAATCTGTGCCACAAAGAATTAAATTTGTCCTGAAAGCAAAAGGTGATCCAACCAGGTGCTATTAAGGTGTACCTGCTGGTGGCTGCTAGTGGCTGGTGCGTCTGTATGACAATGGCATTTAGCTATGTTATTCATATATCTGCTGCAATTATGTGTCTCTCTCAAGACACAAGTTTAGGAAACTTAAATATAAGGATTTTCTTTTTCTGTAGCAAGTATTCAAACCATATGGCAACATATTCACAATATCAAAAACGCACAAGGTACATATTGTGCTCAGAATTAAGAAACTGATGTGTGCAAACACAGAGCCGTAATATAAGACAGATTCTCATTTTTTTTTTAAGTATGACTGATTCAAAAAATTCAATTAAAAAGAAATGTAAAATTCCTGAAACTAATAATACGACAAACTGTATGTGAATGCATGTGGAAGAGGTGCTCAGTCAAACAGAGCATCAAATTGCTATTCCAAGCATAAGATAATGAAAACCCCATGGATGAGTCTGTCTGCAGAGAAGTGTTTTTGTAATGTGGTCAATACAGAGCGCAGACATATCCAAGGTTTGATTCATACTGTTTTTTTTGACATGGAATCGATATGTTTCTTAGTCTTAGAGTCAGTGTGCAAAACAAAGTGTCAACAAAATAACATATGTTCTTGAAGGTAACTTAGTCTGTATGATTTATCGAATTCTACCCCAAGAATACAGTAACAGGAAAAACATATGACAGCCTAACAGGCAATTATCAATAAAATGAAAACTCTCATGCTGGTTACTGAAACCCTTTACAAATGAAATGCGATTGATTGACAGGTAAGAGACAGAAAACTAAAACAAGCAAGTGCCTTTCGGTGCCATAACAAAACGATTCATTTGCATTTTAATTTTTGATACTCTTCAAAAAACAATCATTAATTGACTAACACTCTGTTTATTGAGATTCCTTGGCAAAGACTTTAATATGTAAATATAATATCACAAAACTAACTGATAAAAGAACAGATGGCCAGGTAACCTCTGGTTCTTCTGCTGTAAACTGGTGTAAACCTTTCATAAACCAGAACATCAGTGAGATAGTAGTTAATTCAGCTCCGCAGCTATAAAAGTTTAAAGTAATTTGAACAATACAGCAGGAGGAGTAGCGATTCTTTTGGGTTCAGTGATTCATTTCATTTTTGGTCATATTGAATAAAATATTAAATCCATTTTGTAAATGTTTGTAATTTTAAAGGTCAGAAGAGGAAATTATTCAGAAATTGTGATTGAAAAAAACTATTAAAAAAAAAACTCATCTCAAGGCTTTATAATGAGTCTATGACATTGTCGCCATTATGTCACCCACAAACTGGTGAGTGACGTGGTAGCTATGGCCATTTTTTATACATTGTTCTCAGGTAGATGCGATTTGCATCTCCACTCATAAATTGGTGATTTATTTATTTTTTTTAAAATAAAGCTGTTTTCAATCTTATGTATGCAGAGCATATTCTGCCGGGGTGTTGTACAACCAATAAACAAAAGCAAATGAGGTCCCTGAGTGGTAGAGCGCACAACCCCATTATGCAGCAGAAGCTCTTTCCTAAAATTTTATGGTAATTTTCCACCCCTTTGTATCAGAAACCTGTGTTTACTTCAATTATCTGAGATGGAACTCTAAAGGTTAACTGCTATTGTCTTTCACAAAAAAATAATAAAAGCTCTAGAACAGCTGAACTGACACAGTGAGGTTATTTGTTTTATTTTATTTTTATGTCTTTTTTTTAAGTCAGGTTGTATAACGCCTGTACACTCATATGATACACTAAACTGTCAAATGTGTCAGTTGTATAATTTGTGGCACAGAAATCTGCTGTCATGGGCTTTGGGATGTACTTAAGGCAAACACCTACCAGAGCCGCCATCTGTTATATATAAAATTCACTACTTGACACTGACAGTATGAGAAACAATGCCCAGGATCACAGTAGTTGTTTAGTTCCTAAAAATTATTTTGTAGGAAAAGAATGTTTTGATGGCACAGACTTTGAAGAAGGAAAAGGCGCTTAAAGGTCATCAGGACAGCTTTCCCCGTGTGCGGTGGTGCTTTATATTCAACAGAAGGGCCTCTGAAGGTAGAAGAATTGTTCATCCAGAGATTTGGCTCATAAATAGTGGGGGAAAAAACAAGGAAAAAGACAACACTGTAAGTCAGCATGACTGGCATATACAGGGTGGGCCATTTATATGGATACACCGTAATAAAATGGGAATGGTTGGTGATATTAAAGTCCTGTTTGTGGCACATTAGTATATGTGAGGGGGCAAACTCCTCAAGATGGGTGGTGACCATGGTGGCCATTTAGAAGTCGGCCATCTTAGATACAACTTTTCTTTTTTCAATAGGAAGAGGGCCATGTGACACATCAAACTTATTGGTAATGTCACATGAAAAACAATGGTGTGCTTGGTTTCAATGTAACTTTATTCTTTATTTTATTACGGTGTATCCATATAAATGGCCCACCCTGTATATTACCAACACACCTAATACTGTTACACACTGTGATACTGATACATAAGACCAAAGCTTATGTTAGGGTTTTCAAATACTAACAATTAGAGTATCAGCTTAGATACTCGTTCACAGCAGGATGCGTGCTGTGTTCGCCTCCTCCTGTTGTTACAACATATAGCTCTACTGCAGATAGGAAGGCACGCAGCTCTGTCACTCACTAGTAATGGAAGTAGCTGGCATTCACAATACTGAACAACACTTTAAGAGGAAAGTCAAGCAATTGAACAGCTACCATAAATATTAAAGAAGCCAACGCATACATTAACATTAGCCATCTAACTATTAGCAGTGATACGATTACCACATTAGCCATCCGTTAAGTTATCATTAAGGTAATAGCTAGCAGCTATGATTAATATTAACAACAGTTAGCAGGCCTGCCCACGTGTAATGCAATGTTAATTCAATGCTACAAGTTAATACAGTGTTAATACACAGTGTTCATTTAACAGAATATCATAATTATTTATGTCTAAAAAGTGCTCTGTTTGGCTTAAAGTCAAAGAGGGAAGCTGAGAAACATCTACTAGCCTACAGAAACCAACTCTCCCTCGGAAAATTTAAAATAAAAAGTGTTGTCAAATATATACACCTTTCACTTACGCTGTTTTTTTTCTGCCATTAATAGATATAGTAAAGACTGAAAGGAAAGAGAGAGGAGAAGACGTGCAGCAAAGGGCCAGACTCGAACCCGGGCCAGCAGCTATAGTCGCCTGCTCGTCCCACTGAGATAAACCAGCGCCCTACACTTTTGTTATTGTATGTTTTATGCTATTTAAACCACCTCAACACCAGTGCCATCTTGCTCTACTCTTTATTAAAAAGAAAAAAAAACCTTGGTATCACAAATTTCATTGAGTAACCAGTATTTTCTTTGCTTCTAGCAAGGAAGCTTGGCTACATGATTACAACTTGTGACCCGTTTAATTTAATTTAATTACTCTATTATAGTATCAAACTACTGTAGTATTTGTCAAGCTGGAGGAGAATATCTGAAATTAAAAAGGAATCAATCCACGTCAAGAGGTCTCATTTTTCATTGTGTTCACCGAATGACAAAGCAGGGAAAATATAAACTAAATCTTGGTTTCCTTTTGAAGTGTGTAGCTAAAGAATTATTTGTTCACATCAAACAAGAGAGGAGAACCTCCCGACTCATTCCACTGTATTGTTAGTGTAGAGAAAAGGAAGGAGGGGTGAAATTCTCACTCCTCCTTAATTGGATGTAATAGCTAGAGGGAATAAACTTGGTTTGGCCTCAGGGAGGGGAAAGTAAGAAGAGAGCGAATATGTTTGAGAGGGCTGAAAATGCTAAACATCCATGGAAAACTATAAAGACAGACAGTGTGGTCCTGGTAAGCTGAACACGTATGCAGACTACCGTTCAGAAACTGCCTTATAAAGATAAAGGCACAAAGAGAAGTAGAAAAAAATTAACATACAGGAATGTGGACTGGAATTAAAGTCACCAGAGAAGCGAGACAGAAGAGAGAGATCTAAAGGAAGCAGCACATCACACAGATGAAATGGGTAAACGATAACAGAGCTTACACTGGCCACCAAGTCTGTGAAAGCTTATCGAAGGTCCTGGTCCAGAGAGACGATATCTACGCCTTTGCTGCAGGGACATTTGAGGATGAAAGAAACCTTAGGTGCTCCTATTAAGTCAGACAGTTGGTGAGCACATTCCTTTACACCGCCCCCTCTGAGTTAAACAGATTTCTATATCTACTGGAAGTAAGGGGGTCAAACAAAGGGCTCAGTCAGGTTTTACTTTATAACAAGGAAATTTAAGTCTGTTGATGTTTGATATTAGTTCAGCTTTTTTACTTATTCTTAAGGCATTTACAACCTGCAAAGTGTGTTGATATTTTTTGAGCTGTCATGGGAGATGTCATGCTTTATGATATGGCCTGCAAATATCATTTTTCCTAATACACTTAAATGTGAACCCACTGACGAATACAGTCACGCCAGTGTTTTGATCTAAGTAACCAATGCAAGCATTTCTTTGCATTTAAGCACTGCTTTGTTTCATTATAAGTTTCTCATTTTAAACTAACACGCAATAAAAGGGGAAATTGAAACCAAACAAAACAGAACAGTATTTAATTGAACCAGGCAATTGGATACATTTACTTTATTAACTGTTAAATCTAAATTCAGAAGGAACTCAATCTCTCTTTTTCTGTATTTTCTAAGAGAGTTCCAATAAACAACAGCAAGAGGTGTAGCTGTGGCAAACTATGCGTTCAATATATTCCCCACCCTCGTAAGGAAGGAGGCACAGATGTGTTTCCAACACTGGCTAAAATGCAGAGAGAAGCATACATAATACATAATACATAAGAAAAGCAAATTATTTCTTGTTTATTTGTGGGGGGCTTTTAAATCTGTTATTAGGCATTAAACAAATAGTTACAACTTTGATCATTATATGTTAAAAGCATTTATGATCCAAAATTCACATCCCATAATTGGTATGGTTTGGTTGAGCTCCAGTCAGTGTGCGGCCTGAAGTATCACCAAATGTAATAATCACCTCAAAGGCCTGCACACCCAAAAATCTGTCTTTGGAGTCCTTGTCATAAAGCAACTTCTGTTACTACAAAAGCATCCAGAAATGGAGCTCAAAGGATTGGAGATCTCTCTTGCCAGCCAGGAGCATCCTCTGAATTTATAAGTTTGGTTATGCTGAAATCACTTTCTTGCTCTTTTCTTGCCTCTACTGCTTCTCTGACTTCATAGTGGGAGTGTGCTAAATTTATTTTTTAGCCACTCTGTACAGAGATATATTCCCAGAGGAGCTCAAAATTCCAGATAAGACCATCAAGGCTAGAGTCCGTGGTGTGGTTAAGACCTAAACTGTGCTTAGAGAAAGAAAAAGTAGAGTGGCTTGAAGTGAGGGAGGGGTTTTAAAGAAATGCCCATCTAGCTTATTTCTTTTCTTTTGTGTAAAGGTCTCCATCCTTGTTAAGAATAAGCTGGTCCCCCATTCTGCCCTCTACTGTTCTCATTACTGTGCATCCTGCCTCAGCCAGCACTAAGCCCTGCAGAGGTGCACAGAGGGCTTTCGTCTGAGGATAAGATCGATACTTCTCCTCATCATGGGCCAGGGGCAGCGATAATGCACTCAGCCCAAGGCCTAGAGGGTTCACAGGGGGTTTTTTTTCAGCAACTTGGGATCTAGCTTTTTCTGAGGTGAACCACTACAGTATGAACCATGACTACAGAACAAATGTATGCAACGGCTACAGAACAACAAAAACATTTTAGATTTGAAACAATTAAGAGGTCCTTAAAAAATCTTTGATACACAGATGCAGAAGCACGACCTTAACTGACAGGGAAAAGTATTCACTGCTCATATCATGCACCTGTTATGAATGTCTTATTAATCTAGTACTTACAATTTGGATTTAACATCTTTCAGCCCTATCCAAGGGATAATGACTGAGTGGTTCAACCAGCAGACCCAACAATGCACTGTGCCTAAGCAATCCTCTTTTATATAAAGTCTTTCCTTGACACACTAGTTGCATTGAAATACACAGCATCAAAATTTAAGTGTGGGTTATCATGTTAGTGTCCTTTCTCAAGCATCTATTCTATTAAATAGTAGTGGCTGCTTTTTTTTCACAAGTATTGCATTACGTTACTTAATTATTCCCTGGAGAAAGCAATTCTTTGCAAACATATTGTTACATTACTTTTAAATGACTCCATAACATGGCCTGAGACACACTGTCAAATTTAACATTTAACAATATAAAACTCGGAGGCTGCAGTTCCACACACTGAGAAAAATACCCATCGTAATGAGGAACACAAGCTTGTTCCTTAGGTGTTTATGTATTACACAAGGCCATTAAAGACAGAGGCATTAAAGCTGGAAAACAGCCCAAATAGCACTTCCCAACACCAAAGTGATTCTGCTGTTTAACTAACCTCCGAACAATCTCAGCTGATTTTATACTTTGTTTTATTTTATGTTACTTATACAAAGTGTTCAAGAGAAAGTTAAATGCTGCAGTACTTATGTCAGGTTTAGTATCCCTTTAGGCTGATATTAAATATCCTATTAAAGATGATGACCATGCTTTCAAAGTTCTGAATTTTGATCTGAAACACAGAGTTCATAAATATGACTCTTATAAAGGAAAATAATCTGGGGTGATGAGGTCAATAATAAAAGCTAGTGCATGCCTGTGCTATTGTTTGGCCTCCTGTTGGCACCTAATGTATGTAATTAAATTGAGAAATGTGAAAAAAAGTAGGGGTGGTAGATGTTTTAATGCTGAAAAATGGGTCATTTTAGCCATCTGCTAGGTGGTTGCTAGGCAACGTCCCAGCATCATAACGCCATGCATAATTAAACTTTTGTAGTGATACATTTTATTTTATTGTCATAAAATAAAAAATTATACAATGTTTTTGTAAGGTGTTCTAGGTGCATACATGCTAAAAATTGGTACAAGGTAGGCAAGACAATAACATCATAATACCTGATATGATAATATTTCATATAATGACTTTCAGTGTCATAACATGTAATGTATATGCCAAGTGTGGTTGACAAACCTAACAAAACAAGCAAGTGAGACAGTTTTCCATTTATTTATGAAGGAGAAAAAAACAAACTATAATCAAAAATATAGAAAAGGTAACTTTTATGGCCGGTGACTATTAGATTTACTTACAAATACATATTCTGCAATTTCAGAGGTAATAGTCAGGTTGTTACAGGAAACAGTGAAATAATTATACTGTAAGCAAATTTAAATAGTGTATGTGTAAGTAATTTTATGTTGTGCATTAGTAATTTAAAGGCTTTTTTACACAATAGAAGACAAATTATACTGTAAGTAATTTTAAGTACAGTATAAGTGATTTTAAGTACTCCATAATTTTTTGGTGATGATCGAGTATTATGAAGTGAATTCATGTTGCATTTTTACATCTTTATTTAATACTCATTATGTGCACGATGGATGTTCTATTATTCGAATGTGTTAAGTTGTCTGACGCCACTCCATAATACGAATCTTGCCCTGAAAAATAAAATGTACTTACAATGTAAGATTTCCAAATAGGTTTTTCAACAAGAAATTATGCAGTAAATTAGTTATACAGTACTTAAAATTACACAAAAATTGGTGTCTCCTTTCCTGTAAAACACTGAAGTCATTCACAACAAAAATTACTTGCGTTATTACTTACATTTACCTATATTACAACTGTTTATCTGTTCCCTTTAAAAGCCTCACTTGCTACCTCCTTTATCCAGTACACCTTGCTAAGTATTTGTATGTCAATATAATTACCCTGTAATTTCAAACAAAATACACTGACCTTTAATTACAGGGGATTACACTTTTTTTCTGAGGCCATAAGGAGAAGTAGAATAAAAAACAGAAAACTTACTTTTATTCAATTAGCTATCTATCAAATTACAGAAAAAATAGAAATATGGATATCCCTCAGTCACAAAAGTAAAAGCCAAAACAATTAAATAGTGCTCAAATCTTTTCTCTGATGTAATTCTCAGACAGGCAGAGACGCATAGCATCAAGGCTTTTTGATGGATTGTGCTAATTATTATGATTCAAAAGCATCCTATTTCAGGTTCTTGCTCATTAAGAGCTAGAAAAGCTAATTGGATTAAGTAAATATGTCATTTTCCAATACAGCCATATCACAAAGGAGTAATGCCACTTGGTGCCTTTCAATTTTTTTAATAATTGCGGTCATCAGATTACGTATTTGCACAGACATATTGAGCAGTATGATACAGCTATTTCATACTGCTAATTGCTGTAATGCCATCAGACATATTATTTTCAATGGTTATCACTCATATAATGGGCACCTATGCTTTGCTATCTGTCTGAAATTCTTGTGAAGACAAAAATGTCCTTTTAAAAAGCAAGCTAATTGAGTTTCGTTTTGATTATGTTTAAAGGTTTGAAGACGCTGGTAATTTGCTAAATTTGTTCTTCAAGTCCTGTTGAGGGAGAACTATGAAAGACACCTGCTTCCCACCACCATCCACTGGACAGCTGATGCTCTGATGGAACTTCACAACATGCCTCTCTGCTTTCTCTCAGCCCCCACCTCCCCCTTTTCTCTCTGCACGCTCATTACAGATGCCCTAGTTTGCTTGTGAGCCAGGAGAGCCTCGCTAGCCTCATTACAAACTTGGACACCTCCCATCTTTTGTACCTTTTTTCCAGACAAGATCTCCCACATTCATGCTTGTATCCCAGAAGTAGCATAAAAAGATTCATCAAACATGTATAAAGTAGTAGAGCTCACATCTCATCTGAATCTTCGCAGTAACCGCTGAAGAGGAAGGTGTCTGTGACGGAAAGTGCCGCTGCAAATTAACGGGCAAGGAAAGACAAACTAGGCAAAGCAAAAATGCATTTTAGCTGGAAACTGTGACACAAATTTACGGGATTAATGCATATTCAACAACACATCTAGGCATTTCTTTGACCCTGTTCCTTAAATGTTACCTCATTAGCCCTCTTGTTGTTATGATGTTTTGCATTTGGCATTTTGGATGAAAGAAAAATTATGCCACACTTTTGACTGAGCAATGCTGATTGAAAATTCACAAAGAATGCACTTGTACGGCAAATGCAAATGTTTAGTCATGTTTTCCCAGCTTTTGCAAGTGTTTTTGTGAGACAGGGAGACACAGGGTGCTTCAGAGAACCAATCAAAACTTTGATAAAAGCAGGAAATATGGCTAATTTAATATTTCCACATTTCTGCTTGAGAATTTTATCAAGAAAAATTGAAATCAAGATTTGTGTAAAATTCTACATGTTTATTTTCTTGTCAAAAATACACAGGAGGGTTAAACCATGCAGCTTACAAATGTCTAATGGATTCTGAAGCCTGTTAGCTTAGCATAAATACAGGAAATAGGAAGAAGTCGTTTCATTCGATTAGCTAGTTGTGTTGCTAAGTGTGTGAAATCCTTATATAAAGTTTGGTTTGGTTTGGTTTTTTGTGGTTCGTATTTTCACATGATTACCAAAATAAATCCATGTTAAAAACTGCTAAAGAGGCAACAGATCACAACAATGACACTGTTATAATGGGTGTATTTTATGGTCATGCACACATATTAAACATTAACATCTACAAAAACTACTCTTTTTGTTGTAAGTATTAAACAGTAGAACTACCTGTTTTACCTTTGACACAAAGAAAAGTGAGATTTCCACCTGCTTCTATCCACCACTGCTATATTTTGCAAAACAAAGCTTCCCTTCTTTTGCAGCAATACCTGCCAGGTTTGAAGTAAATTTTAACACTTTAGTTAATGAGAATTTGAAGGGTTTAATTTACTTATATAACATTCAGTCTGCTAATATAACAATTAACATAACCAGCACTTTAAAAGCAGTGTTGAATCAAATTAAACATAAGCTAGGAGGCTGTTTACTCCAGTTAAATACTGAATGAACAAATGTGAGAATGGTACTGATCTCGTTTTCTTGCCAACAGAACAATTACCATCCCCATTAATTAACAGCACATTTATTTAAATGAAAAACATATGGATGAAATGATGAGCTACTTTGTTCTGTCTCACTGCATAGCAGGTCCTTCACCTGCCACAATTTATTGTTAGGTAAGTTGACACAGGCTATTTGAAAAGTTAAAAATTGCTAGTAAGCTCTGTAGTGTTCCTCTTCAACGCAGGAAACATCGAAGGACATGAAAAATACTTGAAAAATATCTTCTGATTCTTGTTCCCTTCATACTTCACACCCGAAGGCCTAAGCTGTGCATTGTGTGCAACAGAAAGGGCAGGCCTTGACAAATTGAATTTTTTTTCATCCTGCTTACCCCTTGGTCAGTGAATTTCATGTCGCAGGCACTACTTAGAGATTCAGTGTCAAGCAAGAAAAGGCTCAGTGTGTGAGTGATGATGTACAGTCAAGGGTGATTACTGAGCTTTGACGTAAAATGCTGTATTCACTTTTCAGTGATTTTACTTTGTCTTTGCCTTAGCACACATCTTTAAAAGATAACACATCTTTGTAACCGAACAGCATGCGGCACAGACAGATAAACACGCTGCTAGTGTCCAGTCGATAGCATTATTCCTATTATCCAACCACATCTCCAACGAAATGCAGCAATAGAACTATGCTTCTATGTGTATAATTATAACTTCTAGAGTTTGCGTATGCAAGAGAGGAAGACAGCAAAAGTGAGAGTGCAATATCCCACAAAGACTCTCCTTCAGTGCACTGAACACAGTTAAAAATACACACTGCAATTTAAACTTTGAACTTTTCAGTTGCTAATTCAATCTGTCACACTCTTCACAGGTTCAACACTCAGTGCAGAACAAGATTTCAAGCTTAGTCACAATACACTGGCAGAATCTGCAATAGAGCACACCCACCTAGGACAAGTGAACAGGTTAGAGAGATCAAATTTGTAAATATTTCATGTGCCTCAAACAGTGGTGAGTTGTACAAAGGTCTGTTTCAGAAGCAAAGTAGATAAAATAGGACGATATCAAACATGGTTAATAATGCAAGTTAGAATTAGGTTGGGTATACAACATGAAAACTAAACTAAATAAGAGGGAAGTAACAGCTTGAAAGCTGAACAGTTCATACATTAAGCATAGGCTGACATTTGTTTCATTTCTTCCTGTCTGCCTCCTCTGATTGTTTACTCTAGAATGTGAGAAGTCCTAAAACAGGCATAAAATTAAACATGACAACACCAGTGGTGTAACGCTTGACTGTGCTATAAATGACACACTGTATGCTACACTTTTTCTTCTTTATAAAATATGGAGAAAGTGAAAACAAACAATTTAATGGTTCTTGTATAACTCAGTGGTCTTGTCTATCACTGAGAACATGTATTCTGTGGTTTCTGTAAAACTGATTGATTAATTGACTGAATTCACAAACGTTAAAGGAAAAATGGTTAAAAAAAACATCTGTATTCAAACAGGCAAGCACGTTTTAAAGACCACATGGCCAGCTTGTGTAGCAACAAGCATATGGATAATATCAATGCATATCATTACATCTGCACATTCTGGCAGCCGCTTATCATCCTGTATTTCCACACATGCTGTAAACAGATTTAATTTTAGAGAAACAGCTGCAGAGAGGTACAGTTAAACTATGTAAATATACAACTTTGCCAACATACCAATTGTGTCCCAGGAGTTAGCTAAATCTGAAAATGAAGCAGACTACTGTTACTCTGCTATGAAGTGTGAAGTAATGGTCCTGATGTGTCTGTTACATAACTGCCTTGTTTTTTCTGTGTCTACCCCACTTGGGCATCATGGTGGTGCAATGGTTAGCATTGTTGCCTCACAACAAGAGCATTCCTTCTTGGGCTCCCACAGGACTATGAGAGCTGAATTGTTTAGTTAACTGGTGATTTTGAAATCGTCCGTGGCTGAGCAGTAGATAAAGTGCTTAAAGTTTATAGAATAAATTGTTGTATGAGGCTATGGTTAAACACAGCTTCTGGCCTAAAGCACTCTGAGTGATCACCGTGACCAGAAAAGCACTAAATAAATTCTGGTGTGTTTCCATCAGTGTCTCTGTTAGTAATGAAATGGCATCTCAACAGCAGTTCGGTTACAACATTTATACCACAGATTTGGTCTTGGTTTCAGACATTGTTACACTTTGTTCCATTAACAAAAACCCACAGAGCACATTTCAAAAGCAAGGGCTGCACTAAAACTTGAATGTTTTACGCTGATGTTGGTTTTGGTAATATAGAAACTAAAGCTTTTTCCCAATTCACATGACCCTGACCTTCGACCCATGACCTTTAAATATTACATACGAAAATGGTGGATTTTTATTATTTTTACCCATATGATTGGAGCAGAATAGGCTGAAATTTTTAAATTGTAAAAACTGTAAAATCAATGTAACCTTGTAGGGCATAAAAAAAAGCAAAAGAAAAAATGTGTTGTACAGCTCTCTTCATGCCCTTTCGTATGATATACTACTTGGAGATTTTTTCAAGGTCAACTTTGACTTTGGGTGCTAACAATGACGGTTTAGCTCAAATGCTTAGCCAATTTAGATACTCATGGAGTTTTTGCTGATTTTGATCTTGACCTTTCACCAAACTTGAATCAGCTCGAGCTGTTATTAGTACCTAGCATGACACAAAATTTGAAAAAAATATCTTAGGAAACTGAAAACAGATTCTCTCTCTCCCGTCAGGTGGAGAAATATGTTGGATCTTTAACAGTTAATGTAGCTACTGTATATCGTACATGCTGGGAATGGCTCTAGCCTTCAATGAGAATGAAAAACACGAGTGGATCGAGAACGGGTGAGCAGTTGGATTCTCCACATTAAGCAAAAGTATGAAGTGGAAAGAAATACTGACTTTTTGGTCACAAATCAAATTGAGTGTTAATTCAATTCAGTTCTGTTTGATTTAAAGCATGCAAACTGGTCACAGTGGTGTCAAGTAATATTTTAATGTTGGTATTTTGGTATAAAACCACAATTTTCTTTCTACTTACTATGTGCTATACAGGGTTAAGACCTTAATAAGTGGTTACTGCTACATTTGGCTTGTCCTTGGTTTATTACTGAGCTAAAAACAAGAGGAGCTCAACTGAAACTATTGCTGTCTTGTGACATGTTGTTGAGCATTGAGACTCTAGCAAAAAAAGTTATCAGAAACTTGTGCCTGAAAGTACAAATCTGGTGTAAATTGTTGCAACCTTTGCCCTTTTTGTGAGGGCAACTGACTGTGACTATGTCTCGCTTTGATTTTCGGGCAGGAGTGGTTTCTGTTCGATGAACATCATGTTAAAGGGAATTTTCATCCTGGCTCTCAGGTCTATTTTTTCTTCCTCTTTCTACCCGTGGCTGGTACTACAAACCCCAAGGATAATCTAAAACATCTGGATGGAAAATGTTGCACTTAAAAAAAAAAGCACTTATCTTCAAAATGGATAACATATACATTATGTCATTACCTAAAATTGCTCTTCTGAAAAAAGAAATGTTCAAAGCAAAGGCTTCCAGTTGAAACTTGTCATATCCAGACTGATCGTATCCTGCTTCCTCTCAGTCACTCACCTGTTTCTATTCAGCACAATTTAGTGTAAAATCGGGCTGACTCACACGATAAATAAATGGATGTTGTTTTGTGTTTTGCCAAATGAGTGAAGTATGGATGCACTTCCACACTGTGAAAAACAGCCAGAATTGCTGCCTAGACTTGGTGTGATGACATTTCTGGGTTACCTCTCCAAGCTTCAAGCACAAAAACCAACTCTTCTGTACACACACAAACACACACAAAGAAAAACAGACAATACATTCAGTGCATGTACTAATATACTCAAATGTAAGTTGAAATACTGTATAATACAGAGCTGGCAAGTCTTTAAGAGTAAAAAGCTGAAAACACCTCAAAGAAGTTTTAAAAGAAATTATATGTTGCAAAACAGTTACAGTGTTTAATTAATTTACATGAGTGCTAGTTATTTCTTATAGGTTTTATGGCATCATAACTGTCAATCAAAGACAGAGACATAATTCAAGGATTTTTTTTTAAATATAGACTGAGTTGGGACTCTTCATTTAAGTATGTCCTTGGGACAGAATCAGGAGGCATCATCTCCTTGGGACAGGTGGCCTAAGCACTTAATCTCATCTGAACTAAAGTAAGTAGACTGGCCTGACTGAATATGGTGGGTTCTTTATCAGACCAAAGACTAAAGTACTCAATCTCATTTTAACTACAGCAGCTTCACTTCCATCTGAAGCAGTTTAACCATATTTGTAATTAATACAACCAGAAATTGTCTCTTTTTGAGTGATGAAAATGACTCAAATACTCCCATACAAAAGCAAGAGTTACATTCTTTGTTTGTCCCCCACTAAAACTTAAACAAGTTGAAACTGCTTACATCTCATCAGACTTAACGGCTGCTGCAGTTCTGCACTTAATGCAAAATACTTTATTCTTCCTATTGATCCGTTGGGGAAAGGTGAAGTCTTCACTCATGGCCAAAACCAATAATGAATGCTGATACTGGTGTGACACCTCCCTGTCAAATACAGGGGTCCATTGCACTCAGCAGCCACACCCACTGAGTATAGAAATTGTGCTTGGCTGAGGATACACTTACAATCCACACTGACACTTGTCAGTAAGCTTTTCATTTCTCCCTCCTCCTAACTACCTATCCTCTCTCTCTCTCCCCCCCCCCCCCCCCACACACACACACACCTACACTTGGCACACCTACACATCTGCACAGGCAGTTATTGATAAAAACAACATTCTTAAAATAATATAGAGAAAGATAGATACAAACATTTTAACGATGTACGAGAAAACTCTTAACGTTCCAGCCAAAAAATACCCTGGTTTATCATCCTTTCATCCAACTTGACTGTTACCTGTTGTTTACCTTGTTAGGCTTCCTTATCCGTGAAAAGTTTGGTTTTAATATTTTTCTTGTGGCCCCAGGGCCTTTCTTTTTGCAGTATACCTCTGATTTTTAACCAAAAAAAATGGTAGCTGAACCTTGAGAATTTGAATTTAAAAAAAAAATCCAAGTTTGTTATGATACTGTACCATGACTGAGAGGTATCAGAATACATCTCTAAAATACATTTGTTTTATTTATATTTTAATATTATTAACAATAGTCATATCTGTGGCGTCGATAAACAAATCTAAAAGGCACTTTTATGCATTTAAAACCTATTTCCCCCTTCTGCCTCATGCTGACAGACCTTTATCCATCAAAATGCAAAGATTTACTCATTTATAAGAGGAGCTGTGCTTCTGCAAATTACTCCATATAAGTTTAGTGAACAGAAAATTATGAAATTTGTGCTTTTTTCTGAATTTATTTGCCAATAAAAGAAGCATTGCAGAAAAAGGGCCACAAAAGAGATTTTTTTCCATCTTTTTTTACTTAAACTAGCTTGCGGTGCTTTTTCAAATTAATCATTTCTTATTTATTGGTGAGTCAAACAAAAATGCATTGCGGATACAAATTTTAGTGTTAAATTACATACAGGTGATGTCTTCTGAATGTCACACATGAATAAAACAGTGAAGTAAGATCGCATTTGCAGGGGGAAGAATGCTGTTCATTGAGTTACACAGATCAAAAGTGTTTTGAACCTTCAGCGTTCCACTTCTGCATGCTTTAATACTTTATCATCAAACTACGTTGTGTGACCACCGTTCCACCACTAACAACCATCCACTGGCAGTAAGGTTTAGTACTAGAAGAGATACTGAATTGTCTGCTATAAGGAGGAAAATCAAGTAATCAAAAAGAAATGTCATTTTCATTTATAATTTTGGTTTGAAGCATTATGAAAACAGCATAATTGAGCTAAAATTGTTATTGTGTCACATGTGTCACTTTGAAGTGATCCACTATACCCTTTAACGATTTCAAACATGCAGGTCCACTTGTTAAAGTGCATATATTTGAAGTTATTACCTGCAACTTTTTTTGCATCACATGCAGTGAGTCTTCTTGTGCCTCCAAGAGTTGAAACATTAATTGTGACCCAGTGGGATTACTTAAACCCAGCATGTGGTCTTATTAATACTCAAGCTATGAAAGGGACAGCCCGCTGCATGTTCTTGGCTGAAAAATGAATGTACACTCAACGATAACTCACACTACAAATGAAGAATTTGTATAATCTTTTTACTCAAGCTACGGGGCTCTTTCTGCTTTTTTTCCTGACATTAACACTTTGCTAAGAACGCCACAGCTTAAGTCAGCTGTCATAATGTTATATATTGCCTTTAGTCAGTGATAGAACTTTAACGCTGTTTGGGGAAATACAGAATCAACATTTCCATAGTTTTGTGAAGAGAAACATCACCTTTGAGTTAAGGACTGTGGGAAAACAGACAAGCTATTGTGTGCAAAATTGCTATTTTTACTGGTGATCAGTCTTTGTGTTTATCTTTTGTCTGTTTGATGCCTTGAAGAATTCTTCCTTTTCACTCACTGCCAAATGCAGAGTTAAGCAAAAGTCACCTTGAGGATACAGAACTGGGCTTCAAACACGATAATTTTCAGTGTTTCAGTGACGGTCACATGATTATTGTACCATCACTGCAAAAGTCTTGAGGCACCTCAGTTTTGTGCAAGGAAATGGGAAATAGTTGGATGATTTACTGAAATATGTGCAAACATGGAAACCACAGTATATAAGGGGAAAGAGAGTTTTGACAATCCTAACAAGCCTGAAAGTCCATTTTTGGTAGGACCGCCTTTATTTTTCAACATAGCCTGGATTCTCTTGGGGTGTTGCCTTTTGTTCTGTTCTCAGTCAGGGTGATCCCACATTGTTGGAGTAATGTTGAGGTCCGTGCTCTGGGGAGGCCAGTCTATGACTGATAGTGTTCCATTGTGAAATTCCTATCCAGCTTTGCTTTCGCTGCATTGGCAGTGTGTCTGGGATCATTGTCATGCTGGAAAATGAAACCATTACTAGGGCTGTGCCATATCATATCATTTGTGAGGATTAGCTTTGACTGTTTGGTATAAATTTTTACATGATATTTTTACACTGACGATGTTGTAGCATCCCCATGCCTTTGTGTTCCCCAATGCATGCAAGCAGAGAAGCCCAGGCATGACTGACAGCAACAGCCACAAGTCAGCCAAAACTGAAACTACTTCAGCAACCTCCAACAAAGCACAGTACTCAGCAAAATATGCAAGGAAAATTGTTCCTGCCGAAGGTGGAAAGAACAAATGTGTTTCATGACTTGAGGAAATAAAACACACACATTGTCCAGGCTACGAAGGAAGACATACAGTACAGGCAGCTAATGATGTTCAACCCATTCAATTATTGATGTGTTTACAAGGTGGCAAAACAGGGCTTAAAGCATGAGCCAAGATTCAACAGAAAAAATATGGCTCATATTTATAATGTAATAATATTAATAATTTGGTACGTTATTTATTGTTAAACTACACTCCCTGGGTTACTTTTGTGCTTCCATTCCACACATCTTGTGTCTCTCTGGCACCACGCTGCTGGTAGCACCTTTTTTTTTTTTTAAATAGATTCACACTTCAAATCAGGAAGTGTGTCCTCAATGACAGTAGCTCATTGGAAAAGAAGGATGGAAAATGTCTTTCATTTACCTTCTTTCATTTGCTGCTGCCCGAAGCATCGATAAAATGCTCCAAATGTCTTTTTTCTAATTTGTCAGAAATATCATACATTTTCTCAAAGTGTCATAATCTAATTTCGAGGTCACATTGCCCACCATTAAAAATCAGATGGTATTTCTCCTCATTCATAATTACATCAGTTTTGACCACCACTGACTGAAAAGCAGGTCTAAACCACTTTTTTGAGAATGCACTGCACACAGTGTTAATATATGCAAGTTTTCCCCTCTTTGCGAATCACCTTGTTGGGGGGAAAATACAACTTTATATCTGTCAAGGCTGTGTTATCTTTGGCATTTTCGCAGCTTAAGAAATGAGAACAATTTCTGTGATTCTGCGACAGACTGCTAGTACCCAAGTCTCTAAAAATACTATTTAAAATTGGTTCTTTGCTAACTTGTGTGTTATGTGCAGACATAATATTGGTCCATTGTTATGATTTAGGTGCCCTTTTTATGCTTGAATGAATCATAGTTCAGTTTTAAGTGGCTTATCAAAGAGAAATAAAAACCTTTCTCTGAAAATGGTCAAGTACAAGGACTGGGTAAAAAGGCAGCCAATGTGTAAAAGAAAAACTCTTAAAAACAAAACAAAAAAATCTGGAGAACTATTTCTCGAGATGTCTTGATGCATGCTCAATCATCCAGGTAAAGAACTCCCAAAAAGATGATTCTGTTCATCTGGACGTAGATGAACAGCGCGGGAAATGTTTCGTCACTCATCCAAGAGTGACAACTTTTCAAAACCACTTTTATGACAAGAAAGTCTGGCAACCTGGAAGCTAAATATAAAGAAATGAGGGGTAGCTCAAGACTTTTGCACAGAACTCTAAATCAAACAAAACCACAAAATGTTATAAAATAACTATGAAACATCCATTTTTTTCCTGTCTGAAAGTTTGCGTTGACTAAAATACGTCTTTTACCACCATGCTGCTATTTTATTCTCAAGGCTGCATTAAAGCTCTTTGGTAAGCGTTTCCTCTTCATGTGTCCTTGCAACCTTGATAACCATCACTCCAGTGCCCTCCATATAAGTCAAGCATGTAATGTAGGCAGGAGAACTGAGATGGCAAAGACAAATAGCATTGTATGCATCACCTTGTCAGCATGACAGACAAATGAAGTCTCCTTCAAATATAAAAAGGATTAGTGAACATCTGCACTGACAACAAATATCCCTATTAAGTTCCACAAAAAAACAGCAGCGCTGTCACTACATCACTTAGTTCTATGTTTTCATATTCTATGTTGCGTTTTCTTGTGCAGGGGTTGTTGTCCAATGAGTAGCTTGGAATCCGTTGCTAATCATGGCTGCTGATTTGACAGAAGTCTGACCTCTCTCCACTGATTAAGGACTGTGCCATTTAAAACCGGATTGAAGAGCACTGTAGAGGTAGGTCGCCAGTTATTGTTATTAAAAGTCAGTCATACATCAACCATAACCTTTAGTGGCCACTAAAGGTAATGAGGTTTGGATAAATCTGTACAATTAATATGCATTATATAAATTTAAATGTCTGCAAACAAAAGCTCCATTTTATTAAAGATATAATAGAGATGAACCAAAATTCTGAGTCAGAGTAAAAAATTTTGTTTTTGCTGTTATTTATTTCCTCTTTTGTGGCAAGGAAACAAATATATCTTCTTTTAAAAGGCTTTCATTTCTTCACCACACTATCTTTGCACATCTAGTGCACAGCACTGTAGAGCTACAGTAATGTGCAAAAGGCTTGAAGAGGCTTATTTCTTCATATTTTGCTCCCAAGGAGCTAGACTCTCTTTTATTTATTTATTTTCTAAATAGCTCTCCGGGCCATCTTGCCCTGTGGTAGCTGGGATAGGTGACCGTGACCCTGGTGAGGATAAGCAGAAGAGGAAGGATGGATGGATGGATCTCTCCAGGCTTTTACAGGTATGCCAAATTACACAAGAATTGTACTGAAAATAATCATTTTCAACACTCCTTTTCAGGAGTGATGAAAACAAATGTGAAATTTTGGTTTAAATATGTACACAGGAGTCAGGAGAGAGGTACAACAGTGTCTACAGTCATCTGTAAAACACAACAGAGGCTCCGGTGAGGTTTGGGGATGCTTTACATTCAGCGCTATTGAGCATCTTCTCAAAATTGATGGAATTATGAAGGCAAAAACATGTGATTCGATTTGATCCATTATGCAATACCATCTGGGAAGCATGTTATTGGCAACAACTTCATTTTCCAGCATAAAAATGGTTCCCAGTACGAGGTCAATGCATTTAAAGCATACCTGGATAGAAAAACACAGAGAAAGACTATCAGTCATGGATCGGCCTCCCCAGAGCCCAGACCTTATTGAAGCAAGTGGGATCATCTTGATAGAGAACAGAACAAAACCAGCTAACATCCAAAGAAGAGCTTTGAATGTTCTTTAAGAACTTTTCCTGAAGACTGCTTAAAGAAATAACAGTGAAGCTTGCCTAAGAGAGTTGCGGCAGTGTTGAAGAATAATTGGGTCGTACCAAATATTGGCTTTTTAATCTCATTAGAAGTGCACAATCTCTTGCCTTATATACTGTATTGCCATGTATATTTGTAGCGTTTTCCCATTTTATATACAGAAATGAGGGGTGGCTCTTTACTTTTGCAGAGCAGTGTAGGTCACATGTCATTCTTATTAAAAATCATTGAAACATCAACCATAACCTCAGCTGCCAGTAAATGTGTTGACCTTTCAGATAAATCTATCAAATCAGCCTTGATAGATTTATCTATCAAGTCGGTATATCTCATTTATATCCATCCAACTGTTTGGAAGCAGAAGCTCAATTTCTCTCAGCTAAACAAAACTTCTGCTGCCCTTCAGTAAGCCTCCCAACCTCTCAAACCTACATCAAATTGAGCATGATGAGCAATTTAAAGCTGCCAACATTCGCAAAATTGCAATATTTCTACATTAGTCTATTGTTTGACTTCTTCAACTGCGTTACACAAGTGCAATCTTTGGCTAAAATGAACAGCAGTCAACAATATTAACACTAATCATGGCTCACCAATAGCAAACAATCACACTGCCACTCCAGATGGCTGTCCATTCGACTAAAAGCCTCTAATTGTGAAGTCCTTATCACAAGACTGGGGCTAAAATTAAGATGCATAAAACTCATTAAGGCTGACACTCCAAACAAAGCACAAAAGCGTCTTACATATCCATCCACAGAACCCACGGGTGCAGTCATGTGCTTTGTCCAGACAGACAGGCAGGACCCCAAACAATGTGTGAGAGTCAGCCCCAGTAACCAAAGAGAGGAGGTGATGTATTGCACGCTGACATGGAACAATGCAGTCTGTTTTACCTGAAGGCGAATCTTTCTACCCCATCAATTTGTTTCAGTGGACAGAGGCACCCTGTGACATCCTCCATGCAGTGTTTGTTAGCCGCTATCTCAGAAGACACCTGCTGTCTTTGAGCAATGACATAAGGTAAGTAAACCGTATCTTCAAGGCAACACAAAGAGATTTCTAATAATCACAAGACATTTTTTTCTGCCACTTTCTTCATGACAGCTGAATGCTTTCGTGTCCCTTTTAATCTGACTGTGGATTTTTTTAAACATGTCAGACTGACAGCAACGGTGACAAAGGGGTTCGGTTGCAAATATAGCTGCCAGGCTGACCAATATGACAGTTGTTCAAACACAGATGAAACGTTAACACTGTCGATTAACCTCTATTTCCTCCTCTAACAAGCTCCCTTTTGTGACTAAGGTTACAGCTTAACTCATTTTTGAAGCAGATGGACAAAAAAAATAAATCCCTTTACAATAGCACAATTTTTAACTGGGATATGATTAATTGAGGGACTAGTCCGGGGTTTATTTTTAACTCACTGAGCCTTGAAACAAGTCGACCCGCGGCACCACGGCTCTCTGCTCTTCCTGTACATTCATTATGCCAGCCTACCAGGGAGTATTATGTCTTGTAACAGCTGACTGTGAGTTGACACTGTGAGGCTTAGGGAGCCTTAGAAACTCTGCTTGGGGCACACTCCCGGTGTAGAGACAGAGGTCTGTCTGACATGTGTGACTCCTGAGGCAAGCGTGTTGCTAAATGAACAGAGACAGGGACAATGGCATGACCCACTTCTATCAGGACTACCCTGTTTTCTTTATCAAAATATATATATATATATATATATATATATATATATATATATATATATATATATATATATATATATATATATATATATATATATATATATATATATATATATATATGTGTGTGTGTGTGTGTGTATCCCACAGGTACGGCTCTGCACTGATGGTGGAAAATATATAGCGGCCAAAAGCTTAAACATCCCCATCACCAGAGAACAGGAAGGGCAAAAGGGGGGAGGATGTAAATGATGGGAACGGTGATTCAGGGAGTCAGGTTAATCTATAAGCTTTCAGCAGTTTTCTCTCTGCATAAAGCAGTGTGACATGTTTTGGTAAGACTCTACATTAGACTTCAATGTCCATTTACCCTACTTGTAATATTGCGCTGGTTAATAATGATAAGGCAACTATTACAGGATATATATCACCTCTAGATGTGTCTAGTCACCACGCAAGAAATCTTTCTATTCCGTTTTTTTTTCTTCTTCTTTTTATATTGGTTATTAAAAAAAAGGGAAAATAAGGGGAGAAAGATGCCTTTGTCCCCCTGCATTAATTAACGAGGGCTAAACCTGGACCCTCAGCTTGTTTTACCCCATGTAAGCTTCGCACATAAGCCAAGCAAGCAGCTGAAGATGGTCACTGTGAGGGCGCACGAAACACTGGAGCTGTGCACATTTGCCTTAATTGTGCGCAGTCTCATGTGGCCCTTATTAAAGAGCAATTACACACAGATAAAATACACAATCTGCCGCTTGTATACTCAAACAGGTCTCCTTTAAACACAATCAAACCAATAAACTAACGAGTCGTGCACGGATAAAAAAAAAATAAAAAATTTTTTTTAAAAAAACGTGCCGAGATTGCTCCGTTTCCCGCGAACAATACAGTGTTGAACCGTTCATGTGGGATACCCCCACTCCCCACGATCCTCTTTGAATAATCACCAGCACTTTGTCACTTTCAGTAGAATATGTAAATATGACAAAGGATTCTGATCGATCCCCTGTTCGGTGATGCTCCCATGCTAAATAACTATTTGTGTGGGGAAAAAGAAAAGAAAATGTAACAATGATTATTTTTGCCTGTCACTTGTTCCGCTCACCTTTCACACGCTGTGGGACAGCGGCGCTCAAGCACAGGGCGACGGAAAGGAGTAGCGGTCCCATCCTCTCACAATAATCAGGTCCGACTTCCAAGGTTACGGAGCTGTGGGTAAAATCGCGTGGCAATAGCCCAAACTTCTCCTTCCTTTGCTCCGGCTGGACTGTGAGGGTTACCCTGAGAGCTGTTGCTATATGACTATGTCCTCTCAGGTAAAGTCTTGCGCTGTGATAAAGTCGGCAGAGAGGGAGACACTGAGAGACAGAGTGAGAGACTCGCCACCTGGATTTTGTCCTGCAGGAACAAGTGGACTGTGCCTGCCGGGCACTGCTGCTGCCTCCGCGCTCCTACCGCAGTGGTGCGATGTAGTGGAGAGAGCGACGTGTGCGCTCACTCGGTGCTGCCGGACGACTACTGTCAAACCTCCCAGAGTCAGAAGAATTATCACTTCCGCTACACACATACAAAATAAAACTAGAAGCGATGACTTTTAATTTGAACTGCGCTTCATTTGATGTCTCGTGTATCCAAATAAATAAGTAAATAAATAATAATTATAATAAAAAACAAATAGTACCATGTTTTTCGACGACTTTTATTTTCTTATTTTTAATTCTTTCTCTCTTTCTGATATCATGTCATGTAGAGTTTAAGCCAATGCCTGTTTACGCAGTTAGTTGTATTTATAAAGTTATTTTTAGAAATATTAAAAATTAAGTTATAAAGCTATTTTTTAAATGATAAATAAGTTTTTGTTTTTTTCTATTTCCTAACTATTTTATTATTGTTTTAAAGGTGCAGTCACACAGTCAAAACGTTATGCAGCTTGGACCACAGTCACTTTGGTCCTTTGGTCACTCGGAGGATGCTTCATGCTTTATTGGTGGAGCAAACTCTTCCTCCTCCCACTCCCACCCCCCGATAAAAAATAAATAATAGAGAGACAGCTTTAAAAAAAATTCTTCCAAAAGTCAGAACTTGCTAGAAATTAATCAGCCTCTCCCAAACTCCTTATTTCACTCTCAGATTTCTGTTTCTTAAGCCTCCGGAAGTTGGATGCTCAGCAATTAATTTAGTAGTTTCAAAAGTATTTTTCTGGAAAGCCTTGATGAGTTTTAGTATCCTCAACAAAAAGATTAAATTGGAAAATTCTTTATCGCATTAGGATACTGGCCGTAATGTTCTATGAACAATTTTCATTTTGTAGATTCTCCTGTTGTTTCTAGGAGAGTGAAAAAGATGGCACTGACTGAACAGCATCTGAGTTTAACGAACATCTAATTAACGCATATTAATTTATACAAACCACAACTTCACTGCTTACAGCGAGTTTCCAGTTTACAAGCCATTTCCATCCTTCAACTGAAGATCTTACTGAAACATAAACTACTACAATAACGCATCCATGCTTTTTCACAGCGTGTGCAGACTGTTTATGCATACTGAACGTATACAGGTGTCTCACTGGGGTGTGACATTCTCACAATTAGATTATTTCTCAAGAGGGTGGCACCACACTGATTGTTCCTTTGTGCCACGTGTGATATTTCGCCCAACTCTGATTGGATTTTCATGAATCTGGGTTGAGTTAAATTAATGTGACAATTGCACTTTGCCAATTATAAACTGACACTGATTAACTCATGGTGAGAACTGTGATTATGGGCCCCGACCAACTCCCCCCATGTATTTGTTTAACATAGCTATCTTACTCCTCAATAACATTTTTGATCTGTTTTCTAAAAAATAATAATGGTATTTAAAGACATTTTCTGCAATAGCAAGAGCATACTGGCTGCAGACATTACAATGACATGTTCTCCTTACATGAATAACTGATCCATGAATAAATGCACTGTTTCGTTCCATATTTGAGACCATTGCCATTTCTGCACATCTGAGAGAGAAGTTTCCAGAACGAAAGAAAGAAAAGTAGCAGGACTCTGACTTTAAGTCGATGTCTTTATCCAACAGTCTGACCTTGAGATGCTTTCAAGCTCCTCATTATGAATCATGAAAGATATCAGGTGTCTTATGGTTTAATGTAGATAGAGACCTATAACTGTATGCACTTGGTCAAGACTAATAAATCATCCACAGTGGCCACAGTAAAGTCTGCTATCATGATAATGAGAAGCTGCCCTCTATTCCAAAGAGCACCTCCCACTGTGTCAGATTTCCAGACTTGTCTCCATTGCACGTGATACTTGGTGGAATAGCACATCTCTCTCCCTCAAAGTATGATCATGTTGGAACATCTGCGTACGATTATTAAAAAAACGATATTTAAAAAAGCATCGGTTTCCATGAATCCACTGACAAGGGCAAAGAAGGCAAAGAAGGGATGCGACACATCCCTAAAAAAATTATCCAGTGGCTGCTGATGTTCCTTAGCTGTAATTTGATCATAAAATTAAATTAGAACAACTGTTGATGCTGTCTAGTCCTTGTGTTAAGGGCACATTGGTTAACAGATGTGAATTTGTTAAACTGTCCTGCTCATTGTTCTATTTGCCTTTTTCTTTAGTTCTGATTATATTGAAGGGGAAGAGTGCAGTTTGTGCTATGATAATATCAAACCTGCCCATGTAACAGCACCTAACTCTGTCTTTAGAAGGATATATCAGTAAGTCCAGCAACAAGGAGACCCCATGCTGTGTTACAGACTTCAGTATACTGGAGTCCTAGTTCCTTTTTTCTCCTCGTTGGTTGTTATCTTTGTTCTTTATTTTTCATGTCCCTGTGTTAAATTATTTTGTGTGGACTTCTTTCACATAATCCTGCAAGACTTGTCCATAACAGCTCACAAACTTTCTTCTGTATTTTCTTCACTTTGTTCACTTTTGCCTTGTTCACTCTGAACAAGCAGGAAAGTCAACATTAACTAAAATCACCAGGTACCATTCAACCTCACTTACACTGGAGCAAGGGCCACAGTCAGGTGCCAACCCCTTTGAGCTCTGTTTGCCTTACAAGAGCAACACTACAGAATACTGCTGTGCAACCATCAATGTTGACAGTAAAGACTGAACGACCCATAGTTCAACCTACATCCTGCAAACTGCTTCACCCTGCTGAGATGGCTCCAGAGCAACACAACACAGCAGCAACTCTGACTGCTACCAAGCAGGCAAACAAACTAAATTTAGTTGTTTTATGACCAAAGTCAATGTCTTTATTGTTCTAGACAAGAACATTTTGTGATTGCAGACATCTGGTAAAACATGTGGTTGTAATGCTTATTTTATGCTTAAGCGGAGGTAACATGAAGGCAGTCTGGGGGCAGTAGCAGGCTGACAGTGTACCTGCAGTGTTTGTTGTCGATGAAAGCAGTGTACAAAATATGTGGTACAACCACACTGTTGGCTACTCTTGCCTGTGCTGTTGGTGGTCTGTCTGCCAGCTGCAGAGAAGAGCAAAGTTATGCTGTGATATTTGATCTTTGATCTAAAAGATTTTTTTTAAAGTTCTCCCACTCCTGGCAAACTCCACTGCTACGCCCTTTCCTATTCAGGCCCACTTGTTAACCAATATATTGGTTAACAAGTGGGCCTAAGGTCAATCAATAGGCATAGGTCATCTGTGTCCAGCAATGTGCATTTGGGATTTTGGAGGACTGCACCTCAGTGTGCACACGTAAATGTGTATGCAGACAGACATATTTGCAGGACCATAAATTAGGTTTAGGAAATGGCACAGGTCTAGAGAAGCACAACTCCAATAATGGACATTCCTACATATGAAAAACACAGGATCCACTTCTATTTTATATTGCTACAACAAAGAATTGCACTGGTCCCTTTAAAATAGTACCTGTCCATCCAGCCCCTCCAAGATCACATCCCGTCCCCTCAATCTTTGACTATAGATTTCATGCTTTTGCACTGATAATATCATTATAAATAAAGGTATTGGTAAAATGTGTGAGGTAAAACCTTTATTTGTAGTGAGAAAAACAAAATATGTCATCTAAAAAATATAAAACTTTAACATCTGTCTAAAAAGCATGCATCTGCGATCATTAAACGCATCATTAGTTTTGTGTATGCCCTGTAGGAAAAAGTAAAAGAATTGAGTAACAAAGAGAAGATCAAAGAAGATTGTCCACTGGCATCAGGGCTCGCTGCTAAATCTCCACGCTAAGTACCGACCTCTTGACCTCCTCCCAGTGTCCTCTCACAGCTTAGAAACAGATCACAGCAGCCACAAGTGTATTCTGTAAATCCATCACACTCGCATATCTAAACCTAGACATGGTCAGTCCTTCTTCAAACTCAACTCCGTTTGCCTCCTTTGCCCTTGTCTTTCTCTCGGCTTGTCGAAACACGGAGCACAGATCAGTGAATCGTCTTCAGCTCGCATCCATCCTCATTTAGACCGTGGGGACCCATTTAGGGTGAGCAACGGGCTGGAAAACAAAGTGACCTTCTCATATTTGACTCATTTACTGCTGTTTTTGTTTTAGCCACTAAAACGAGTTCCAGAAAAAAAACTAAGAGCTGAAGACGGGTGTTCACTATTTCTCTTCCAGCAATGTTTCATTTGGGGCATACAGAGTTTTTGCTTTTATTCAGATGGAGAGACAGCTGTAGCACCTTTAGGATGCAGAAATCATTTTGAATTGGAACTTAATAGGTAAAAAAATCTATGAATTTTGACCAAGCATGTACTATTAGTATGAGAATTTATTATCTGGTATGCCCTCAGCATTTCTCTTAGCACAATTTTAATGAGGTTAACTTTCTTAAAACTGTAGATAACCACTTTTTTCGTCCTTGCCTGCCTGTCTTTCCATTAGCACGCTCCCTTTCCTTTTCATTCCCTCAGTCTCTCACAGGAGGCGAGCGGTTTTTCATATCCACTCGGTCCCTCTCTCATCTCCCATTTCTCCAGTTTCTTCTGCCATCTTTTTCTCATTCAAACTGCTTGACTTGTGTTCAAGGCCCCCCTCTCTCTTTTTCTGCACTCGCCACAAAGACAGTCTAACAAAGGCCTAAGGCAGAGAAGAAGAGAATGAGAGGCAGGGAAGTGAAAGAGGTGGTGGATGTTGCAGGGTGAGGGGTGGGTGGGAGGATGGTTATGGCATGGAGCAGTATGGAAACGGCGAGATAGTAAAGGAGATGGATGAAGAAAGTGGCAGAGACACAGAGCGAGGGGCAGCTTGAGACTGCGAGGAAGGCAAGTAACACTAAATTAGATGCTCTTGCAGAAGAGACAGTGTATTAATTCCAAAGAGAATATTGCATTGTGTCTTCTTTTTCTTTCCTCTCTCAGCACTGGGACAGAGCGGAGTTATGTTCCCCCAGCAGGCTTCTCTGTTTCTCTTTCCTCTCTTCTTCTAGTCCCTCGCTCCTGATACCACTGGCACAAGCATACTTTCCTTCTCTTTGTCATTGTGCTTATTATTATACTTTTTCAGCTGCAAATACACGGAGTGCTAAAACTACAAATGAGTGAGTGAGGTGATTAATTAAGCTGTGATTGTGATGCTCAATATTAGCCACTTTTATGTCAGTAGACAGTTCCACTATTTTAACTTTAAATGATGAGGAAAAGGAACCCCTTTGTCTCGTTGTTGCACTCAACAATATTTGATATGATACATTTTGTTCTTTTGCAATGCAGCCCAGTTACGCTGTGATTTGAGTTTCAGAGTTAAAGAACGATAATACGTCGCCTTACAAGAAACATTTTCCATTACTCGCCCCAACTAAAACAAACATTTGCCACAGTGCACCCTGCCCCATCTATTTCCACCATGAATATGTCCAAGGCAACAATCTGGTGGATGACTGAAACACTGGCCTGACTCCCCTCATTCAGAAACCTATATTTCTTTTCTAAACTATGGCTGAAAATCATAATATTTAGGTGGGCTTTGTTACACTGATGTAGTGACACACTGGAGTCCAGGGACTTAATGTGTTGATGTTGCAATATCCTAAACTTTCCTTCTCACAAGTTACTGTCATTGTTCAATTCAGTTTTATTTATATGGCAGCAAATCACAACAGCAGCAGTTTTAAACCTCTAATTCACAACAATCACTGCCTGAAACAGAGACACAACCACTGTCACCATCAAGATGATAATCACCAATTTTTTGATGTTAAAAAAAGAGGTTAAAAAACCCAGACTGATCAAATATTCTTTGTCTTGTTAACAACAGTTCCTTTATCACAGTGGTTTTCTCAAAATGTTGGACACACAAAGGTGAAAAAGTTGTGGGGAACTAAATTGAATACATTGAAGATGTTATAAAAGCAGTATTTTCTGGTGCTACTGTTATGACCTTTAAGAAAAACTTAAAAAAAATAAAAATTGCAGCATGTGAGAAGCAAACTTATTTGGCTTCCGAAGTGTGGAGGGAAAAGTTTGAACAGATTAAATTGTTTTTGTTGGACTTTTTCCAGATTTTCAGAATTCAGTTTCAAAAATGTTTTATTTAAAGGTACAGTATTGTGCAAAAGTCTTGAACCACCCTTCATTTTTCTATATTTTGCGTCCTAGAAGGAAGTTACATCAGTGCAACAGTTGATCAGCCTACTGTTTGCTGAAATCTCATGAGTAATTATTTCAATAGAAAAGAGGCTGTGAAGAAACCATTCTCTAGGGAAACAGGTAGTAAAGGCTAAAGCACACAAGAACTGGACTGAAAATCAGTGACAACTGGTTTTATTTGGAAATTGTGGTTCAAATTGACGCAAGTGACACTGAGTGTCTACGGCCATCTGTGAAACACGGTGGAGGCTCTGTCACGATTTGTGGCTACATTTCAACCATTGGTGTTGGAGATCTTGTAAGAAATTGATGGAATTATGAATGCAGAAAAGTAGCATCAGATTCTGATCAATACAATACTATATGGAAAGCATCTGATTGACAATGTCCCTCATTTTTCAGTATGACAACAATCTGAAATAGCTTGATAAAAAAAAGCACACAGTAGCTTACAAAAAACAGACATCAACATTACTGAAGTAGTGTGGGATCAACTCGAGAGAGAACAGAACAAAGAGAGACAACATTCAAAGAGCTTTGGAGCGTCCTTCAAGAAGCTTGGAGAGCTATTCCTTGACACTACGTAAATAAATGACAAGAAACCTTGACTAAGATCTCAGGCTCAGTTAAAAAAAAGTTGGTCGTGCCAAACTTTCAGATTTGTTAGAATTCTACAAAGGTTTGGTTTTCTCCGCTTCGTTTTTCCATGTATGTTTGCACATTTCATTAAACCGCTGCACCTATCTCTGATTTTCCAAGCACAATATGAAAACATGAGGGTTGTCTCAAAAGGTTTAGGACTGCAGTATTGACACATTTCAGATTTTCTCATGAACACAAAAATATGAGCAAGCCCCTGGTAATGCAAAGAATTGAGAAACGCAGCTGAAATATGCAAAGACACAGTTATAGGAGCACTTTGGGCCAACCGTGTAAGCACACACCGCACACCTGACTTAGTCAACTGAAACAAATGTACCAAAGAACCAGAATTGAAAACACAAATGCATGATTATGCTGAGGGATGGTTATTCACGTCAATGTGTGCGGTGCGATCACACCCCCCACAAGACCTCTGCAACTCATTTTCCACACCACAATGCTGCATATCAACAAAGGCAAACAACCTGGACTATATTTCTTGTGCAAAAATCAATACACTCTTTGCCTGCATGAGACAGCAGGATTTATAATGTAACAGTCTGAGTTATGACCAAATCCTCCCACCCGACTCCTCCAGTTCCGTGATCATCTCGAGCAAACACACATTGCCTACCATCATGTCCAAATCCCTACCCATTCTTCCCTCCTGTAGCCCTTTAGCTGTTTACCCGTAACAACCAGAAACAGCAGAACTCACACTAAAAGGTAAAGGCTGAGAAGAATCTTTAAAAGTATCAACGAATGTGTGTTTATTATAAATAAATTCTCTCTTTTGCAATACCTTATGAAACAGGGTGATATATTTACTTATTCTTGATGAGTATGCTTTGCTGTTTGACAAAACTCATTAAAAGCTACGGCCTTTCAAAGGATCTGCTCTGATCATAAATCCTGTTTGAAGTTGTTTTACGAGCAGTAAAAACTGGCCTTTGTTTGCCCTTCTAGCCTCAACCTAGACATGCAACTCAAAATGTTCTCAGACAAAACCAAACAAAAAAGAAAAACCAAAAGTCTAGAAAAGTTTGCTAATGTGAGATTTCCTATAGATATAAAGTTATAGTTCATCTTGAGAACACAGGCCTATGGATGACTCGATCTTTCTGAAGCGTGTGAGAATAGCCTCAGTTGAGAGAATCAGCGGCCTATGCTGCAAATGCCTGAAAATAAATTGTATCAGTGGTAATATGTGAGGGATAATGAAAAGGGCTTTCAGGTAAGGAGACATCATGCTTCAGTGAACTGCTTATAAAACCATTTACGGAGGTTACTTACAGCCTCTGTTCCACTGGAACCATAGAAAGTATTTACAGACACTCAGAAGCTGAAAAAAGACATTTGGAAATTGAAAGAGCCAGTGCTAACGTGTTTACTGGTTGTTGCAAAAAGTGTTTGTGGATTACATATTTGGCAATATTTTGTATTTAAAGTGCAATGAAACAGCCACAGACAACAAAACACCTTGTTAAAGCAAAATTAGCCACTACTCGGTCTCTACTGTATCTCTGTGTAGTGCATTTACATAATATACATAATGTCATGATCTTATTGGCTCAAACAAACATACATGAAGCCTGACGGTTCACTCTAAAAGTATTTTAAAAAACAGACTTTTTATATAATATATAGAAATATATATATTTCTGTGCTCTCCTTGCAACAGTTAGATTACATGATCATTTGTGTTGGATAAAAATGAAACCGGTATCAGAAACAGCCAGTTAACTTAGCTTAACATTAAGGGGTAAACAGCTGTATCCAACGATAACAATGTTTGAATTTCACACATTATTTCAATAGATCATACTATCAGTGTTGGGAAGGTTACTTTTAAAATGTATTCCATTACAGAATACAGAATACATGCCCCAAAATGTATTCTGTAACGTATTCCGTTACGTTACTCAATGAGAGTAACGTATTCTGAATACTTTGGATTACTTAATATATTATCATGCTGTTTACAACTACATGAATGTACTATTGCTGTGATTTATTACTGTTACTGAAGGTCCGTGGCTCCGAACCGTAGTAAAGGGACCTCTGACTCTGGTTCCGTGTCGGGCTCGTAGCCGAAAACTGGCTTTACTTTGTTGTCTTGGGTCAACTTTGCTAGCGAGAGACAGAGAGAGGCGTTGAAAGGCTGCTCCAACGGAACTTATTGTTTTTGGAGGAAAACACGAACACGGTGTACAGTCGAGTCTTAATAGCTTACTTACAACTGGGCTCTTCAGGCACTCTTCTTGGCTACAGTGGTTATTAATATATTTACATGCTTCCAGCTCCCGTTTTTGCTCAATGACAGCTGGTAGTTTCCCTTTTTCTCCCTCCCTCGCTCACAGACACTGCCTATGATGCTACATTCTTTAGAGCTATACCGGTAGCATTCTGCCTATTAGCTTAGCACAACAACAACAAAAAGGCCTCTCTCACCCAGGAAACACGCAGAGAGAGAGCGTCACCCTGTAACCATGGCAACCGCAACGCTGCCGCCTGGAACAACAGAACGTAGCTGTCAAACAAAATCCAAACAGGCCTGACCCGCCACAATATGAAACAGGGAAGTACCGTGTAATCCATTTATTTCAACAAAGTAACTGTATTCTAAATACCACCTTTTTAAACGGTAACTGTAACGGAATACAGTTACTCATATTTTGTATTTTAAATATGTAACGGCGGTATATGTATTCCGTTACTCCCCAACACTGTATATTATTAACCCAAAAAGTTTGGCTTTTTGGATGAAACCGGAGCACCTGGGTTCACAGATGGACAGTTCCACAAGGGCTAAACCTAACCTTGATCTTTAAACACAGAAGTGTCCTGCTGTGATGGTACCACAGTAACCCCACCATCGAGCCACCAGCGATATCTAAAATCCCTGACTCAAAGATTAAGTAAATGTTTTGCCCTCTGACAATTTTGTTTCTTGTTTTCCAAAATCGCAGCCATGATGTAACTGAGTGGGTGGAAACGGAGGAGATGAAAGGGATAAACAAGAGGTGACACTTAACATCAAGCCTCCACTTACTGAGAGTAAACAACAGTATCACAGTGTTTACTCACTTGCATGTGTGAAAATCTTCTTTTCAGAGTTGAATAACTTAAGGAAAGTCACAAACTGCACGTCGGTGAAAGTCACATATTACCAGCAGCTAGGTCTGCTGGTAATTTACTGTTTAATTACTTGTGGCAGGGAGTTCAGTTGAAATCAAGCAACACAATCTTATTGCTTTTTTAAAGCCTTTCAGCAATAAAGGTTAATGTAAAAATATAATGTTAAATTAGTATTGAGAGTTATATTATATACAAGTCATGTGAAAGCAAATAGTTTTCAGAAAATGTTTTGCAGTCCTGTGAAAACTTATGGACCCCCTGAGTCAGTAGCTTGTAGAACCACCTTTAGCAGCAATAACTTAATGTAACCATTTCCTGTATGAGTTTATCAGTCTCTGGTAAAGGAATGTTACTCTTATGCCTCTGTTCATTGAGATTTGAAGACATTTCACAGTATTTCAGCTGGGCTGAGCTCTTTGACTGGGCCATTGCAGCATACTGATTCTTTCTTATTCAGTCATTCTGGTGTAAATTTGCTGCTGTGCTTTGGCTTCACTGTTCATTAATAGCCAAACTTTAGCTATTGGACAGATAGCTTCACATCTGGCTCGAGAATACTCACCCCACCACCGTCTTTTACAGTTGGTATTAGGTGTTTGTAGTGATTTGCTGTGTTTTGGTGTTATCCAAATGTGGTGCTGTGCATTACAGACAATAATCTCCGCTTTGATTTCATCTGTCCAGAGCACATTGTTTCAGATGTTTTGTGTGTTTTTCAGACACAATATTTCAAACCTCAGCTGTGCTGCCATGTTCTTGTTAGACATGATTTCTTTAATATTTTTAATCTATTTTATTATATTAACAGCTGTTGTTTATCATTGTATTATATCTGAAAACTTGATAAACTTGACTGGCTTAACCCTTCCAAACACAGAAACTGTACTTGTTCAGTCTTTTGTCTGTCAAATGTTAACATCGGTCATAAACGTTAACATTTGACATAATAACTGAGGCCTGTAAAGTCTGAGTAGCTCCTGGGTTTTCGATTTGCTCTGACCATTACACTTTCTGACCTTGAGGGATGTTCACTCCTGGGAAGATTGTGGCATTGTGTTAACACACACCTGTATACTCCAGACCAGGAAAGTGCCAAAACCTCTGAATATATAAAGGTCCTCAGACTTGCAGATGATCAGTTAGTCAAGAGTATCTGATTAGCAAAACCTGGCTGCTATTTACCCTCTTAAATCCTATGGAAAAAGTAAATGTGTAGGTTTTTTCATTGTTTGTTACGTGGCTGTATTTTTGTTCATTTATATAGGAAGTAAAACAAAACAGACTTGATCCAAAAAAGGGAAAATGTTATTTCTTTTTTTTTATTATTATTATTCATCCCAAACTAAAAGCAACATTTATAAGGACAATATCTGACAATCCAATGCCCTGGTATCACAAAGCTTTAGAGTCTTGATATGAATTTAATAGAAAACAGAGCACTGTCCAATGAGTACCAAATACTTTCCTTGAAAGTTGTTTTTTTGTTTTTTATGAAACTGATAAAAAAAAAATTGCAATAATAACTGGTATTTTACAGATGCCTTCATAGACACACCAGGCTGATAAACGGTAATGATTAATTCCTGTATGACCATTAACTTCCTCGGCAAAATCTATTAAATGATCAATAAGTTAAGCAGAGCTGGGATGACCACCGACATGACAGCGCCAGTGATCCATGACTTACGATCAATATATTGATCCTACTTGCAGAAACTGTCACCCTTTACTCTATGGACTCTGTCACATATTCTGCAGCTGAAAATGGTTTTATAGCTGTCAAGGAATGTTTGTGTCCATTCTCACCCAGTTAGATCAGTAATGCTTATGCACCCCTGCTGCCATATTTAAATAATTCAGATGTTATGCAAGGATTGCCTGTGTCTGTGAGAAACTCTGTTTGGCAATGGAGGATTTTCAATTTTGTTATCCCAGTCTTTACAAAGCAGTACACTTGACATTTTTCCATTCCAATTCAAGCGCCCTCTTTGAGCAGCATAAGCCTTCCTAAATTTGTTTCCTTTTCTCTTACAGATCTGGAAAACAGCTGTGGGAACTGTGGACGCTGCAGGGTAATTGGCACACTGCTGAAGTAAAGCTGACAATACAAAATTGGCTTTCTCCTCCTTATCGATAAGGAGATTTTATTCTTTCATGAGGCTTCCAGAAATAGCGTCTCCATGGTATAGTCATTAAAACACTCAACTTACAGACAAAAGATCCCTGCTTTGAGTCTAGGAGGGAAAGCAACCGAGCCTCGGGGGATCACGAGCTAGCGTCGATCTCGCGCTGGTCTCGAGCTCGGATAAATGGGAGGGTTGCCTCAAAAAGGGCATCCGGTGTAAAATCTGTGTCATGTCAAATATGAGGATCCATCTGCTGTGATGACCCCTTGGGAAATAAGGGAGCAGCCAAAAGTACCTTCCATGAGACTTCTGGAAATGCCAACTTTCAGTTCAAATATTGTGGTTTCTAATGGATTTTGATTTAGCTATGTTGTGTCTTTGCCCAGTACTGCAAAAAAGTGAATATATAGTATTTATTTTATTTAAGTTTTAATGTACTAGCAACAAGTATCTTATATCATAGAGCTGTTAAAAAAAAACCCAAACCCACAAATGATTCTAGATTTTGTAAATGAGTACCAGAAAAGTAAATGAATGAATGAATAAATAAACAATAACAAAACAACACTTTGGCCACATGATGAAACACTGTACCCACAGCCTGGATGCAGATATAAAATGCAGTTCCCTTCCTTTTTGTGCAAGAAATCTTTTAAGGCTTTAAAAAGTAAATGTGAGCAAACATTTTGAAAAGCTGCGGATATTAACGAATGCGAATCTAAAGTGTTTGGATTGTCGATGTTGCAGGACTTGAGCAGGGGATAAGGTCTCTCCTGAGTCCCCACAGCCACCACCCACATACTGTGGGTCTCCATAGAAACCATGAACCTCAGGAGGCGTGAAATAAACAAACAGAGGCATAATTTTGTTCTGCATCTTTGCTGTGATTGTTTGCAAATATGTTGGTTAAGCTCCGCAGTTTTTCCCCTATGGTAAATATTTGCTTGTTTTATCTTCAAAAATGTTGTCTGGTAGAGAGCTGTAAGCACAGAGACATGCTCATGCAAACACTCACAGAAATGATTTACTGCACCACGAAGTAAATCATTTCAAATATCAGTTCTAGGTTGTTGTTGTTTTTAAATGATCAGGAGCACAGAAATGGTGCTTTGATCTCAATTTGATTTTAGTTAACTGACAAGACAGTGTCTTTCAAACTAAAGCAGGATGCAAGGGTTTTTTTTCTTTGTTTTTTTGCCTTGAGGCTTTCCTTTATGAAGTCAATTTTCAGTGCATATATTAAATATGAAATATTAAATGGATACAGAGTAATGACACCATTGTAGTTTAGATTGGTTCCCTATTGGCCTGAAATCGGCATGAAATCATGGACAAAAATGTGGACCAAGTGTCCAGCTAAACTCAGCAACCTTCCCCAGTGAACTTCTGATAGGCATTCACTCAGCATTCACTCAGCTAGGAGAGGTCTGGTAATTGAAAAGGATCAAAATCAATGTTTCAGAGATTTTGTAGTAGAGCCCAAAGATCTTGGGATTTTAAGGCCAATAAAGAAACCAGTATTTAAAAATCAGATATATCAACCGATATTTTTTTCTTTCAGATACACAAACATAAACAGATTTCTTTAACATTTATTATGTGTAATTTATGTGTTCTTACTGAGATAATTTGACAATGCAGTTTAAAAATAAACTTGTTTTACTGTCACAAAATCTTGTGGATTACTTGTTTACACTCTTACTCAACTCGCTGCTGTTCGTGTGCAGTGTCTGCTCCAAACGCGTGTCGCCAACAGGGAAGTTGCAGAGTGCTAGTAGATACACTATGCAATCTTAATATTTATAACACCCTAAAGGATGTTTCTCCTCTCGCTACTTTCCTGTTTTAATTTTTATGAATCAGCTGCGATAAATGCTAATACCAATATATCAGCAAATAGCTAAAAAACACCGCCAATAATATAGGCCTATGGATACATCAGTTGCAGGACCAATGTGTATTTAATATAATATAACCAAGAACAGGACTTTTGACAAGTCCCAAATCTATGTCTGCACACACATGCAGACATAGATTAACCACAGCCTTAAAAGACACTTTACATAATTCTGAATTCCATCAGAGAATAGACAGATGACAGAAATAAGCCACCAAAAAGTTTTCTCTGCACAAACATGGATAGCTTCCCTTGAGAACTGAATATATCACTGACAAGATCACAGAGGTTACCTCCGATTAGTTTTTTTTGTCAACAACTTAATCCTAAAACAGACAATGAAAGTCTCACTCAGAAACAAATTATGCATTTGGAAAAAAATGAAGGATTTTATCAACAAAATGAAACAGGCTTTTAAGACCATTGAAATAAAAACAACAACAACAACAACAACAAAGAAAGAAAGAAAAACCCTTGGAAAAAGGAAATAAACAAGAAATTCAAAGAAGGAAAATATGCTGTGAAAGAAAATCTTATCTAAAAACTATGGGACCTGATCACCAGCGTGAAAACCACAAAAAATAAATAAATTGACAATAGCAAATTCAGTGAGTATTTCTTTACCAGCACTGGGCACCTATTATTTTTCAGCCAACACGACACAGTGATGGTGGTGATGGTATTGATGTTTATGACGTTGACAAGCTAGAGATTGACCCCGTTAATAGGCTGTTCAAGCAAATCAATTTTAACAAGGCCAGAAGCCCAGATAGCATCTCTAGTTGTCTATTCAAAGCATGTGCAGATGAACCGACATCAGCTTAGTATCCTATTTTTAATAGGTTCCTGTAGACATGTGGCAACAGTGTAATGGAAAACTGCAACTATCACACCGATCCCTAAGAATCGTGTCCACATGAGAACAACGATTTTAGATCTATTGCTCGTTTTACTGATGAAGGGTCGAGATGTGAGCCTATAGTTTGTACAAAAACAGAAAAAGATGCAATCAACGGTGTTATGTACTTAGTCACTAACTTCCAACATCAGTGTATACTAAATGTTATTTGTTGATCTTAGTTCAGCCTTTAAACCCTGCTGCCTGATGTCCTCCCACAAATGCAATGAACTACCATGTTATTAAGTGTTTTCCCAGAAGGTCAGCGTTGAACAGGATCTTGTCTGAAACCTTGACCACTGACAACCTGCACCCGAAACTGAATATTAATACACTAGTGCTGTTCATCCTGTACTCACACTCATTGAAGCATTATGTAGATTCTTTCTGATGGGGTAAAGGGTCTCATGTCAGACCCACTGCATATACAAACACAAGACTCTGATTTATCCATTTGTCAGAGAAGCACTCCATCGTTGTTAATATCTACAACAGAGAAAGTAGTGTTTGTGTTCAAGCACCCTGAAAACCACTTACCAGTGGTTATGCATGACCACAATATAGCCTATGTGTAGGTTGACAGTTACAGATACCATTGAAAATACATTAACATAGTAATCATGGGTAAAAATGCCTTTACTGGGGAATAACTGTGGCTATCCTTCCTTCCCAGAAAGTGATTCTTCATATTACCACGCAGCAGGTGAAAACATCCTTGAGGTATCCCTGCCTGGCTTGGCAACCTCACTATACACGAAAGCCTAGATTAATAGAGAGCCATAAAAGCAAGGTAGCAGTCAACAGTCCAGGGTATCATGAATGAAACAATAATCAGGCAGGCGTCAAAAAATGATCACTGATCCTACTCATGTTCTTCAACCTCCATACCAGGTTCTCTCCTCGGGCAGATGCTTCTAAGTCCCCCAATGCAGCCTCAGCTGGTTAAAGAATTCTTCTGTCTTCCTGTCCATCAAAGCCTAAAGCTACGATTTATCCAGAGGCAAACCTCTGTAACACTGCTCATGATTTTAAAAGTATACATGTACATAAATAATGACCCAGTCTATACTTATCTACCACCAACATCAAAAAAGTGGAGGAAAATCTTTCAGGAGAGTGCTTCTCCATCCCTCTAACAGAGTTTCAGAGACTTACATAGTCAATGCAAAGGCACGTTAAAGTAGACAAATAAACTTGCTATGGTATTTTATTTTTTATTCTATTGAATTTCTTTATATTTAACTGTTGTTCCCAAGAAATGCTATAAATGAGGGAATTTTATATATTTAAATAAGAAGTGTTCTAAGCTTAATTTCTCAAAGTCAAAACAGTGCAAGAGTGTCCATACCTGCAATGTTACAAACGTAGCCCGTTTCCTGTCATGGCTTCAGGATGGATGTCCACAGTACATTAAGACCATAATTTGTGACCTCACAAGACAGTCAGCAAACCTGTGGATCTCTTCTTTGTTGCTGAAGATTTAATTGCTTATTATTGGCTGCCTGGTTCAGGTTAGCGTGCAGTCATCCGAGCACCATTCTTGTCCCAGGAATCCTTGAGTTATAGTTTTTTGTTAGCATATTGACTTTGCAGATTCTTTGAATAGACTTGATGTCATGTGTGAAGCAATGTATGGATTGTTCTGACCTGGGGACAGTTGGAAATTTATGGTTTGTCATCAATAGATGGATGATTTTCATAGCTTTACCCTTCAGTTGTAGACCGAATTCAGGAAAATTTTGTACTTACATTATGATGCTTTTTTGTTTAGTTTTTTTATATCACTCATTCTGCATGCAACTATAAAACAATTAGTTATACTTAGCATAATTATTTTATTAGTGACTGTAATACGAAAAGGGTGGAGTGCCCACTCTGGGTCAGGGACGAGACCCTGCCCCAAGTGGAGGAGTTTAAGTATCTCGGGGTCTTGTTCACAAGTGACAGGAGAAGGGAGCGGGACATCGACAGATGGATTGGTGCAGGGGCTGCAGTGATGCGGATGCTGTACCGGTCTGTTGTGGTGAAGAGAGAGCTGAGTGTAAAAGTGAAGCTCTCAATTTACCGGTCAATCTACGCCCCTACCCTCACCTATGGTCACAAGCTGTGGGTAGTGACCGAAAGAACGAGATCGCGAATACAAGCAGCGGAAATGGGTTTCCTCCGAAGAGTGGCTGGCCTCTCCCTTAGAGATAGGGTGAGAAGTTCGGCCATTCGAGAGAGGCTCAGAGTAGAGCCGCTGCTCCTCCACATCGAAAGGAGCCAGTTCATGGTTCGGGCATCTGACAAGGATGCCTCCTGGGCGAGGTTTTCTGGGCATGTCGGACCGGGAGGAGGCTCTGGGGAAGACCCAGGAGACGCTGGAGAGATTATATCTCTCGGCTGGCCTGGTTTTGATTTTCCCCCAGATAAGCTGGAGGAGGTGGCTGGGGAGAGGGAGGCCTGGGCTTCTCTGCTTGGGCTGCTGCCCCCGCAACCCGGCCCCGGATAAGCAGAAGAAAATGGATGGATGGATGATGGATGGATGGATGGATGGATGGATGTAGTACGATTAGTGGATTTAGGAAAAGGCACGTGTTAGGAAGAAGTGTAAAGAAAATCAGGCATAATTATTTGGATTATTCATTTATATTAATATTTATTAGAGATTTATGTTTCTAAATTCTTTAAGTAACTGGTTTTATGGTTTCATATACAGTAAAATGTAGAAGTCTTGAAATTCATCTCCCCCAACCTCTGTAAGGGATTTCTTTCCTATTTATTAAGGACATGACTTTCTGATGCTGTTCATCTGCTGCATATTTATTTTTTCTTCTGCATACTGTGCTGAGATATACCAAGTTTTGGGCTAAAAGCTTTATGGAAATTACACAGTTGCTGCAAAAATACTATTGCTGAAGAAAACTTGAAGAAATGCAGGGTGGCTCGGTGCATCCCTAGAAATAGTTAAGGACACACTGCACAGCATGCAGAGCTGCACAAAGTTTTTAGCTAATAGCTCTTTGAAGAACATTTTGTTGGTATATTTTATCTCTTTTATCTATTTTATCCCTGTCAAACTATTTTTCATAGAATCAGCAGGATTAAAATGTGTTTTTGCAACAGACTACTGTAATAAAGTGCCTAAGGATAGAGATGTTGTGTGCAGACATTGCATTGGTTCATCCCTTGAGTTAAATGATTCAAAGGCCAGTGTTAAGTGGCTTAAGATGCAAAAAAAAAAAGAAAAAGAAATAATAATAATAATTCTCTGAAAATGGTAAAGTAGGTCAGGTAGGACTGGACTAAACCATCTGAAAATGATGAAACTTATAAATTCTGTTGAAGCACAGCAAAAATAAAGTGAAAGGTCAACAACATATCATATTTAGCAAAAGAAAAACAAAGTGTTTTGTAGAAGTGACCATTACAACATGGATATCTTGTATAAAATGAGCCTCATTTTACTTGCAAAAAGAACTTCCATGGCAGACTTTGGGGAACACCACTTCCCTAATGAGCTTCATGTTTTTCTCCTGCTATCAGCCATTTCCCATTCAAGACTCAATCTGCCATTTACAAGGTGTCGTGTGCTGACATGGGAGTATTTAAGCCTGTCTTGACAGTTTTCTGACAGCACAATACTACTTGGAGATTCAGATATGAGCATACAGCAGTCCCCAAAGCTTTTTTGTGAGAAAATTAATTCTGTTCAACACGTAACATCTTAGCTGTGATCTCAGCTACTGAGTCACTGCCATTTACCTTGTCTTCACAGAGCCACTTATTTGAATGCTTTGGGTTTTATTAAAAATAAAATATATTTTAATATTTATGCAGCTGATAGGTTAAGCAAAACACAACTTAAGATATTCCTTAAAGTCTGAATTAGTGTTTCTTTATAAGTTGTTCTCATTATATTGATTTACATTTTAAGGGTTTTCACCTGTGTGCACTTATATTAAAGGTAACTAAATCCTATATCACAAAATACCTTAGCAAATCCTTACAAGAAAGTAAGGAGGAAGAAAAACTTACTATAAGGTAATAATGACTCCCTTAATTACAGTATGCTCATATTTGTAGTAATCCATGTGGAAACTTACGGTACGGTTCTGTCACGGCTGGGGCGGCAGTCGTGTGGAGGTGAGGAAGGAGGATCCAAAAGCAGACAGTGGCGGAGGTGCAAGTGGGTTTTATTTACAGTGCACAAATAACCAAGGTGTGGGCAGAACTGAACATAAACCTAAACTGGAAAAGCTAATACAAAAGGAGGACATGGAGCGAGGGGCAGAGAGACGCGGAGCAGATACACAAATGAACACAGACGACGCGACGAGAAGCACAGGCAGACACCAACTATAAATACACACACCAGGTAATCAGGAAATGGCACACAGGAGGGCAACACAGCTGGGAGGAATCAGGGCTGACGGGACAGGGGAAATGTAAACTGAACATACTCACATCAGACAGAGACCTTCACAATAAAACAGGAAACTCAGACACGAGGAACCAAACAAGACACAGAACTAAACAGACAGCTTCACAAACAGGCGGGGTGACACGATAGACAGACAGAGACACAGACGCAGACTCAAAGGCAGACCGAATATAACACATAGAACTCAAACAGTAATAATCAACAACATCATAATAAACTAGAAAATGATAATAAACTGAAAGCGCTGGGTCACCGACCCAGGACCATGACAGGTTCAAAGGTTTTGAGGCACCCCTCATTCAATTCAGTTCAAATCGTAAAACACCAAATCACAGTCACCTCAGGGCAATTTATATTGTAAGATATATTGGATATTGTAAGACTCTACAATAACCTACAATCAATAACCTCAAATGTCGAGATCTGGGCTCTGGAGAGGCCAATCCATGACTGAGATTGTTCCATTACATGTGTGTGTTTTAACTTCACTGGCATTAAAAGCAAAGCAGGGATCTCAGGGATTTGTGGTGCAAATTGTGGAAAATTCTAGTTAACCCTCACATTTAGATTTAGGTGATTAGAATTTCACTGTATGATTTTTGCATGACCTTTGCATGCTTAAGGTTAAGTAAGTATGTGTCAGCATGACCTTGTAAAAACTGCTTAGCTGGGCCTAACAATGTTTCACTATGTGATCTGCTGTTTTGCTCAGAAGGATGAAGCTCAGGGCCAGCGCCAGGTGCTGGCCTGTAAGGACAGTGGGAGTCTTCTTTGTTCAGCAACTGACAAGACTGTTGTAACTAAAGGATACACAGAGTTTGTGCGATGTTATAAAAGTGGTGCTGCGACCCCCCGAGGTTAGAACGCTCATCACTATGAACCTGTTATGTTTTGATGTGTATGTGTGTTCTCCTGTGCGCAGTAATAAATAGTTTGACCACAGTTTTCCATGTTGCAGACTTTATTTACAAAATTCCAGGACACTTTGCAGATGGCAATGCATGAAATGCAGTAATGCAACCCCAAAGCATGACTGCAACTCCATTGTGGTTTACAGACAAAATAGACACTCACTGTTGTGCCTTTGAATGATTTCAACTAAATTTTGTAAGTTTTGATTTAACTCCATAAGACCCGCAGACACTGATTTCTTATTTGGCATCCTTTATCCTTTCCTCTCATTTCTCTTCCTTATGAATGGCTTCTTGGCAGCCACCCTTCCACTGAGACCATTTTTGATGACACCACAAGTAGATGGATCAAGTGAAGGGCCAGATGCTTCATTCAGATCCTGTCTTTCCTATCTCTTAAGGGCATGACTTTCAGATAAAGTTCATCTGCTGTTCATGTGCTTTTTCCCTATTCTGTTGTTCTACACTTGTTTGGTGTCCTTAAATTCTTTAGTTACGCACAGCACACCATGCTGAGATATACCAAGTTTTGGCTAATAGCTCTTTGGGAATCATTGTTGCTGCAAAAGTAAAGTCGCTGAAGACCAATTAAAATATTGTAAGAAGGTCTGGCTGCATGCAAGCAAAATATAAAAATAAAAAAAATAAATAAATGAGGGGTGGCTCTGTGAAAATGAGATAGGCTGTCACATGAAACTGATGAGTATCTGATTGCATTTGCAACTCATTTTGGTAACAATTTTCTGCAACATTCTTGCTTTTGTCTTTTGCTATTATTATAAGTGAAATCTTTTTCCTTCTCAGACTAATTTGGTTTTCTTGTCTATCAGCCAGCTTTGTAAGATGAGAAAGGATAAGGCAATAACAGGTGTCTGTTTAAAAGAAAGTGTTAGGGAAAATTATGGCGCTTCACCACAGTAAAATAATTTAAATACAGTTAATGCCTTAACACTTTTCCTTGTTTTTGTGAGGTTGTGAAACCTTGTGAAGTTTCAAAAAGAAATAGTTCCATTTTTCTGTGCAACCTATTCCTGATTGTAGTTCTCGTACAACCTCTTTGTCTCTCTTCTGCCTCATCCACAAACACGGTACACTGAAACACATACATGTGGACTTCAAAAACAGAAGACAACGGAGCCTTCTTGTTCTCTTGTTTCTTTCACTGTGCCCTTGATGGTCTGCCTTTTAGATGTTTTTGTGACCCGGGAGAGATCTTGAACATGTTTCAGGTCAGACTGAACAGAAGCACGCACCTTAGTCTTAAGGACTGAACTGTGTCAGATATCATCCCTCCACCAGACCACAGGTATACACGAGTATTCTGTGATCTAAGGAGCTAAAGTTAAAAGTTGATCAGAGGTGAAAATTAATATATTCCTTAAAAGAAAATGTCTTAAGTTCATGCTCTTTTCTCTGTTTGATGTTTTCCCTTTGGCATTAAAAGGAACGGGTATTCCTTTTTAATGCTATTCCCACCTGGACTGCCATACTTGAAAAATGAACCTTTATGTACTTGTGACCTGGGTAATGTGGTTCATGGGTGTATTGCTGAAAAGTCCAGTTACTGCTAATTATGAACTTCACTGCAATGTTAACATTTTGTAATATAAGCAGAGATACTGGGAGGCTGGGATTATCAAATGTCCTGGGGTACTATTACAAGGTAATCATATAGGTTAGAAGACAACAGATTCAATTGTAATGCACAATCACAGCACCGAGTGAAAACAGGTCATTCACAGTAAAAAGAAAATGAAGGCAGTCATAAATAATAAATCTTTTTTATGCAAAGATGCAACATCTTTGCATCATCAAAGGTCAAGTGTGTGAAATGGCAGAATAATTTAAAGCAGTTTCAAGATAACTTAAGGAATGTTAAGTGTTGTCTTGAGAGCGAGCTGTGGTTAAATATTTATCAGAATGAACAAAACTACAACAGCTAATGGAACAACAGCCAAAATAGTGTAGTAAGGTTAAAGAGGAACTGATTTCACACATCAAAGTCTGTTTACAAGTCCCGAGGGGTGCTTCATAAAGTCTGATAAACTCCCCCAAGAGATGGCACAAATTTAAAAAAATGGAGAGGTGAGGTGCAGAAATGTTTAGCCTGCTTTTAATCTCTGCTTGACTAGGCTTGAAGGTAAATTAGTCACTAAATTAGTCACTACTAGCATAATACACCGTATCTAGAACAGAGATGCCAGAAGTCACAGTGCAGTGTGGGTAGGTAAGCCAGGGCTTGATGCAGCAGAAGAATTTGTGGACTATTACTGGATCTTGTATACACTGAAGCTAAATTGTTATTCCTGGAAAGATGTGTTATAATTTGATGAAATAATAAATATGTACATGTACAACTAATTTCCCATGTTTGGGACTAATAAAGGTTATCTCATCTTATCTTATCTCTTATGTGTGCATTCTTCTCTCTATGCCAATCAGATGGACTAACAGCATATTACAAAAGTTAAAAGTTTTGTAATATGCCTAAATGTGTTAAGTTCCTGTCATGTGATTTGCTAATGAGATATTTGCCTTAACAAGCAGGTTAACAGATGTACCAGAGTGAGTGGATATCAGGTTTGTGTGTTTATTCGGCTTCAGTTCCAGAAATAGGTTTTGCAACATACAGCTACTACTTAAGAAACAGCAATTCAAATATTATGGAAATTTTTCTGACCAGTACATCTATTAAAAATGATGCAGCGGTTCCAAGAAGTTTCTAGAGAATATTTTTCTCAGACTGGCTTAGTCCAGGAAAAGTACTACTTATTTCTGGTATATGCTCTATGCGAGCACTTTTCATTAGAATGAATGAGTAGTCATGTTAGAGCACCCCATTCATTGTGCGATACCTTCATGTATCTGGTTGATACATAAACCCATCTGGCAGCAAAGTATAAATACCGCTTCAAGAAGGCTCGTTTGGGAATGAAGTGGTACTTGTGAAAGAGTGCCACTTCAAAACCTGGAAACTGGTGTTTTCCTGCCCACTCTATCTTCAGTATGGGTGGCTCATTTCCAAGCGGTCTGCATGCATAATATCACATAACCAGCAAGCATGCTGGAATATTCAGCCCCCATTTCCTGTCTCAGTCACAGATTGACTAGGTCTAGTCTCATTTGCATAGGTGCCTCACAGTTCGGTTGAGAGCATGCTGCTGATTTGGACTACAACAAACCCACAAATTTCAAGAGGCCAGGTGATTCAGGTTAGTTTAATACAGCTTGGTCTTATCAATATTCACTTCAGTATAGTTTATACTCTATGCAAAAAGTTTTTTGTTTATTTTATTTTTTTTAATTACATTTTTATCTCTCCAAGTGTGAGTCGTGCCTTTTGGGACTTTGTAGCTACAACAGAAACATTGTTGACCTAAATTAAAACTAAACTTGGTCTCATACTGCAGATTTCTTTGAGTGGCTTGAAACCCTGAAAGTTTGTGCCTTAAAGGCCTAACTCACACGTGACAGACGAGTCCTTAACTCAGGACACTAAACTCCCCGTGGCAGTACACACCAGATAAGCCCATAGCTGGCACCTGAATAATGTAATAGTCATAGAACTCAAAAAGTCAACTTAGAATAAATTCACACCATATACATGAATTCAAACTAACTTGAACCAACTGTATGTAGAATATTGCAGTTCGGTGCCATAAGTTCAACAGCATAATGTTTCATTTTACAGAAAAACATGTAACTAAATTACATTAAATTATGTTAGTGCTGGTTATTGAAAAAAATGAAACATACTTAAACATGCTCAAGATGTTAAACACATATATCATTAATTTTATTTATTATTAGTATGTTAACTCTCAACTGTTTAGAGCTTGTGATATTGAAAGTCACCAATGGCCCTTGATATTTATTTATTTATACTGATTTGCATTTCTTGTAAGTTGTTGACAGACACTAAAAGGAATGCTGTGTGACTCTGAAGGAAACCCGATTCCTGCTCAGCTGAAATCCTAAACGATTCCTGCACAGTATAATTTACTTTGAAAGCATTAGTAATCTTGACTGTGCTGCAATCAGGACGCTTGAACACATGATGTGACTTGGCTCTGTTTTGGGGTTTGGGGATTATTTGCTCATGCTCTGTGTAGGTTAGTCTGCCTATGATTACAGGAGAGTCGCTTTGAGTACTTATGGACAGAGAGATATCAAAGAGCCTCGCTACAATGCACCCATAGATTATTGCAGACCAATCTTTGTTCCACGTCAACATTATTGTTGAAACTTTAACCCTTTACATGCATGTCCTAAACAGATTGTCGAGCAGTAAAAAGGCTGGAAATGGAGAAAAACAGTTGGCCTAACCTTTTAATTAATGTGAAAAAGAAAATAAAAAGAAATAATGCACGTAGATGTTTAGGGAAATGCCAAACTATTCCTCTAAAATACTTGAGTATAAAAGACTTTCATACCACAGATAGCAGCCATTGGATTCTTACTAGAAATAAATAAGCTTTTACTCTGGAATTGAACTCATACATTCAACAAGACTATAGAGCACAACATCCTGGGATTGTTTCAGTATCTCCTAAAGTGAAATAACTTTGAAGTGCATTGATTATTCTTATTTTTTGTTAATCTTAATCACCTTAATTTTTGTGGTTTGAGTTGCAAAAGTCACTTTAAACTAAATTAATGAAAGATAAGACTCTGACCCTGCACACTGTGTTACAAGTAAATCCAGCATGGTGAAGGAAAATAGCTTGAAACATATAGCTAGGAGTCTGTGTTGCATGGTAACAATGCATGTTGTAGTGTAATGGCACTTAAAGCCACTATGAACACTATAAAATAGGTCAGTTTGATATACACTTCATGGACAAAACTCTGTGTCACTTGCTAATCTTTCAGGTTTTTTTCATGTGTATAAAATCAAGCAACCAGCCGCAGAGTCTGCCTTTCTGAACATTGTGAAACAATCGTTTAGAAGTAGGTATGGTGCCAGTTTTGCAACACACATGAGTGCGTGAAGTGTCTTCTTTCCTAGATATTCTTTCCGTGATCAGCTGCAGGTAGTATCATTGCAAAGTAGCGCAGCAACTCAGCCATAAACTGTCAGACCACGTAAAGCTTAGAGCTGGGCATGGTGTATAAAAACTAACAATGCTCGGCTGATTCAGTTCATGCAGTGTTCCCAACCTCCTCTGGCATTAACATCAGCACAGAAACTGAAACACCAGGAGCTTCATGACCAATCAGCTCCTGTAGATGTGATGTATGGGTGTCCCAGTACATTTATCCATAGGGTGTTTCTCACAGCTTCAAAGTGAATTCATGTTTAATTCATCTGCAAATCTGTCATCCTTTATTGACCTCGGTATGACTTGTTGACAGATAAATCATGCGTTTTGTTAAAGAAATAAAAAGCCATTGTATTTTTGTCCTTTTCATGACCTTGAAGACACAAACATGGACAGGTTCCCTATTTCCATACACAGGAGTTTGTCTTTGTTCTCTTTTCTCACTCCCTGCTCACAATGTATACTCACTCTGGGGACAGCATGTGAACAACACAACAAACTGATGGAACGTGCATTTATTGTTTTCAACTCAGATGTAGAGTGAGAAAAAAGTGAGACAAAACATAAAACGTGTTATTTTCTCTTTGTGTCTGCTGTACACAAGTGCTTCTCTTCTTCTGAGTGTAAGTTATTTTGGCTTTCTTTCAGAGTAAATCGTAGTCCACACAACATGACCCTCTGCACTTGGGGACTAAACTGAACTGGTTCTATTGTGGTTATATTTCTATAGATACAGTGTAAAGGCAAGGTTGATGAGCACATAAGTCATTTTGCAGTTAAATCGCCTGCCTGCACTTCAGTATTTGTGAAGAAATTTCTGAATATTTGGTTCTGATCTAAGAGGTTCTGGTCTGTCTGGACTCTGTAAGCAGTAAATGAGATATTCTCTTTAATGTGAATGTCTGTGGATGTAGACAATGAGCATAATTGCAGTTTTTATCATTTGGTCATATTATAACAAACACATTGCATGAATTTACCAACTAGATCCCATTCAAGCGCAGACTGATAGCAGTCCCTCTCCATCTTATTGCTGCTTTAACAACATTGCATATTCATTGCGCATTTTTCCAATAACTTCGGTCATGAAGCAGCCTCTTAGCGGTCTGTGTCCGTCTACAGTGGAGAGAATGCTAGCTGGAAAGTTTCTTTCTCCATAAATCTTCCTAAAAAATATTAACATGATGACTTCAATCAAGGTAATGTTTGTTGTCAGGTGAAGAATATCCACAGCCACAATAATTTAACATGGCTGGGTAGATGGTTTGATAATTTCTGTAAAAACAAACATTACATTTAAAATATGGGGGCATTAAACACAGTAAATTAAGTAAAAGTAATTAAGTAACATCATCATGTATCGATGCCAATAGGTCCCCGTCCCAAATACCCACCTCTATCAGTGCCAAAGCAAATGATCAGCTATTTCCAAATATACACACTGTAATTTTTTGTGCGCTTAGGTCTATTTTTTGCAGTAAAAGTCCTGTTGTATTGAAGCATGAAGCACTGTTAATAGCACCCAACTGTGATGCTGCGTGTAACTTCCGAGCTTTCAGCCCAGTCCAGAAATGCTTTCTGTCTACAGAAGCTGGTCTTTAAGTGCTCTGTGAACTTGCTGTCATGAACATTAAGACCTTAGGAAGGATGTATCTTTTCATCAAGTGACCTTTGTTGCTGGGTTTATGACAGCCCACTTAATGTTCCTCTTGAAACTGACCCATGCTAGGGTTTAAATTATATCACCACTACTACACCTATAATACCGCATTGTAACTGTGAGTCTTCCCCCTCTAACAGTGACTGTTCAGACTTTCTACTGAATGCATACATTTTTGTATGTCTTTTTGGTGGAGCTGGTATCAACGCCCAATATGAAATGAGAAATAACATTGCCTCTTGCGACCATATCACTTAGTCCCTCAAAAACATCAGTGTGTATATTCCAGCACATCAGGCAAAGCCAAAATGCTGAGTTGAAATAACTCACTTTCTGCACACTGCGCTCCCTCTCTTTGCCGTTTCTGCTTACTCCTACACTTTAGCGCTATGCAATATTTACCCAAGACATGGGCCTTCACCACACAGACAAGAAGTTGCTGTCCTCTGGCTCCTGATTTCTGTTTCCCTTTGGATTTGTGCTTGATTAATATCGCTCGCTGAAATACCTATCCATAAATTTGACTTTGATGATAAATGGGAACCGTGTACACAGAAGATGTGGGATATGTAAATGACTTTGTCTCTGGTGTGCTTGGCCTCCAATCAGATATCACTTGAGAGGATTCTCTGTGTATTAGATACAGAAGAAAGGGGCACTGACATAAACAGGCACCTGGAGGTTTGTCTTAGTGCAAGAACGTGCACTCATATTTAGCTCTGCAAATGGTGTAGTCAACTGTTCAATCAGGAGATATGCAAAATAAATGCAATATGTGACACCCAGATATGACTGTATGATTAATATCTTAAATTTGTGAGCCCAACATAGAACAGAACACAGAATATACTTAGTATCGCTCTCTGCGGCTTTGGAAAGGGATGCACTGCTCAAATACAACTACATACAGTCATGCTAAAAAGCTATTCTTCCATGTTCTTTTAGAGACGATGGAATGTCACCTGGGGACACTTCCAAACAAGCCATACTTGTTCAGGCTTTTTCTAATTTTACTGTCATGAACTTTAACATTTAAACTCTAAGATGTAGCTCTTGGATTACTTTTTTCAGGTTCCACTCCTGGTGATGATGTCTTTTAGACCAGCAAACTGCCCAAACTTTGCTTTTATGCAGGTGCTCACACTTGCTAATGATCAGTTAATCAAATGCATTTAGTAGCACCTGTCTCCTACATACCCTCCTAAATCTTATGGAAGCAGCATGGGTTGGTTGGTTTTTCACACAATGGTTCTGTATTTTTGTAAATAAATAATCACATGGTGTAATAATTCAAATGTTGTTGTTCATCCAGGGTTGTATTTACCCAGTTTTCAGACTCCTTAAGGATAAAGTGATTTTTATTATGTTCGAACATTCACATGATAGTTTTCACCAAAATAGCCAGAACATGCTATGTCAATACAATGTACACCCGCAAGGCCATATGTGTCTGCGTTAGCTGCTCAGTTACCATCAGTATCTAGCACACACATTTCATTAATAATGTAACTGGGCTGACCCTGATCAAAGAAAGAGGTAACTTCTTAAAGTGTTCAGACTCCTGGAAGCAATTATCTTTCCTGTATCACACAGCTCTCTCCCCACAGATAGTTTACAGTCACCACAGGCACTGTGGGAAACAATATGGCCCTATTGATTTCTAAGAGAACATTTACAGGGATTCACAGCCCACCAAGGATGAAGCAAATGCCTTGGCATGAGAGTAAATTATGAGGGTAAATTTATCAGACGCAGGCAGTGTTGAAACTGCATAACGACTTTGATCAACCGTAAGGTGTCATACAGTCAGGATGAAAAGAGTCCAAATAAGGAAAATAAGCCAAGTTCATAAAGCTGACAGATACTCTGGGTGAAAAAATCTTGTAAATTTTTAATGCACTGTATTTTATGCAAGATGCATGTAAAATAAAACCGAATGTGTGAGCAAATGAAAATGCAGCGGGGAATGTTTGTGCTTTTGTTTCGAAAACTCTGTGTTGCTCGATTGAAATTCAAGCCATTGCAAGGTCAGGTATTCCTTTCAATATGTAGAACATAGAAGTGGCAACTGATGTGCTTCACACTTTTAAAAAGGAGGAAAGGAATACTGTTTGTGAATAGAAAAAAAAGTAAAAGGCCTTATGGCTGAGAGTGAAGAGCAGTTTTCTAAAGTGCTGATATAATAATTTGGCAGACAGTGATTTGGCTTCTTTAGAGAAAGCTCTCTATGTACTATCTGGTAGGAACACAGTCACGCATCATTTCCAGGAGGCCATCTTCTCAAAAAATTCCTTTTTTTTTTAAATGTAAGAGCCATGTAATAGAGGAGAACATGAATCACAAAAACCTTGAAATTCACCCCCTTTTGTTGGTGAAGTGATGCACTTCTTTTCTTGTCATATTGTTAAGCCACAATAGATTTATCACGGCCGCGGTCATATCCAAGCTCCTACCAATAAATGTAAAGTTACATTTGTTCTCTGTGTTCAACACTTAAATACGAGTAGAGTTTGTAGCAATATAACCAGAGACTGACAGTTGGTTGGAAATCAAAGATATGGTAAATGGTAAATTGCCTGTATTTGCTTTTTTACTAGTCCCCCCTAGCGACCCCAAGGCGCTTTACACACCCAGTTATCCACCATTCGCACATTGGTGGAGGCAAGCTACAGTTGTAGCCACAGGCTACCATTTCGGCTGCCATTTCGTGCCATCGGCCCTTCTGGACAACACCAGTAGGCGGTAGGTGAAGTGTCTTGCCCAAGGACACAACGATTGAGACTGTCCGAGCCGGGGCTCGAACCGGCAATCTTCAGATTACAAGGCGAACTCCCAACTCTTGAGCCACGATCGCCCCTACACTACATATCAGATATTTCTGTTTACTTATTTAATGGACTGGTTCTTAAAATGCACATTTCTGCTCTACAGCATGCTTCACACCCATTCGTGCAATCTATGCTTTTTCTACCTAAGCGCTTTCTACCAAAGCATTCACACACTCACACTCTGATGGATACATCGGAGAGCAACTTGGGGTTCAGTATCTTGCCCGAGGATACCTTGGCAGGTATCGTCTCCTAACCCTCCGATTAACAGATGACACACTTTAAGATTTATTAATTTTCATGCCTTAAAATATCATACATGTTTTACTTTGGTGACAGTATCTACAGGAACAAGACAAGGTGTGTTACTCAGGAAGCAAAATTTAAGAACCAAACAGATTTATTGGTAGTATCTACTACTCTCTCTCCCTCTGCATATAAATATATAGACCGTATATTGCATACTTAACTTTGGGTGATAAAGGTCTCAGTCGCAGTCACATAGGCCAACAGACTGGTAGGGACTTCCTGGTGAAACATGTACTCCTTGAGTGCTCTAAGTAGTAGTATTGTACTACTATTGTGTTCTTGCTGGCGGTCACTAGGTGAAAAGTTCAAACAAGTTCAAATATCTATTGTTTGCAAGGAAGGGACCAACTGGTCTAAGACCCTTCAAAGTAAAAGTTGCGCATCTTGCAAGATGTTAGCTGCAGGAAAAAGGCACAACCATTACTTTGAAGGTTAACAGTGCATTACACTTTTTCCTGTTTCACTACTGCTGCACTTGCTGGGCAGTTGGCAACTGTTTGTGGAGAAGTTGATGTCTTCCATGCAAACCTTGGAATAAAATTGTTTGAGACCAGAGCATTCACAAGGAGGTTTTCAGTGCAGCATCATATACCTCTTTTTAACCAAAGTCACATAGCGACTGACAGAAAATCACAAGCTGTATTTTTCAGATATATTTTTCTCTATTTAGCTGTGGTTCCAAGGCGGTCACTAGCCCTGCATGACTGGATCCTAAAGAGTGTAGGGCAAAATTGTGTTAAGAGGCATGTAACAGGTTTGACAAATACAACCAGTATTCATGTTCAAATAAATACCATTTGGTGGGGAAAATCCCATTAGACACACAAACTCTTACCATGCATGTACTCCTTTGTTTGTGGCTTGATTGTCTGCCAACTATGAGTCTTGAAAGTATTCTAGTGCAGAAAATAGTGTTGTCTATATGTGGAAATAAAATCAGCAATGGCTTGGTTCGTTGCCAGTGGCAGGGAAGTAGCCAGACACTACATGATTGAATGATGATTGGCTCAGGCAGCAACAGAGTGAGGAAAACCTCTTATCGTGTCTAAACAGATTTTCAGTTCTTCATTACCTAATACAACATTAGTGTACCAAACCAACATTTCTTTGTTTCACCACTGCGACTTACATTGCATAACAGACGAAGACTTTAGCACAATAGAGTACAGCTCCTCAGCCTGAGACTGACTCAGCCGTAATGAAGTGTATAAATTAGGTGATACACCGCTGCACACACAGTGATCATAAAACTGAATAATAGATCTTGCTCAATATTTGCATATACTGGGGACACAAACTGTAGATGTTTTTGGAGGGAGGAGAGTAGATAGATTTTGAACTACAGGGCCACAAAATTTTATTGCTGGTAATTTAATTTGAAAAAAAGCGAAAATAAAGACTGAGAGAGAGGGAGAGTGGTGGGGAGACAAAGAGAGTCATGAGCCACACAGAAAACAAAACACAAAAAATTGTATTTTTAATTTTTTTTTTAATTTGTCACACCTTCAGAAAAAGTATTTACTGGTGCAAATGAGTATATATTAAACAGTACTACGAATATTTAAGCTTTTTGAATTATCAACAATAACACTAGATACAGGCTACAGTCTACATTATATAAGGAAGCATCCACAAAAGTGAAAACATCGCAATGAAAACATACATAATGAATTTATACAGACTACTCAGAAATCTCACATGATGCAAGTGATCCTGAATAATTGAATTTCATAAGAAGAACTATATATTTTCTTTATGCTCATTCTCCCACCTCTGCCACAGGAGTTCAATGAGTGTCATTATATTTTATGACACGACCATAAACCAAACAATCAACATAGATGTGACACATGCAGCGAGGGCCCTAACATTATAATGGCACCTGGGACCGTTTATTGCAAAACACCTGAAATAGTTTAAAATGGAAATTGAGTTTCCTCCCCTGGAGATTTTTGATGAAAGGATCTTAGCTGGAAATCAAACTGCTCATCAAGTAGATGTTGTGCCTGGCAGCTGCTACATTGGTTACGTACTGTATGGGATGACCTCATAGATTCCCGTTGCTCAGGGTTGGAAAAAAGAAATAGTGCCAGTCAGCTGTGGTAACTTCAAGTTAAGAGGCAAGTCTCAGTAGGTTAGGATCAAGCTGTTTAAAATGATCTAGTGACAGAGTGAAAGGGAAAAGTTACCACACAGAGTATATGACTGCTAATGTAATGTAATTACAGAAATAAATACTTGTTGAGGTAACTGAAAAACTGTAATCATTTTTTAACCTTTAATAAACCCTGTGCATTCCAGCTTTTTGCTGAAAGACTGAAAAGCAAAGCCATTTAAACATTTATTTTATTATGCCAGCGCTTACAGACAGCCCAGATCCTGTTTATGAATGACTAAGTGTCAAGTTATGTTGATTATCTGAATAGTGCTCAGCACATCCTCAAGACCTCAACAGGTTTAGAGATGAGAATGTGTTGAGCGATCCTGTCAGCACTTCATAATCTTAGATGTATTTTCAGACCTCAATTCATATGACATTATGGTGGCTTCTTAAAGAAATAATGTTCCATCTTTGCAGTGTTTTTCAAATCACTTAAAAGGCAATCATAATCCTGGCATTCATCAAAATGACAGAATTTTTTTCATGTGAACACTGCGTCCCCTGCACTTACAGGACCAATTAACATGAACAAATAAAAGCAAGTTGAAAAAAAATATGTATAAGGAGGCATACATGCTATAAGTTTAGGTCTGGCAGATAAACAGATATATCTCTCTTAATACATTGTATAATATCTTCAAAAGAAAACAATGCTGAACTGGACTGAATTGTATTTTCCCCACATTTCATTTCCATTTGCATTAAGTGGGAATGTCTACATTCTAATGAGCCACAAAAACACATACTCCAGAGAAATAAAAGGCTTCAGACATTTTCCATAACCAATATTATCCTGTCCTTGAGCTTAGCCATTATTCCATTGAAAGCATGCACTATATATGTAAATGCCAGAAGTGATGATTATGTTATTCTAATCAAAATAGCCCTTTAATATTTTATAAGCTGTGGGTGGAAAGCAGCAAACAAACTGCGGCTGCAGCACTCAACCTCATCTCATAATGCCTGCTGCTGCCTGTTTGTTGCAGAGGTGAAGAGAATGCTTAAGCCAATTTTGATGTGACTTTTTTGGCTCTAGATAAGTGGCTGCTACACTTTCGTAAATTAGCATGTTTATTATTTGCTGTTGTCCTGCCATGCCTGTCTGCATATCAAGCTCTCAGTCTATACGCCCTCCTACTGTTTTGTTTTGGGATCTGCATGTTAAGTAGAACTTTCTCAGCACCCAGAGAGACAAATGTTCTGTTGAAACGCAGCTTCCCTTTGTGCAATATTGGTCGTCTCGCACGTTTCCCCTGATTGTCTTTGCTCAGTTACTTTGCAAAAGGGTATGTCTTCAAAATAAAAGCACAAAAAGAAAGCTGCTCACAGTTAAACCTAAATTAACTGTTTCTGGAAACTTAGCAACTGGTACAAGCTTTGGACTAATCAGAGTGTTGAAGTTGTTGGCTTATATATGTATATGGCTATGCACACTAGAATATGATTTGATGTTATATTATGGTCTAATGTAAAATATTTTCATTCTTTGTATCCTTTAGTTTTTGACCTGTATTAATACATTACTAACTAAATATATACATCATTCTAAACCTCTGCCATTTTGCTTCCCAAGTACTGTCTTGGGAAGCAAAGAATTATACAAAAAATGGTAGTTTTTGCCACCATCTTATCTTCTAATTGGTTGAACAAGATCCGGATGTTTCGCTGCTACCCAATCGTTCTTTCTAGCACTTTTACGAAGTCTGTGTCTTTAAAAATTAACTGAATATTAGCAGGCATCTTAGCCTAAGTGAAAAGCACGCATGAACTACATACGTACGTTCATGCAAATGCCTATACTGACACTGGATCTGGATCAGCACTGATATTTGCTTCTAAAACAATAGCAAACGATAAATTTCGAGTGCTCACTAATGACAGTTGCACTGCCACTTCAGATACCAGATTTTACCCGGTGGTGAACTGCATTTTATTTCACGTCATCAAAGCCTCAGTTCTCCATGTTCAGTGCTCTGATGCAATGCTTTGCCTCTGCACGAGTGTTGCGATGGAGGGGGAGTTAGAGATGCTGTCCCCCAGGTACGAGAAATTAGGTCACGTTATACAGAGAAATGAGAGATTTTTGTGAGCAACATAGTAATTTATGCAGGTTTTCAGGGTCTCTCTCCCCACAGACTTGGGTGTTCTATCTGAAGATCTTTTTCTCTCCATCTCCATATGCCTAAAACAAATCAGTCCTTGAGTGTATTTTTGGCATAGCTGTGATACAGTTAATTAGAACAGAGGAACAATGCTTTCTCACAGCTACTATATAAGAAGTGTTTTTGTCTTGAGGTCTTAGCTCGTGAGACAACACTACATTATACATGAGGCCTCGCAAATGTCATTCTGTTCAAAAATAATGACAGTCTCACACTAATACCGTTCAGTTATGTTGATCATCTTAAATGAACATTTTCAGCAGGTGCTCCAGTGGTGTTAAAAAGAAAGAGGACAAAAAATGTTTAGTGTAGGGACACGTTCAATCCCAGGGCTTTAACAAACAAATTTGGCATTATTCTTTCCCGGGAAACCGCTATTACCTAGTTGGGTAGCTGAGGCTGGGCAAATAGCCATCTTACATTGCTAGAAAAAAACTGTGAAAATGCAACAAGCTCAAATTATTATTATTTTTCTGTAACTGGAGGAAAGAAAGGACAGAAAAATCCACAAAAATTAAAATGGAGATGCAGTATATAATTAGCTGTCTCTGCTTACGGTGATAATAGAAAACGGCAAACAAAGGAAGACTGTATTTTTCTCTGGATTCTGGAGTTATTGCAAATATATATATTTTAGATATTTTTTTAGCCTTTGAAATATGCCCCTTTTACTAGTCGTTTAATCTAACTGTTAAAATGTTAATTGATGCCCAATGCCAGTAAATTATTGTGCTAAATGTTATGCAGCCTTGTGCCACCAGATGGTGCATCGTTGCTGAGAAAGCCCACAAATCTGTTAATCTCACCTGATGCTTATGTTAACACTATTAGAATGAGATTGCAGATACAAGCGGCAGAAATTAGCTTTCTCCGAAAGGTGGATAGGCTCTGCCTTAGCGATAGGGTGAGTAGTTCAGTCATTCGGGAGCATCACATCCTGTGTCACGAGACACAGTCTTTGTGTCGCATCAGCAGGTCATGCACCTCTTGACCAGCCTGCTGCATAGTGGTTACTACCTTCCCAAACAATCCCGTAGCCTGTGACGGTTTGTATGTAAAATCCATAACCTGCTCATCCTGGTCAGGCAGGTTGGTGAAACTGAGCCACCGCGATCTCTCCCCTGCGACAACCAGGCCCATGACACAGCCACAACCCTGCACTGCACCCCTAGAGAGCCGGAAAATAAGATCCGTGATGATACATACCTCCTCCCAAACCGTAGGACTCAGGGTACCTTATCCACAGGTGACCCATCTCCTAAAACAGAGATCAGGGTGACTACATTCAGATAGTTTATTGAGTGAGCTGCTGATTTATAAACTTTCTGGTACATGATGGCTGTAAAATGCTCCATTTTACCTGAAGGGTTGGTCCCACTGACATGAGTTCAAGGGGGCTGAAAAGCCACCAACTGCTCCACCACCAGGGGTTTGGTTAGCTCCAAAATTTCACTATCTGCAATCTCCAGGCCAGTGTAACCCTTGATGGGTACTCGGTGGCAAAAGGGTTTATTCCAGTAACATCTCATCTCCTTCATAAACGCCGGGACAGTGGGCATGAGCTGCTTGATGGGTACCTGGTGAGCAGGTACCCATTTTATTGTCGTAAAGATCCCTCTCCTTGCCCTTGTCATCCTGCACTGCATGCCATCTCATGAACAGCCTGCCTGGGCACGCTTACATATCTCATGTAGATTGACCTCACGGGGAGATAGGGAGAACTGAATTTCCCCAACGATGGAGTTGATAGACCCCGACGACTTTGCAGGAGGGAGAATGGCATCTTCCTCATTTTCATCTCCTAGGATATCCATGTTAAAATCCTCGTCCTCATCTTCTCCCATCTTCTAACCCTAACCCTTGATGCCCATATAGTCAATCAGAGGGGATGGGGGTCTTTCCCCAAGATGGTCAACCGGAGCGTGTACTTTTTTCTTTTTTTCTTTTACTTGAGTAAAGAAGTTGAATCAGAGCTTCAACGTACAGGAATTGTTAAACAGGAAGAAACCTCCAGCAGAACCGGGCTCAGTGAGGGGCAGTCATCTGCCGTGACTGGTTGGGGGGAAAAAGAAGAGAAAAGGGATGAAGAAGGGAGGAGAGGAAGAGAAAGGGAGAGCGATGGAGAGGTGGTAGGACAGAAAGGGAAGGAGGGGAGACGAGATGAAGATTGAAATAGAAAAAAAGTGGAGGAAGATGAGGCTACTCCTCAGGATTGAGTGAGGAAGCAGCCAAGTGTCTCTTCTGGAAAAAGCCGAAGTGGTTTTTCTTCTTTTTCAGGCACTGTTCCTCAAATTTCTTGTATCTTTTGTCCAGTTCTACTAATTTTGCTTTTTTTTCTTCAAATGTTGTACATTTGTTTATATGTCTTCCAAATCCCAATTTCTCCTCTGCATTTCATTGAACTCACACTGCATGTCTGAGCGTATATTTATCCAGTTTTTACTTTTAGTTTTGTTATAACATGCTTGCAATTCTAGATTATTTTTCTTTCAAAGTCTTGGAGAACAGGTTATGCTTCTTTCTGTATTTCTTGCTGTTACTCTTTCTTGTTAAGCATTTCTGCATTTTTGTGCAGTGATTAATCAAGTGTTACTTGGAGCACTGTTTTTTCCCCATGTTTTGGAGTTTGCATTGCATGTCTCTCTCTTTTGTATGTTGTTCCTTTTCTTGAAGAATTACCTTTTTTTTTTCCTAGCGCTTCATCAAGCTTTACTTCCAGCTCCTAATTCTTTTTCTCCGTGTCTTGGAGATGCCACTATATCTCTTCATTAATAGCTTCTGTTTCATGCCAGGAGATATCGCTTAATTGAGCACGGTTTTTCTTGTTTTCTCTCATCAGGTTTATAATTTGCTGCCGTGCTTGACCAAACATCATTCCCCAACCTTCATTTATAATCTGCATGTTTTCCTGTCAACCTCAAATTTATTGAATTCTAACACTGATTCTTCATCATCTTGCACCCTCAGGTAATATTGAAACAATGTGGATCTAACACTAAAGATCAAGAGGAAATAAGAGGAATTTCAACTGATGTTAACAATTTGTTTTACAATACTTCAGAATAATGTAATTTGTTTATCTATTGTTATGATTAGTGATATAATAAAGTTTATTAAAAATTTTAACTGTACTATTAAACACTGGGCTGTGTAAATTTGGCACAACTCAAATATTAGAAAATAAGTGAATGCTTCCCTGATGTGTTCGCAGAGGAGATGCAAGGGCTGCAGTAATGTCAACTGACACAAGATTGTCTCCCAGGAACCCATAAATTCATAATTTTCAAATATCATCTCTCGGTCAACTATAAATCAATGACTGTTGAACAGATGTGCTGTACTACAATGCGAGAGGTGCAATGGAACAGTCCAACTGATAACAACTTTAATTTCCCGGTCAACTATAAATCTGTGAATTTTTAACCTCTTTGTTGTTGCCTGGTCAACTATAAATAACTCATCAATAAATTATAACAGAAAAACTTTAAATCAATGTTATTCTAATCTCATAGCTATGACACTGTAGGTTTCATCAACATTTATTTAGCACTGAGATTTCAATCTTGACCATAATAATAATTCGGATGAAAACATTAATTCAATGTAACATTAATTCAATGTAATCCTGTAATCCACAAATTACAATTCACATCTTAAATACTAACTTACAAGTTAAAGAGTTGCTGAAATTCAAATCAGAGCAGTGGATTAGAATATGGCTTTAATTAACACTGAAGGCACTTACAATTACATAAAAAATGCAAAGTACCATTAAGTTTAGTGTATTGCAGACTACCTCTTAATCTTTGAATCCAGGTGTTTGTTTCAATCCTGTTGCCACAGGTGTATAAAATAAAGTGGTTGGCCATGCAGTTTGCCTTTATAAACCTTTGTGAAAGAACGTGTTGTTCTAAAGAGTTCACTGAATTCGAGCGTGAGACTGTAAAAAGACGCCACTGTTGCAACAAGTCAGTTTGTGACTTGGATATTCCTCCTGGATAGTCCACGATCTGCTGCGAGAGGTACTATTGCGAAGCGGAAGTCTTTAGGAACCACAGCAGCTCAGCCATAAAGAGCAAATAACGTAAAGTTACAGTGCAGGGTCGCTGAGAGCTGAGGGGCACAGTGCGTAAAAGTCTCCAACGCTCTGCTGACTCAATAACTGCAGAGCTCCAAACCTCCCCAGGCCAACCGTGAGCACCCGTGTAGGTGTAATAAGTAGGCGGGCCAGTATTTTTGGTCATATAGTGTATATATGCCTTTCATTTTAAAAACAGTGTAAAGCTGTGCTAAAAGTGCAAATCAGAACATCACTGTTGCAGTAGTATCAGGCTTCTTATTCTTACAAATTTGATCAGGTAATATTTTTTAATGCTCATGTGTGTAAGGTAGTTTTAGATATTGTATATTTTAGATATTCTACTGAAAACTGAAATAACTGTTTTTAAAAATTCAAAATATTGATAACTGCTATGAAATGTATTTATATTGGTCCCTAAGGTCCCACAGTGAGAAGACGATTGTGAGGGCATACAGAGTAACCACATTAGAAAAATAAAGGCCATCCTCCCTGTCTCTACTGTCTGGGCCATTCTGAAAATGGAAAGAGAAGTCAGGCAGTCAAGCAGCCAGAGAGAAGCAATTTCAAGTTTCTTAATAGACTTCCTCAATAGTTTTGGTCGCTATGGTGGCTCACTATCACACAACAAAGACCTGCCATATTGATGCTATTGTTTTATGTCTGCTGTGGTCAAAGCTTCTTTGTACTCCAGTGCTGTCATGAGGCTTTTGACCCATAATAATGGCTACAGCAGCTTATAACTCACATCAGAGCACTTCAATGATGAATGCTGTTTGCCCTCAAGTGAACCCTGATGTAGATTCCCTCAGTGGTCTAACGAGGATGGTGTTTATCATACTGCTGCACCACCACCATGCATTTCAAACACCCCTAAGTCAGCTATAGAATACAGACTCAGTGTTTATTTGAGGAGACAGGGTAGGGAGAAAAAAGGGGAGGAAAAAAAGCAAGATATTGCTGAGTGTGCTAAAAAAGAAATCCCATCAACTATGAAGCTGTCAGGTGAATCTTTTATTCACAAAGTCACACACACACAAATATACTCCAGACATTAAACGATGCCATTGTTCATTCTTTCTCTGGTTAGTGTGGTCATATTTACTTGAGACAGTTATATAACAAGGCAGTCAAAATGGATATCAGGGATGATTATTATACAGCGAAGTGTGAGACATTTGCTGTCAGGTAGGCAGACGGAAAAGAAGTTGCTGAATTGTTAAAAATTGGAGCTAAAACTCGTGTATTACCAGATAGATTTATCTTACAAATACTTCTGACACTTTTTAAAAGGATATTCTGTTTTGGTTCAATCCTCAAAGCATTGCTTTGGATTCTGAGAAAAGTCCTTTCCCTTTAGTCCTCCCTCCATTGTAGCTGAATGTGGCCTAATCTCTTCTCGCTTGAAATTCTTAACATTGGTTATCATCCCAGAGTGGTTCTCTCTCTCTTTCTCTGCCTCTCTCTCTTCCTCTCTCCCTCCCTGTTGAGGTGAGCAAAGTGGCTTAGATGTGGTGACAGGGAACGATTCCTCAGCGCAGCTGTGCAGATGCAGGGACAGCTCAAAGAAGCTTATGCGCATTTAAGGATGGAAAAATACTTTTACAGCAGGACAGAATGCCTGTGAGCTGAGCATTTGTTGATATCAACATAAGTACCTCAGTGGTAATCCATAAGCAAAACATTTTTTTTTCTATAACAAAACACGCACTAAACATGGCACGATGCAAGCTGTGTGACCGGTACACCAGTGGCTATCAAACCTGAAGCATGTTCCATTTGCAGATTGCATGATAAAAATGAAGCCGATGACACTGCATTAGTTACGGATGAGTTATTGTTTATGTGTTTTATCAGGGCTGTCCAGCTCCCCCCACCTGCTATAGCTCTCACTCACTTTTGATACACACTTTTAGAGGACGTACATGTGCTACTACACCATTACTCAATCCCCTCAGGCATAACGTGTGTGCCAGGCCTCCTGGCCCCCCAAAGTTGCTCATAATCTTTCACCACAAAAAAAGAAGGAGGAAAAAAATGTGACTGGATGACTTATTTTCAGAACTTCAGTACGTAATCAGTTGTTGTACTGTACTGTAACATTTTACTTTAGAGGTTTTTCATTTTGTGAATGTGCTGTTGACACACACACACACACACACACACACACACATATATGTATATACATGTATATATTGCTGTCATATTCTTATGGGATCAACAAAGAATGTTTTTTCCAGTTAATTTATCATTCCTGAAGGTTGTATGGATGCCTTGTAAATCATATTTTCCATTCAGGTGATGGATTGGCACTAGGGCCCCCAGAGTTAAAATGTGGTACTCTGGGACTCGTTGTGTGTCAAAAGATGTGATTTTTACCAATTTAAGTGAAAAATGACCTGCTAAACCTTCTGCTATCCAAAAAGCATAACATAACAATTTTTTCACAATTGCAAATAAACAGGAGACAAAGCAGCTACAACAACTCTACCTACCTACCTACCTAAAAAATTATGCCATTATTTATTTGGCAAATAACAAACTGAATTCACATTTCTACACCCAAATTTGGACACTGGACTTCAAAAATTAACAAAAAAAACCCCATTTTTTTCTGTTTATGAATGCAAGTAAATAACTGCAATTGGTCATATTATTTAAAAAATATCATATGCTTTACTGCTTCTTTTGTAGCAAGCAAAAAAATCTGAAAACATTAAAGATATAATTTTTCATTAAAAAGCTTGTACTGGTGGGTTAAACATTACAGCAACATTTTAAAAAAATAATTTGGTAATTACCAGTATTGTTAATTTTCAGGCAGCTGTGGCATAAATCTTGTCATTAGTTCTCAGCATTACTGTCTGTTTCCATACTTCCAAGCTAAAATTAGCAATCATGTAAGACACCAGTGTGACTACTTGAAAATGATTATGTTTTGGCCTCAAGTCTGCTTCTTTCCCAAATAATAAATATGTGTAAATCTTTCCCAGTTAATTAAGATATGTTATGATATGTTGACACCCATTATTTGTCACACTCTGTACAGGTGGGATTAACCTTTAATATAAAAATGTAAAAGCTGAATTCCACTCTTTTGCTATATATGTTTTCAATGGATAAAGTCTGATTTAAATCATCTCAAATTCATACAGATCAAAAGTAGCAGGGGCTCACAGATTGTTCATTCTGTTTGGAGTGAAAATAAATGGAGCAAAACTTTAAAAAAATTATTGGAAAGCATGTTATTTTAGCATATTTACAATGCAATATTTGCTTAAATGATAGCTTGATGGTGATGCCCATTATGTTGTAGCAGGTTCAGCAAATCCCTCAGTATGTCTCAGGATGTTTACCAGTAATCAACCATTGCATTTATACAATCATGTGTTCCTCTGTTGCCCAGATTTTTTAGTCAGCATACACAGTTATTCTGCACATTCACAGACACTGACAGCCAACTGTCAGTGTCTGAAGCAGGTAAGAGCACTAAAGAAATTAATTTAATATTACTATAGTAATGTTAACGGCACCTGGAAACAGCCCAATATAACTGCAGGTCTTTTTGAGCTGGCCACTGAGCAGCTTGACTTCAGAATATGAGGTTAAGTGTGCTGCTCAAGGGCATCTCTGGGATAAGTTGGGAAGTCAAGGGAGTGTTTGACTTATTTTTTTTCTAAGATAAGATTTTCAGAGCTGATCATGAATTGAAAAACAACCGTTTGGCCACATGGATTTATCGCTACTAAGTTAACAAAAAGAAATGTGTTGTTTGACATAATGTACAGTGGCAGAGTGCCATTGTTAATGTTGCTATAAGTAATCCTGCAGCATTCGGTGGTGATAGAAATTCTTGTCCTATATTTTGAAATGTAGCCACTCACAGAAGAGCACTTGACATCTTAAATGTTAAACATGAAACGGCGGCAATTTCATGAAAGCGGTATAAAATCAGCCTCTACGTGCAGTGACTTTATCCAGTCGTTTCTCTTGAAAAGAGAAAAGCTCAAATGCAGCAAGCATTGATGTCATTCTGAAGTGTCACTGAGGTATTTAGAAATGGCTTTTTTAATATACGTTATTACGAGTTAATATTTATTAATTTATCACCTGAATGCAGTGGCTGTATTTAGCTATACTTTTATTTGTTTAATTTCTTTCATTGTATTTCAGCGCATTACATTACTTGACCTAGATGTCATCTAAAATGTTATTTTTTAAAAAAATTTATTACATGAACCATGTAACACCCCAGACTTCATAGCCAAAGTTTGCTTGCAATGTCTCTATTTGGGTTATTTAAATGCATCAAAGCCTTATCCACACATACACAAATGTTTTGGAAAACGTAACCTTTTCTGTGCTTTTGTATGTAAACAATGTTTTAGGTCACTAAAAATGGAGCTTTTGAGAAACTCCTTCCATGTTTCAGAAACTTTACATGTGGACAACGGAAATGAAGAATTCGACTTAGAACATCAAAGAAATCTTCTTCACAGTGTCTCACAATAAATGGTTTTCTTTGTTTGTTTTTTCATTTTCATTTTCATTCAAAATCAAAGAAGAAAACCCCCCTTTTTAAATATACTTTTTAAATAACTTTACATATTAAAATTCACAAGATCGTGGTAATGTTGTGGTCTTATCAAGTTCTCCCCCATTTATTAGGCTTGTCTTGTTGAGTCTACTTAAATGGCATAGATCCTGGAGGTACGTAGAATTTATTTGTGATTTTTTGACACTGAAAGAGGCTAACGTTTCCAGTTATTATCCAAAAACTGAAAAGAAATGATATAACCTCATTCTATCACATAGCCCACAAACTATTTCTGTGCAATCGTTTTCCCCCATCACAGACAGATAGTGAATAATAACTCCACAAAATAGAGGGGAAAATGAAATTCCTATTAGCTCTAATTACTTCTCCCATTTATCCTTGGGAATGACATAAAGATTAATGAAGCTCTCCACTATTTTAAGCAGGGTTATTTAAATGAGTGATTTTACTCTCCTTATATCATTGCATTAATCTTAGCATAAGACAAGTATGTTTCACTTTTCTTTTTTTGCCATGCTCTTTAAAAATCATCCATAGGAATCTGACTTGAGCTGTAAATTGTTAATGTTGGGTAAAATCCAAATGTCTCTACTAAATTGAATTAATATAATATCTTTAGTCTGTGCTATTGTGATCAGATGTACTTTGAATCAGCCAGCTCATGTCATGGAAAGCAAACTGTAGAAAATGTGCACTTTTTTAAAATGTGTAGACATTATGGCTTAGGGTATAATGTACCGCTAAAGTCCCATTATACATTCTCTGCAATAATGAAGTTGGGTGAAAACAAAAAAGTTAAATTAAAGCTAACACAAAGCAGTCATTTATGAGTTAGAGTGCAGAAATGGGCTTAGCTGCGTACTGTGGTAAACTCATTTAAGAGCGATACAAACAAATACCTTAGTGAAAGTCCATTAGAAGAAGTTATCTTGTTTATTGTCACAATGTCGCTATGTCTCTATTATCTTCTGAGGCCTATTGTCTTTCTTTCTGTTCTCTACCCCTGACTTTCATGCTTTTTCTCTTATTCTGCGCCTTCTTCATTGGAACATTCACAAAGAGAACAATCTTTGTGCTGTGTGTGGTAATGGAGCAAAGTGGAGTGGAGCAGAGATGACAGGGGAAAGTGCCAACTGTGCCCTCCTACACGATAATATTGTCATGTCAGATTACCCATCAACCTGTTGGCACTGCTGTGCATCTCCTTGAACCCACAACCCTGCTGAAGAGCAGCCAGCTGCTAATGGCATTTTTCAGCACAGAGCTGTTGTCTGGATATAGTGCAGCGTGATCATATCACTCAAAACGCCAGGCTATTGAAGCCCTCATTCTGACGTTTGTTTATCATTTTACTTTATTGTGATATATGGACCATGTCATCATTCTTACCAACTTCTTTCTTGCCCATCTTTTTTTGCTGAAGATGTAATCAGTTTTGGTGATGTCACTATACAATTCCCGTGAGCAGGTTTAGTGCCTTGCTTGAGGGCCACGACTCAGATACTATACAGACAAACGTCCTTGCTGCAGTTGGAATTCACAATATTAAATATTAAGCTGCCACTCAAAAATACATGCAATACATGTACAAGGTTTCTGTGATGACCTGTCTGAGATGTAACCTGCCTCACGCCTTATGAAAGCTAGATGGGCCCTGCTGCCACCCTTCATTGGATAACTGGTAAAGAAAATGAATAAATGGATACAGTGTGTTGATTCTGGTCAGTTTATCTGACGGCATTAATTATGCAAGAATTTACAGTATACTAACCATAGCTATTCAGTTGGAGACCATTCAAAATGGAATGCATTTGGAGCACTTTGAGTTGTCAAATTAAGTAGAAAGATGCTACATAAGTACCAGTCCTTATCTTAAAAAACAACAACTTCCTGATCAGAGCATAGCCATTTCAAAGTAAAACTACATAATGTAATTTATTCTATGATTTAAAACTTCATGTTGTGATGAGAGTATATTCTTTAGTTGATACAGCCTATACAATGTCTATGTTAACATTTATATTTAAACATTTTTTTCTCCGTATAAATGACAAAGCAACTTTTTTTCTTGCTTTTGTACAAAAGTATAGTTGCACAAGGCTAATGTAGGTGTATAAAGTCTATGTATTAAAACATTTCACATCATGCACTCCATGTGGGCTGGTGAACATGGGCCATTAAACTTCCTCACTGCAGTCTTCTGTAAGTGAAGGATGACAACAAAAATATAAAGGCAGCTGATGTATGACAGAAAGAGAAGAGATATAACAATAGAGACCACAGAAGGGATGCATGTTATGGTAAGTTAAATCCATGCCATTTATAAGGAGTGTGATTTGGAATGCAGCAATAAATAGAGTGATTGTGTTGTGACCTCTGGGTATGTCCCAGTGATTTTGAGGTTTTGAAGTTTAGTTTCTTTTTTTTTAGCTACTGGTTTGTTTCTTATGGTTTCTTTGTTTTCTACATTGTTTAGTGTAGCTTTTGTTTTCTGTCTGTCTTTGTATTTCATGTTTTTGTTCTTTTCAGTTTCTGTTAGTGATCAGTTTGTCAGTTCACTGCATGTTTCCTTTGTTTCATTGTCCTGTTAATTCATCAATGTGTCTGCTTTAGCCTTTTTAGTTACTGTTTTTCACTGCCTGTTTTATTTTGTTAGTTAAATATCCTTTGTTTGTTTTTACTTCCTGCCTCTTGTGCTGTTGTCTTGATTATCCTCACCTGTATCTCGTTGCGCTTGTGTTTCCACTTCCCCTAAAGTGAAAATGTAACACTTCTGGAGTCGTTACAGTATACCAGGACCAGTTAGGTTCGACTACTAGAGTAGTAATGAGTGTAGCATGTAATAAAGACCACAGACCAGAAAATAAATTTCAATTGCCGGCTTATTATTTTGTGAAGACAGAGAATAGACAGTTAACACACATTACATAAAACATTCAACATCATACATTTAAGAAAACAAGATATTTTCTTTCCCCTTTTTGTTCAGTATGTTCTGTTAGTTTATCCTATTTATCTCAAAACCTTTTATTTGGCTTTAGAAGGATGTTATTTTCAACCTAGGTTATTGTCTTATTTATTTCGAGTTCTAAGTTCAAGTTTATCCTTTGATCTATTTGCATTAACACTGTGTTATTTTAAATCAAGTTCAGTTCCTTTAAGCCCAAGATTTAATTTAATCTTGGTCTAGGTTCACCTTTAAATTTCAACCAGTTCTTATTTTGTTTTAACCCAACAAAATTATTTACATTTCCATTAACACCATTACAGCATTAAAATGTAAGGTTGACCAAAATAAATTACAAAAATAAATAAATGTAAAACTGAAAACAATTCAGCAAAAGGCAGAATGACTCCTTTAAACAAACAAACAAAAGAAAGTTGTCTCTGTGTCCTTTAACTATTAATCCTGGAATTACTCCAAATGATTATCCAGTGCTTTAAAAGTCCGCTGTTCTTTTGCAGAGGTGTATGGATTAATCCTACCATTTTTTTCAGCGAAAGAGCTCAACGTCCAGCAGGGGGCGTTTTCCCTTTTCCTGCTCGGTACAGTTCAATGGGTCCGTGGGTGGCTCGCCATCTTGTTTCTCGCTCAGCGGATCAAACTCCGATTCTAGCTCGGCATTTCCCGATCCAAACTTTAATGGCCTACCATAACAACAAAATAAAGTGCATAAACATTCGAAAATAACACACGGGTAGCCCTTAAATAACAGTAAAAGTCAGTTTTTTCCAGCTTATTTAGCCGTAAATGAGGTGACGCCAATATGGCGCGCTGAAACACCGTCAAAGGCCTTTGAACTGCAGCCTGTGTATCAGTTAAGCACCAATCCACCGTTTTTAATATAAAACAGCATAAATCCGCTACCTTGACTTTCCATTTGCATGAAATGAGCAATATAATACAACAAAACATTTCTTGCATGAAACAAAATACAATTTCTGAACTCACCAAGTCCCTTTCGATTATGTTTACAACCTCACCAAGGCAAGGACAGGTCGGAAAAACAAAAATATATTCTCCAGAGTACAAAAATGGCTTTATGTAGATTTCTGGCTTGTTTCTACTATTTTTTCACTCATTTAGGCAGCAGCTCTGCAAGGACTGTCTGCATTTCTCCCTCTCCAGCATCAAAAAGAAGGAACAACCCGATTGGGTGTGGCTATCACAGGAGTCACGCTGCAGCGTGCCCTTTCACAATAAGAGTCTGAACACATATTTTAGCCATTTTACCTGAATTAATTAATTAATTAATTAATATAAAACACCATGAATTAGCAAGTTTTTTTTACCCTTTTATCATGTTTCTAAACACAAATGAAATCCTATACCATGAATTATATCATTGCTGATGTTTTTAATGAATTTTCTAACCATTATGATCTATTTATAGACTATTTATCACCTGTAATATATTTCTTATGACTGTTTTTACTAACAGGCTTTTATTTATTGACAGCTATGTTAACCAGGGTTACAAAAACACAAGCTTTTTCTCTACATATAATTTCAGTCTTTCCTCTTTACTTTGTCATGTCGTGTTGTGTCCTTGCCTTTCTGGCCTACAGGTATTCTTTGTTTTACATGTTCTAATAGCTGTAAATACAGCAGTATAAAAGAGACTTAGCAGCAGACTACAATCAAGTATAACAACACATACATTTTCTCCATCACCAAATTAATACATACAAATTCTCAAGACAAGGCAGCACTTTATTTAGTAGTTTTGTAAGGAATAGCTTAACACATTTCAATTCAATTTAATTTTAAATTATATAGCATAAACTCGGGACAGTTACCTCAAGACGCTTTATATTGTAAGATAAAGGCCCTGCAATATTGGAAAGGAAACCCACAGCCCCCTGTGAGCAAGCATTTGGCAACACTGTTAAGGAAAAACTCCCTTTTAACCTGAAGAAACATTCAGCAGAACTAAGCTCAGGGAGGGGCAGCCAGCCAGTGCAGTCGGTTGGGAGTGAGGGGAAATTTCACATATAAAACACATTCCCCCTGTAGAGCATCTAAAATGCACTTAGAACATGCTGTAAATACAATAATCAGTGAAAACCTGGCACCTCTAGCCAGTTTTAAACAGAAAGTCAGAATATCACCCTCTCCCGACCTGGTTATGTGTTCAGCATAAAGTATCATGGTGACTGAGCCAGATAAAAAGAGAGACATTTTCATGACACGGGAAAGTCTGATTTTAAGATCGCTAACCCATTAATCTGGCTTTGTTATACACCCCACTGGTTTGCCCACTCTGATTTGGATTCCTGTTTATTTTCGCTGTTGGACTTTGATCAGACAAAATAAAGGCTTGCCGTTTGTTCAAGTCTGTTCCATGTGTCCTACATTTGGGTCCTCCCACTTCACTACGCATGATTGACTGTATGTAGTATATTTCCGTGTCTCCTAACTCTGATATCAAGCACTGTGTGTGCTCGAGAAAAATATGTACCTTGTTCCAGCTGTATTTTCATAATCCAGACATTATTAATGTTTTATGCACTATATAGGTCATGACAGAATCATCTTGTAAACATTGTACACCCAATTTGTGGTTAGTCAGGAGATATTAAAACACAACATACACATATTAAAAAAACACACACACACTGTATATCCTGAACAATCCCTGCCTGCCAATATATGTTTACCTTACAGAGGAAATTTATTTTTTACCTCATCAAGTTTGTACATTCTCAGTAAAATTACAGACTTTTATTTTCAATCTACAGCAGAAAATGTTTTTTTTTCTTCTCTCAGATATACATAGAGAATCGCTTCAAGCCTTTGAGGCTTTTAATAGATGCCTGTGGATGACTCCACCTGGAGTTTTTTACTGCATAGCATATTTAGAAGGTGCAAAGAAAAACCATAATGTGAGATTTGTCTAAATAATTACAGCTGGAGATGGCATCAGTGAAACAGTGTCCCAGAGGGACAGATGGATTGTGGCTTCGAATGAACAAAGCCCATTTAGGACAAACAGATTATGGGGTTTACTGTAATCTGCACATAATGCATTTTACTCTCTTCTTTATTCCCTGCATAATCCACTACAATCCCATTTAATTTCATTGGCTTACAGATTATTCTGTCTTTAGAAATGTAATTGTCTGGTTCTAATGCTGAGAATACATTACATGTATTATTATATGAAGGAACAAAGCAAAAGAAAGATGACTGTACATCTGCATTTCATCTCGCATTAATGTTACGTGTGTGCATGTTGGCATGCTAAAAATTTCAATCAATATTAAGGTGAAAGAAGAAAATATTGCAGAGCCCAGAGCTATTCGTCTTACTTTGCAAAGAAAGAAATAACTTTGTAAATCTACTATAATCAGAGAGAAGTGCAGAATGTGGACTGATTAAACCGTATAAATTAATTTCATGAGGCATTCAGTGAGATGAGATCATTAACCATTACAAAGCTTTGATTTACTCTCGATGCTGTATGCTGAAGACTTGTTTTCCTCATCACTTCATCAGGTTTTGATGGTGTCCAGCCCACTGCCCTGCAAAAATGGCAGTATTATTGCGTTATTTGTCTGTGAAGGTTCTCAGTCATCCAGGTCATCGTAGTCAAAGGAGCTTGCAAAGAAAAGCGTCTGGACTTCTTTAAGTTACTTGAAGACGTTTCACCTCTCATCCGAGAAGCTTCTTCAGTTCTAAGGTCAAATGGTGGAGAGTCCCAGATATAAACCTAGTGGGAGTGTCCCCCCACAGAGGGACAAAAGGACCCCCTGATGATCCTCTAATCGCCTGAGCCAAGGTGTGGAACTGGGTGTGGGTCCCAATCAGCCAGAGTTTCGGGTGAATTCATTGTGAAACCTGGCCCCACCTTATCATGCGAATTCCTGAGGTCAGATGGCCCAGGGTGTGAGTGGGCGTTAAGGCGTCTGGGAAGGGATCTCAAAACTGGATTATAGATGGCAGAGAGTTGGTGTCGTAAACCACCGCCTCTGTTCAAAGATGGTCGCTCACAGTGGACATAGATGGCTTCTTTCACTCCTCTTTCAAACCATCTGTCCTCTCTGTCCAAAATGTGAACATTGGCATCCTCGAAAGAGTGTCCTTTATCCTTAAGATGCAGATGGACAGCTGAGTCTTGTCCTGTGGAGGTGGCTCTTCTGTGTTGTGCCATGCGCTTGTGAAGTGGCTGTTTGGTCTCTCCAATGTAGAGGTCTGGGCATTCCTCGCTGCACTGTACAGCATACACCACATTGTTAAGTCTGTGTTTTGGCGTTATTTGCGTTATTGCGTTATATTGCGTTATTTCCTCTTCCCCACCTCCTGATGAACCCAGTTTATATAGCTTCCCCCCCCCCCCCCCCCCCCCCCACTGTCAGCACAGTTAGCGTTTCATTTCAAAGAACAAACCTTGCAAGCTTTTCTACAAATGCCATTTTATGTCAATTAAATGACATTTTTACCTTAATATCTTTGTTCATCAAATCATTAAGCACATTGAGAATGTTACAGCTCTAATGCAACATTAATCAGGAAACTTTACTGACTCATAAGATTTATGTGTTATCCCCTGCTGAAGCTGTGACTGATGAAAATAAGTAAATTCACACATGAATATTGAGTTCTGGTAATATTTTTTAATTTACCTAAAGATCTAAATGTATTTATTGATTTGTTAAATACACTAAATAATATAACAACATGAAAAGACAAAGTGAAAATTAGTAGGCCAAGTGTCTCAATCTATTATTAACACAATATATGAGTGACTGTACAAACCAAGAAAATAAAATAATGGTTGTGTAATATAGCCTGTGGTCGTTATGTCTGTTTATGTGTTATTATGCAATTAAAGCTGAAAAAGCTAAATATTAACATGTGTTTTAATAGTTACCACACTATCTCTTAATATAATTTGTGAGTTAGAGGTTGTATCGTACATACAGTTATGGTAATTATGTATGCCAACAGTAGCTATCACTACTGAAAACACTGACAGAATTTGAAATAATTTTGACTTTTTAGTGCAGGTCATGCTTACTAAAAGTGAAATAAATGGCTGTGATTGAGTTCAGGACACAAAACTGAGGAAAGCTAATGAGTATCAAATGATTTACTTGTACAACACTGTGTGACAGCTCACCTTTCTGAGGTGTACCAAAGTGCATTACGCAGTTCACTGTTCTCAGATTTACTGACTGATCTAATGGTTATGAATCATTAATGGTGCTACTGCTGTTTGCACCTGCAAATGTGCAGCTGGGGGAGTGAGAGAGCTGCTCACCTAAAGCTGTGCATGCAGGTATTTAATAGAGTCAGGCAACAAAGAGAACTTCAGACTTTCAGACCCTCAGGTTTACATTCACTATTGGTATAGCCTTTTTAATAACTAAATATGGACGCGGCTGTGTATGCGGTTGCCACTGGTAGACTTAAGCATTGTTGTGGAAGTTTTCCACTTAAATAAAGCCTGCAGACGAGCGGTGAGCGGTAGCTAACATTCTTTAATCCAAGCACACAAAGACAACATACAACCAAGCTTGATGAAGTCCCCCATGACCGCGGGACAGACAGTCAGCAGAGTTCTCACTGAGCCTAGCATGGCTCTCAGTTAAATACCTTCTCCAGGAACAAAGGCAGTACACAGCTGTTTCACACCTTAAGGTTCACACTCCCTTGCTACTTCCCAGAGTCCTCGAAGAGACAAAAGACTGGTCCTCTGGAGTTCCTGTTTCCCCCAACATCCTTACTATACCCCCTACCATTTGTCTTAAGTATGAGTGTCAGACATGTTAATACAATAACATAATGTAATTAATACCTAGGTAAAAGAAATTCCTATACAGCATGCAAACTGTGTCTTCTTTACTCACTGTAGAGGAAAAACCTGAAGTCACAGCTAAAAGAGCACCAATATCAAAATGTCTGGATGTGCTACCTTGCAGCATCACTGCGAGATCCTGAATTCAATGCATTTTGTCATAGGTTTAATTTTTATTTATTTTTGTATTATTTTTTGTTTCAGTTAGTTTCCAGAGCAGTTTTAATCCGTTCTGTTTGCTTTTCACTGTTTGAAAAATATTCATTGTTAGTTTTAGTTTTTTGTAATTGTTAGAATATGAAGCGTATTTGTCAGGGGCAGGATTTCAGAAGATCAGAATAAATATCACCAGGGATTAAAGTGAACCAGAATGTTCTGGAATGGGATTCCAGCATGTTCAGTTTATAAGTGATTCAATCTTATAGGTCAGTTAATGCATGGTACATGTGAATGAGTTTGTCATGTGCTGCGAGCCCGTTCTCACTCCCGAGGCGTAACATGCCGACGTTTTGTCACGTCCCGCGGCGTTCCTGAGGGACGCGAAAGGAGACCTTCGGCGTTCTTATGGTACGTGGCGGGTTATGGCCGAAATCCAGTGCAATGACGCTCCCGCGGTAATAAACGTTCCAGCCCTGTATTCCAGCCCTAAACATAACCTTATCCCTAGCCCTAACCAGAACCTTTTTCCTGACCTTAACCATGACTTTAATTATGTTAAATAGCGTGTTTCTAAGCGATTTGAAGAAAAAGAGCGAACATGTGTAGATTGAGTCCATATGGTTCTCATATTTCCTCATTTTTTCCGAGGTCGTCATTTAGGAACGTGGTGGGTAGCCGAAAACATATGTTGACGATTTGTCACCTAGCCTAAAATGTGACGCTTTGGGAGTGAGAACGTGGGTGCTGCAGCCTGGTGTTGCTTCCAGAGGAGACGTTTGCACAGTAATTCAATAAGAAAATAATGACATCCCAAGGCCTGTGTACACTCTCAATACATCCCTTTTTACTTTTCACCCTCCATGGTGACAATGTAAATTGAAAGTGCATTCGTGATATAGCCTGGTCAGTATCTAGGTAGTGCCAAAGAAGACGAGTGAAATAAAGGGAGAAACTTTTCTCAAGAGTGGGTAATTTCAAAGGAAACTTTTCAAACAGCTCAACAAATATCACTGAAGACACAGCTGTGCAATTTGTCCCAAAATGTGTGAGCCAGCTAAAGGTAAAGTTGCTGTATTTCCCAGGTAGGGAGAGAGGAAAAACAATAAAAAAAAAAAAAAAAAGTGCAACACTCAGAAATTGAGAATGATGTAACAAAGGAGAGAAAAATGAAGATAATTCAAAAACATCCGTGAGTCAACTATAATAATCTTGTCTCTAATATTATCAGCTGTATAATGTTCATATTGTGTTTGCATGAAACATCAGCAACCTGGATACTTATGCATGATTCTTAACAGCGTGAGCAAATAAATCTTACAATAACAAGTTAAATATATTTACTCTGATGTGTCATAATAATGTATAATACAAAACATGTAAGTGAAGTTGTTGTTCTGGTACTTAGTGTTGCTACATTGTGGAGAGTGCCTATGTAAATTACTCAGCTTGAGCTTCATTACTGAGTGGCATTAATCATCAAGAAAACCATATGTGACAAACAGTGAAAATAGTTAATGATGCTCAAGTTGTTTTTGACCTTATTTTTACTCCATTAAATGTCTGGGTCATTTATCAAATCCAAATTATGATACTAAAACAAAAACAGATCTTGGAAATGTCACCACTGCATCTATTCATTTCTCAGGTGTGAAGTGATTCATATTCCATTAAACAAATATGTAAAGAGTGTCTATCCCTCTAAAAATAAATTATCCTGACCTTCATAAAAATGAGATTTTAAATGCAAATCACCTCCAGAGAAGAAGGAAAGCCTCATCAATACCATGGGCATGAAGCCTATGGTATTGATGATGAATGTGGTAGCCTGGAATCAATAGGTCTATATAGACGGTCTATATCTGAAGCATATCATTTACACTTTTTTACTGTTATTATGTGCAGTAGAAATATGTGTTATTTGAAGATAAGACACATGCAAATGTGAAAAAATATAGTTTTATTGGCTCCTTCTCAAAACACCCCCCCCCCCCCCCCCCGTCACTCTCAGATGGGTGTAGGTCACATGGAAGACTATTATTTATGAACACTTCTTCACTAACCTTTATTACACAGTATGATCAAGCTTTCTACTAACTAAAACTCACAGCTCAGACTGGCGTTTTGAAACCTGACAACAAAAGATATTGCAGCTTTTAACAAGTAGCGAGATCGACTTATCTGTCACTACGGTGACTACTCTTTCTCTCTCTCTCTCTCACTCTCTCTCTCTCTCTCTCTCTCTCTCTCTCTCTCTCTCACACACACACACACACACACACACACACACACACACACACACACACACACACACACAGAGTCCATTTCCATAAGGGACCTGCTGGCCTGAGAGACAAAGGAAACAGACAAATAAAGCATCTGTCAGTCAAAGAACAAATGCTGAGTACCCTTTCATAAACTAATATAAAATAAAGCATGTACTTTACCAGATCATTTTAGACAGAGACACAGTGGACAGGAGGACGTCTTGACATTGAGCAAAAGTGCTGTTGAACTTTTTTTTTTTAAATACAATTGCTCCCAGCATTGTCCTCACTGAAAGTTGTTTTTCTTATGCTGTTGTCAAGGTATATATGGAGTTAACCTTGGCAACAGTTTCTTACTCACGTACAGATAAATTATTTAGTTCCACAAATGTAGTTTTAATGACATTCACTCAGTTAAAGTGGTGCCTTAACAAGTCCTGTAACACCTTAAACTTGTAATGGGAAAAGTTTTTACTCTGTTGATGAGCACTGACACACACTCACTCACGCCTCAGCAGCTTAAAGCTGTTTCCAAATACAAAGGTTAGACACAACAGATGTAGGATGAGCAGAAGACCAACATCCACACTGACATGGTAGATCAGGGCTCTAACACGAATAGATGGAAACTGCTATTAAGTTTGAAAAGGGCATGACACTGACCACTGCCATACACACCTGAATGTGAATCCCTCATTAAAAGAGATGTGGCAAATGTTAACACCGATCTACTCACTATTCCCACTGCCAGTATCATAGAAGCCACTGCAACAGTAATCCTGAAGACCCTTGGTATTAGGTTAATAACGCAACATGTAGCCAGTGCAACGAGAAGGTTGAAAGTCAAGGTCCAAGAACCCCAGAAGGAGGTTAATAAGCTAAGCAAGCAAAGACTTCCAGCTCTGACTGCTAAGCGGCTACGAGAAACAATACCCAAGAGAACAAATGTCTTGTTCTCCGAAGACCCATCTGGGTTGGTAAAGGAATATACCCTGGATGGACCAGTCCCATCCAGTGCTGACGATAAACAATACTTGAAATCTGGGAGAAAGAGAAATCACAACGTACAACAGATCAAAAACCAGTTAATATTGCAAAGCCAAATGTCCATCAACCAGGCTTGACACAATCCATGCCACCCATGTAGTGGAAGTAGCTAACAGCACGAATATGTGAACTGCAAATCATGGGTACTTACCTAGAGTGGTTAACAGGATAGGACAATCTTAATCTAGAAGGACACCCACACAAGTACAACACCTTAGAACTACTGAATGATAACCTGTCTCTCCCCAACATGACAGCTTTTCAGCTATCTCCAGTTTGGATCAAAATTATTTGGACAATGAAACAATTTTTATGTTTTTGCTGTTGGACACCACTTCTGTGGATTTCCAATCAAACAATAAAAAAGAAAGCTGTGACTGAAGTATATCCACTGTCAGCTTTTATTCATGATTTTGTAAGTATTACATAAACTTTTTTTTATCGATTGATTGAAATTGAAAATTGATTGAACATGGTCACAGACTTTTAGTGTCTACAAACTAATCGGACAAATGACTAACAAGCAACTCGGAGGCCTAGTGAGGCTGTTTTCTTCATTATTTCATGATGCAAATTCCAGAGTTTGCTCCATATGTTACACTTGCGTTTGGAAGCTTTTGACTGGGACTCTCAGATCCCAAGAGGCAGTGAAGTAAAGCAAAGTAGGCTACCATCAACCAGAAAAAACTAAAAACTAAAAATAAACCTATCAAAGAGATGGCAGGAACTTCAGAAGTAACAAATCAACAGTCTGGTTTATTCACAGAATGAACTGGCCAGTTGAGCAACTCCTGAAAAATACACAGAAGACAACTAAAGTGGATAATCACAGAATTATTTCCTTTATTAAATTACCCTTTAAGAACATCTACCCATGTTAAGAAAACTCATAAGGAGGTAGGCCCCAATGTCCAAGTGTCCAAGAGGCAAGTAAATATACATATGCTTAAATGTAAATACAAACCATTGGTCACAATGAAGAGCAAGAAGACCAGAACAGAAAAGTTTTGACAGATGAAACCAAGAGTAACTTGGTACTCGTATCAGAATGATGGAATGAGAAAATTATGAAGAAGGAGAGAAACAGCACTAAATCATACCATAACATCTTTTAAATATGGTGGAGGCAAGTTACATATGGGCATATATGTCTGCCAGTGAAACTGGGTGATATGACCTGCTGACAGAAGTAGGGTGATATTCTCTGTACCAGTTCAGCTTAATGCTATAAAAATTGATTGAACATAACCTAAAAATCCAAATGGTTAATGATGCAAAACACCATGCAAAGTAAGAGTTCCTCAAGGCAAAAATATGCAGTATTATTCAATGGCCAAGTGAGTGACCTGATTTTATTTTTTAAAAAAAAATGCTTTTCAGTCACTGAAGATAAAACTGAATGCAGAGAGACCCACGAACAAACAGCAATGAAAGGTGTCTGCAGTAAACGACTTGCAGAGCATCTGAAGGGAGGGAAGAGCATTTGGTGAGATCCATGGGTTCTGGATTTCAGGCAGTGATTAAATACAAATAAGTTCATCCTAGTAATAAAAAAAACAAGCCTTAAATGTGAAATTATGTTAGTTTATCCAACTATATATGAGCTTCTAAAAATAAGAGACAATATATATGAAATGGCTATAATTTTGATAAAGTTAGTGCAATACTTTTTTGTTAAAATACTTGAATTCATTCACTAGGCTACTTTAGGTGTACCGGGTATGTGGTATCGGCATGGGTACCTATAGATTTATGTTGTAGTATTAGTCTTTGTCTTGGCTTGGGTATGGATGTGAGAAAAACATCTAGTTTTACTATGTCTACAGTAGCAGAGTTGCAATATTATTTCAATGATGTGTACGCATCAGGCCTGAACAATTTTGCTGAAAATATGAGAGATTTAGTCAAAAGATATTTAACGGACGTCTTTCAGCTCTAATGAAAGATTAGATCTCCTTCTGATGGTACACCTTTGTATTTTATAACGTCTGTTCTGGCTGAGTGGATGTTGCACAGTTGGTTTCCCTCCAGCCGATTACACCAGTCACTTGAATGAACAGGGTGAACAGTGACAACCTGTAATTATCAATCTAAGTATTTTCACCAAAGATTAATTCTTTCTGCACCACTACATCTAATCCAAATGGACTCTGTCAAATCAGCAGGAGAGAGATAGAGAGGGGAGACATTTCAATACAGACAAGTCACCCTCCCAACCCCAACCAGTGATTGTCATTTAAGACTCATTGAAGTTTTTACACAACCTACTGTTTCTATACAATTACATTTCCTCAGTTAAATGCATTTTTCATTCACTGACTAACTGAAAGTAAAACCTTGTTTTTAAATATAATGGTCAGAAGTGGATTTACGGGTCAACTGACAATCACACATTATTGGTCAGTACGCTAATAAGATGCTTCAAACTATAAATTGTATCAAGAAAAAAGTAGAAGCAGTATGTTCCTTATTAAACCGTAAGCAGTCAATACGCTAATTTGACACTTTACTCCCAAGTTATATTCTAATTTGAAATGTCTATATAAAAATACTGCACTTAGACAGTATTACACCTTTTTCTTTTAAAAAAACAAATGTATACATTTAATTAAATGTATGTAGAATTGTTTTTTTTTGCCTCCCCCTTTTTAACTGCTACAAAGGTACCTATACATTTAAAAAAATACTTACAGCATAAGTGTTTTTTTCTTATATTTAGAAAAAAAACGTGTTCATTTAGGTCAGGCACAGGACCAGCAGCACAGCTGGCTCTACTTTTACTTTTTTTAAATACTGTTCGATTTGCTTTCACCTTCAATTCTGTTTATTGTTTAATCATTCATGAATAGTACATCATTTATTATCACTTGTTTATGCATGACTTGTTGCCTTAGGGTTTACATTGTTTTCCCTTGAGGACTGAGACAAAACATAGCTTGAAGGTTTCTGTTGTAAAATGCTCAGTGCCAGTGCTTCAAGTCAGGAATCTGCCCTTGCAAGCTGGAGAATAAATTATTACTCTGATGGAAGTCTTGGTCTCCTTTCCTTCTGCTCTGAATATGAAAATTAGTAACATATATACAGTAGGTTAGAAATGTTCACTCTAACTGACAACTTGTTTTTTCAGTTTGTCATATTGTTATAGTTTTTGTTCACAGGATTAATTTAAGACTATTTACTATATTATTATTTTATTTACTTCCTTTTTTTCAATATAAAATCTTTTGCAAATCTTAAAGAAGTGAACTCAGTGGGGTCATAACTCTCCACGTGGTCTGAGCCAACTAAATTAATTGTGAAAGTGTAAGCTCATCCCCTCGTGGGAAATCAGATACTGTATTGATCTGATAGCACTGGACTTTTCTGACTTTTGACCTTGAAAGTTGTAGGGGTTGATACATTGCTGTGTATGATCTAACTTACAATTTAACACAGATCTGTCAATAAATCAAACCAGAATGAGCTTGAACAGCAGGGAGTTGTCTCCAGCCCTGAAATCTAGCATCAAATGTCATTATGTCATAGCGTAGCGCACTGCAGCACTCGTCCCTGCTGAAACCATTTGGCCTTTGTTTAGATAGCATACTATAAACCAGTTTTTTTGTATTAGAAATGGCACACTGAGATCTCTATGTTCTGTTGATGACATATGTAATTCTACAGCAAATGAATCCGAGACTCTGGACTTCATATGCCTATTTCTTTAAGTCAAAATAGATGTAGCAGATAGTCAAACATAATCAACATCAATTTACTGAAGAACTGGTCACAACTTGTTGTTTCTAAGGAGAATAGTGAAATGATGCATCAGCACTCTGATGTCTAATCTAAAGGAAATTCAACAACTTTTAATCATCGAGGAAGCTCAATTCAAGAACATAATGTACTAATGTAGCACTGAATAAATATAGTTATCACATTTGTCTTTGCCTCTATATGATTATGAAGATGGAGACGTGCAAATATAAGCTGCACAGACAGCGAATTTGAAAAGATATTAGTTACAGCAGGGAGTGCATTTAAACAGCAACAATGTGAACTGATCCAGTTTATTAGATTATAGAGTTTAAAATATGAGAGATATGCTGAATAGGCATTGAAAGTTTGGATCAATAATGTGCACATAAAAATACATTTAAATTTAAAAAAAAAACCTAATCTAAGCATTTTTACTTGCTTAGCTTTTCAGTCATATTTTTTGACAGATCATATCTTTCCAGCCATCTCTCCAACCACCCATCCATCTTTCTTCTCTGCTTATTTCTGTTGACTTGAGGGGTGATGGACCATGAATCAGCATGAACTGTGTGAAATGCAGAAAAAAATACAGTGTGTTACAGCTCATACACATAGCTCATTTACACCTTAGTGCTATTTTGAGTCGTTTTGTCAACTGACATGAAATGTTTGGACTGAAACCTGGAGCCCAGCACAGGGTGGCAAATAAATAATTATGATCCCATAATTTAATAAATGTATGATGTATGATTGTTAAATAGGGCTAGTGAAAGGTTTAGTGAATTTAAGCATATTTTAAAGTTAATGCTTTTTAGTTTTTTTAAAACTCTAAAAACATTTTTCCTTACTTTAAAATCATTACTGATAAAATTATATCAGTGTCATGGGCTGGTTGTGCGGCAGACAGAGAGAGGATCCAAGATGCAAGACTTGGTGGACAGGCTTAACTTAAGACACAGCTCTGTTTGCAGGCAAATGGCGGATTGAACAATATAACAAGCAGAGCTGAACTGGAGTAAACCAACTGAAACCACAAAGGCTGACTAACAGACGCGAGCACACCATGAGATGATGACGACAACGTTACAAGAAACAGAGGAAAACCATGCACTTACATACATAGCAGAAGAAGAAGAAGAAGAGGGGGAAACACAGCTGGAACAAATCTGACTCATGAAACAGGGGGACGAGGGACTGTCAAAATAAAACAGGAAGTGGCAAGCACACTGAGACTCGGACAAAGAAAGACTAAGAGACTGAACATGTAAATAAACAACAAGTCTACACAAACTCAAAAACCTGGCTCAAAGACCAAGGACCGTGACAATAAAAACAAAAATCCCCCCAAACTATATGTAATTTTTTCCAATCTTGTCTTTATTTGCGGAGCTATGGCTACTATCACGGCTAATATTTTTTGAGTAAAACCCCCTTTCGATATTTGAGGTCACATTTAATCAGCCAGCACATGCTGCAATTCAGGTTGCTTCCACTGAATGATCTTAATGTCTCAGGACATTATAGCAGGACTTCAGTTGACAGTCAAATCCTGAAAAACAAATTCATGGTGTGCAGTCCTATAACATACCTAGTAAGTCATTTGTTTTAGTGCCAAAAGACAAAAATTAGCTTGAAATACCCACTGAAATACTCAATATCCACCCGGAGGAAAACTCAGTGCCAAGACCTGAACAGTTTGATTTTTAAAAAAAAAATTAAATGTAGCAACAAACTCTGATTGTGTCACAGAACATACATCTCAGTAAATAAGGCTGTAGCTTCAATCTCAGTGAGTCTTTTGTGTCTAACATTAGTCTTCTCTATTGTAGATACTTTTCTGGCTTGTTAGTTTGTTACAACATAAAACCTTCTAATCTTTTAATGCTCTGTTTGTGAGCACAACCTGATAGTGCTCCTCTTCCTAATATTTAACATTTGGTGGTGGAACTTCTCACAGGAAATTTTACAAAGACCTATAAATGCTGTCCATTGCCATTCTCGGTGCATACACTGGTGTCCAGGAGTACAGAATATCACAATAATGTATATATAAAAAAAGAAAATGAAGAAAAATGCTGCCAGAAAAACAATTTATCATGTAAATAGTAAGCATTGGGAAGTATCCATCTCCTCCCATATGTATTTGTTAAAAGTTCCGTGGCAGCGCTTTACCTAAAGCAGTGATCGATCTGCCCTGGGCTCCTTGGGCATGCTACAGCAGGCAGCTCAGGGGCGTCAGTCATTGCTCAAGTCAGAGCTCAGGGTCCTGCACTCAGCTGTCAGGCCAACCCACTGTCCTGTGCTGGTTGCAGTATTTGAAATATTAAGCAGGAGCTCGGAAAGAGCAGAGTCAGGGTTTCACCTTTATGCACCTCACACGCACTGAGTGTTATGGACCTGTGCCACTCATCTGACATCTAATGGTCTGACTGGAGAACCCTCTTGACAATTTAAGGCCAGTAAATCATCATTTTTGCCCAAACTGTAACCTGCAACAGCATCAAAGAACCTCAAAATATCCCTAAATTTAGCATCACTGTTTTATTTCACATCTGTCCCATATGGAAAAGATATATATAAATCTTATAAAGTTTGTATCTGTCTTGTGTGAAACTTGTATGAAAAGCATACAGGAGTGAAAACACATATAAGATCCCTTGAAAAATTATATAATGAGACTTGTATGTTTTGGATACTTACTAACAAAATATATGAAAGTAATGAGAAAGTGGCCACTTTCATGAGTAAATCATATAAGTTTTTACTATTTCTTTTCCACATGGGGTGCCATTTATTTATTTATTTTTGTCAACCAAAGTAAAACCAATAATTAGAAAGTCCATCAAAAGTCATCAGTGTGTATTCTTCTGTGTGCATTTTCTTTTACACAGGTGTGTGATTGTGTGGCCTGTGTGCATGTATATATTCATGATAAACCTGACAGATCTATTTAGTTTAAACCATGATGTGTTTGCTACCAACATACTCTCAGCTGCATAATTCTGACACTCAGTGTGCTCCGGTCTACTGACAGAGCAAAGCTCATAATCCATAGAGGAGCTTGGAGGGCTATAGTCTTGTTTACCATCAGCCTCTGGTAAATTAGACCTTTCGCTTATTTCTGTATGCAGTATTTACTGCAAAACTATTGAACGCCCCCTGATTTATAAATAGTATCTGTCCCTATGATCGATACTTAAAGTATATAGGTCATTTAATTGTATAATGTATAACACCCATGGTGGGTTGTTACATGTGGAACAACAAACTGTGTTGATACAATGCCTAAGACGGTCATATCTACACTCACTTTTTCTCCACCAGCACAACTTCTTTTGTGTGTAAAGACTGCAAAGGAAAGAAATCATTGTGTTGAAGCAGTAGCTGGAGAAGCATGATGCTGAATTACAGAAGAACCTCAAGGGACTACAGCTCCAACAACAGCCAGAAGATGAAGCTTGTTGTTCTGTTCCAAATACAAAAAGGAGAGATGAAATGTCAGAAATACTGCAATCTGCAAAGAAAGAAAAACTCATTTCAGTTTCAAATATGCAAACTGAGAACACCTTCAAAAAGCCAAAAAGCAAATACAGGACATTATAAAAACTCCCCAATTTTTTTCCAACCCCAGTTTAAATTCAGTTTGCACTATTTTTGATGAGCTGTTTATTAAGTTTCTGGGAGACAACAAAACCACATTTCCTAACCAAATTAACACAAAAAAACAACAAAAGAAATGAAAAACAAGGCAGCACTTTATTTATATAGAAGAGAGAGAAAACAGAATAACAAGAGTGATGTGCAGTGAACAAAGGATTGCAGTCTGAGGAGGTACAAAATAGAGTGCTGACAATTGCTTTGCATCATTACCGTCGATTCTCAAGCGCTTGACACTTAAAGAGTCATTAGGCATTCTCCATCTATTGCAGGCTTATTTTATTCAAAATTCCAATGCTCGTGATTGTCTTTCAAATCACTTATAATTCTCTACGGTTTTGCTATTATTCCTGCGACTGCTCAAGTGCTCTGCAGTTGACAGTGAAGTGTGTGATTATAAGGATTCGGCTTTAATTCTGAAAATCTTAAAATCAAATTTACCAATTGGGATATTTCAGTAAAGCTTCATCTCATCCTCCACTCCTCTTCCTATTAGAGAACACGGGCATCAAACTAAAATATTAAGTATATGGATGAGACATGTCAGAAAGTGTCAGAAATAGGAATTATATAGATAACAAGGAAATATATCAAAATAGCAGGCCTTTACTAAAATTGTGTTTCCCATTTTTGATGTCAGCAGCTGATTTTAAGTCTGAAAAGTAACCATGTATGCAGATTACATGCTGGACTGTTTGTAGGTTTATTTTTGAACCAGGCAAGGTGAGGGTGGCATTTATACTGTATGGATTCACATGTTACCACAACATGTTCTAATTCCAGGGCATCGAATACTCCAATTGTTGTCAAATGCCACATCTCAGAGATTAACCAGTGTGTCTTCATGTGCCAGCCTTGGCATTACTAGACACCAAAAGATAATCTCTTTTAAAGAACAACACAGTTAGAGCTTTATCAGCCAGCAAACTGTGGTTTGGGAGTTTATTTGTTTTTTTTAAATTTGTGTCCTTGGTTTTTACTGGCTGATTTGTTTCATTTTCTCTTGCTTCTTGCTTACATGAATGATGATTACTAGCCTGTTTTGCTCTTACTTTAATGGTTAGGTTTAGGCACTAAAAACTACTTGGATAAGGTAAAATATTATGGTTTGGATAAAAATTCTCCCGTCGCAACACTTGCAAGTTGAAAATCAATTTTCACCATGTTACTCAAGGGGTCCTCTACAAGCATCCATAAGAGATGAGCTGAGAGGCACACCCATCTCACTATTGCATAAACCAGGTGCATCACAGCACAGACACCAAAGGACAGCTTATGCATATTTTTTAGATGCTAGCAGCTTTGACAAAATGACAGGATTTGAAGCCCTGGGAATGAGACTGTTGTGGTTATGCTATGTTCATTGCTCATTTCCTTATATAGCTGAATCTGCACAACAAAGTAATGGCTCTCCCATGAAATTAATTAACCCTCATCCTACTGCCTAGGGTTCACAGAGATCCCAGAGGTATATTTTAGTCAGATTGCACAGGTATTTTTTTTTAAATTATTTCATTTTTTTAAATGAAATTGTCAGTTTATTCCTAATGATGTCACATTGTGGTTTTCTGTTTCTAATTTGATTAGTGATTAAAAATATAGAAATAATAGAAATGCAATTTTAACAAGTGAAGCTCTTTATTCAGTTGACTTTTGCAGTGGACCCCAAATTAAGGTTTCTGTCACATTAAAGAACACCATTATGGCATTCATCATCTGGATGGGAAACGTCCTAGACTGGAAAGTTGGAGACATCCCTGTATCTCCCCGAGACTCCCTGGGCCCAATCCAAGAAGCAATGACTCTCCTGAGAGTGAAGAAAACTGCACCAGCTGATGTGACTGTCCAACACTCGGCTGGACAATCTACTCGAAAAAAGGTGTTATTCTTCCTCCCAAAACGCAGACAAGAAGGTAGCACAGCCAGCATGCCCTAAGCATAGCATAAGGCAAATGCCTATGCTATAAGTGATTGTTGTGTGTGTTCAGCTTTAGCTGATTTTAGTTGCTTCAGTGAAAACCTTGACCTCTCCTAGTCTCTGTCAGGGCTGTCCCTTATCCCTTATATTAAGATTCTTTTCACAACTTTTATGGACAGAATTTCTAGGTGTAGCCAAGGGATGGAGGATGTCGGACTCAGCATCTCGTCTCCTGCTTTTTGCAAATGATGTGGTTCTCTTGACTTCATTGAGCCATGACCTCCAGCTTGCAGTGGGGTGGTTTGCAGCTGAGCATGAAGCAGCTGGAATGAGAATTAGCACTTCCAATTCTGAGGCCACGGTTCGCAGGCTGGAAAAGAGTGAAGTGTCCACTCCGGGTCAGGGATGAGTGCTCCCCAAGTGAAGCACTTCCCGTATTTCAGGTTCTTGCTCACAAGTGAGGGGAAAGTAGAGTGCTAGACTGATAGACAGCTGGGTATGAAAGTAAAGCTGTCAATTTATAGAAATGAATCTATGTTGTTACCCAAACCTATGGTTATGAGCTATGGGTAATGACCAAAAAAAGTTAAACCACAAGCAGCAGAAATGAGTTTCCTCCAAAGGATGTCTGGGCTCTGTCCTAGAAGAAGAGTGGTCCCTTGAAAGGGGCTCACAATACAGCCACTACTCCTTCCCACTACAAGGAGCCAGCTGAGGTGGAGCAGGTGTCTTCCCAGGATGTTTCCAGCAAGCCTCCTAGGTGAGGTGTTTGGTGCATGACCTATAGGGAAGAAGACCCGGGGCAGACCCAGGACATGCTGGAGAGATTCTGTCTCTGGGCTGCCCAGTTGTTTTTTGTGTCTTGATTTCAATTGTTCTATATTGGGGTCAAAATGGCCGTGATTGCTTTCATCAGATAAATCCCTCTAAAAAATAACGTTTACTTGAAATAAGCTAAGAAATAAGCTTTGCTATTATTATTGTTGTTTATTTTGTATTTTCTTTGTTACACTAATGTATTCGTATGTTCCCCAGTGGCCCCAGACAGTCTTCCATCTGTGTTAAATATTTTGATATATTTTTAGAGTTAGAGGGATCACCTTCTCTATATATGAAAAACCTCTGTATTCATAATAATGATACAATAAAGATTTCTTGAAATACTGACTTTGAATCTTTTAAGCCGCTATGCATGTCTTGTATAACCTATGATGGTCTAATGGGGCCTTTTGTAGAGATAATTTATCTTAAAATTTAGTAATTCATCATAATGATTCAAATGAATGATGATTACTGGCCGATTTTACTACCACCTATCATCTTATTCACACTGGTGTTTCTGTGATTATGATGATAGCAGAAAGTGGGGGAAAAGGGACCTGTACAAACTTACAATCACATATTTTTAGAAAATTCATCTGACAGTAGAGGTAAAGTGAAAAAAAGTCCAATACTGACTGCTTGTCCTTTAGTGTCTTCTGTAGTATTAGCCCATGACAACAGACTCACACGTACTTAGTGAGATTCCTGAACATAGCAGCTGTGAGCTTTTGTCACAGCTGTTCTTGCACTGAATGAGCCCCGCTAGTCTGTTTCTGGAGCTTTGGGTAGAATTTACCAGCCAATACCCAGTATACTGCGTGAACAAGCATTTCAGCTCTGACCTGGCCCAACTGCAAATCTCAACACATGGATATACTAGCCTGTCAGTGCACTGCTCTGCCGTCGGGGCAAATTATAGCTCTTGGAGTCTATGACGTGGAAAAATAGCTTGACAAATTGTTCCTGGGTCACCCCGAGGGGGTGAGAGGGATGAGACATACTGTGAGGAGATCTCTGGAAATATGGGTCTGCTTGCAGAAGTGACAGATAGATGCTTCTATTTTTGTCCTTCCTTTGTCTTGTTGTTTTTCAATTGCACTGTTACTTGTAGCGGATTGGTCAGGTGAAAGAACAGAAGAGACGCACTAAATTAAAGATTTTCAAGGATTGTTAGGAGAATTTGCCAAGAAGTTACCATCAATGATAATGTTATTGTCATAGACCTTGAGTTTATTATTCGGGAATTTGCATCTGCAGTTAGGTATTAGAGATAAATCTTTAATCAGATTCACGGATGTGAATGAAAATGTGACTTTGTAACACTGAACGAAATGAGGACTCTGCGGACCACACTGAGCAAGTTTAAGTCCAGTTAATGTCATTCCTCTTGCAGTCATGTAAATTCTGCTCCCCTGTGGCATTTGTGTACAATCTGTTCTCTACAAGCATAACCTTTACAAAACAATTCACTTGGTAAAGGTTGTGAATTATTCAGACTAATCCAAGAAAAGCACCTGCAGACTAAAGTAACTACACTTTACTTTACTTACTTTACTTACACTTTACAGTGACTCTTCGAAATCGGACCATTTCTTTTCTTTTTCATTTTAAATATAACATACAAAACGATCAGGTTTAAAAACAACTGAAATTAAATAACACCTTAGCATAGGTTAACATATCTTTATTTTCTTCTGCTCCTATATTTGTTCTATGTTTCTGCTTATTTGCAGCTGCAATGCTAAATTTCAAATCCTAGAAAAAAGTCAAACTTAAAGTGGATATTAAAGGAGAGAAGGAGGACAGAAACGTTAAAGTTAACTTGGATTAATGTAGCTTCACAGTTTACTATGTGTTACATATGTGCTGTATATGTTTGTAGTGATAAGCTTTTAACTCTCAGAACTGTTAAAATGAACAAAACAAAGGTTACATCCCCTCCTCTTTGATAGTCCACTGAGCTACTTAACTGATAGACGTCAAACTGGTCACTTTGCTATAGCTAATGCTAAATCCACTTGTAGTGTTGTGTTTTGTATATATACATTTTGGTCTTTTTGTTCTCATTCAGCGCAGTTTAAAAGGTTTGTAGTGAAGTAAAAATAATAAATGTTTGGGTCAACTTGAAAGAAAGGCAGACGTGAAATGTAAAATTAAGATCGGAGGTCAAATGTGAAATATTCAGAATCCCCATATATCATTCTCTATATACCTACATGTTGCCAGGACAACAATGGCAGCAAGAAACATGGTTTTAAATGTTTTAAATGTTTTAAATGGTTTTAAATGTGCATTATTATCATGATGACCTTCAGATCAGTCTATTGACCTTGAAGGAGAAGTCAGAGGTCAAATTTGTTCATGATATTTTAAATCTCCATACAGTACTTTCCTTATGTTAACAATGCACACCACACTTTTTGTCCATTTTCAACCAATAAATCATTGAGATGACCTTGAAGACCTTGGTGGATATAAGCCAGATTTTAATGGTTTAATGGTAATTGTTACCATGACCCCAGGCTACCCCCTACAAAGTTTTATCAGAATTAATTCAAAACTTTTTGAGCTATCAAATTTACAGACAGACAGAATGGCATGCATGCACGCAGACGCGACCAAAAACATAAATTCCTCGGTAGCGGTAATGACGCACGACTTGTTTTTAGTCGCCACATTCTTTCTTTTCTCATAAAGAGCTGTAAGTGCTAATGACACCATATAATATTTGAAATACTAAACAACCCAAGCGAAAGGTGTGGATGTTAAGCAACACCATACTGTATGGTCTTTGCCTGTATGTAATACATGTTACCATGGTTACCAACTGACCTTGCACGGTTTCAAACTTACAGATCAGGGAGTATTTTTCTTAACAGAAAGGTTTAACAGTAGTTATGACATTAAAAATCCTTGGTCAGAACCTGTGATGAGTATGAAATCACTACACAAAACGATGTGGTTTCACATCACAGATCAAACCCCGCAGGAGTTTTCTTGGAACCTCCCGAGACGGTGATGAACTGAACTAATGGCTAATCTCAGCAGAGCTCATTTCGTCAAACCCAAAAAGGTTAGGTGTGGAGGACCGAACCTCACTAGTTCACAGCCTGACTGTTAAAGTGCAGCAGGGGGTCATAATAATTGTCTTGTGGCTTTTCATTTACCCAGCACATTAGATTTTCTCACTGCATGCGGTTGGAATATGTTTGGTGGATCTGGGGGCCTCTGAGTCACAGGTGTGATTGTTTTGGCTTGTGGTCAAGTGATTTTTGTTTTTCGTTTCCCATCCATTTTTCTGTGTGCTCTGTGTTTATGGCACGCAAGAGAAACTAAAGAGGACCGCATTTGTCCTTTGTGCCGTCCCTGTAATAAAGTGCCACACTAATTAATTAATTTTGACTTTTTAGCAATAACGTTTTCAGAAACTGACACAGAACTACTGCTCTATACTCCCACCTTTCAAAATAAACTAGATTTGTCAAAAGCAGTATGACACTACACACTATTTAAGCATTAGAAATGTGCTAGTAAATGCGTAATTCATCATTTATAAAATGTACTCCTAAATTAGTACACATTAGCGTGTAATTTATAAATGTAATTGTTAATGCTTTGGTGTTGAGTTCATATATAGTATGTTTAATGACTGGCCATTAAAAAATCATATGTCTTGATTTAATGCATTAATGTACCTGTTTTATACACACTGAGTTTGTGATTTCAAGGAAATACCCATCGACTGAGACTCTCCTTGATGAAGAAGATGATGAGCCTGCCCTGAACACTTCATTACTCCAAGGAGCTGCTCTGAGTTTTTTCTTTTGCTGGAGGAGGAGACCCTTTTCTTTCGTTTTACCTGAGTTCACATTGTCCATACTAGACAACTTGACTTTTTTTATTTTTAAATTCAAGAGCACTTTGGAAATTAAACTGACTGGAGACTGAAACAGAATGACTTGTCTGAATGAAGCTGGCTAATTGACTGTAAGCTAGAGGAAAGCTGAACTTGAGGAACAAACTAAAAAACTTGAGATTTGTAAACATCCCAAAGACACTTTCCTGCTTACATTTCAGTTTTCTGTAAACCTCAAATGGATTGTGTTTGCATCTTGCAATAAATATGTGTATGCTCTGTATTGATTATAGCAGCAAGTCAGTTAAACTACACAGCAAATCCAGCATGTCCAAATTAACACTGTCAGATTTGATTTCAACACTTTTAAAGTGTCTATATGGGTCCACACCAGAGAGTGTTAATTTAACTCTTTTTGGAGAGTTGGTACGTTAACTCTGATTTAGTGTTAAACACCAAATCTCTCTGGAGTTGATAATTTAACACTTGGTGTTAAGAGTTTATATATTAACTGTCAAAGAGTATTTTAGTTTAACTACGTAAGAGTTATCTTCTAATTAATTCTAAAAAGCGGGAATTTTACTGTTCTGAACTTCTAGAAATTTCTTTTGGAAATAAACATTTACTAAAAAGACGCAATGGTTTTTGAAAAACATTTATTCTGAACTGTGCACCACAATTTCAAAACATTTTCTGAAAGATGTAACAGTGTACATGTTCTCACTTTCATTAGAATTTTGTTTATCAAAAGGTCTGACATAGGTGAGCTGGTAAATGCAAATAACAGCATTCTCATCACTTATTTCAATAAATACAAAATACAATACGCATGTCCTTCATTCATCACTTTGTGGAACTTCAACGCACTTCTGCTCTCCCCCATATTCCATCTTCACAAGCATATCCTATGTGGAGATTGAATAAAAATTAGTTGACACTAATTAATGGCACAAATCAATTGCAGCACAGTAAAAAAAAAAAAAAAAAAAAAAAAAGGAATCCTTTTTGAGACATTACTTGTGTAAAGTATTTTCCCAAAAGATAAGGACACAGGCAACAGGTAATACTGAACTAAATGTAAAACCTCAACCTTTTTCATTTTTACCTAAACCGTGTGCACAAAACTCTGGAGGGATCTAAATGCTAACGTAGAACCAGTCAGGACGTCTGCTACTGCTGTTTGCTCGTTTTTTATGGGAGATCGTTTTCAGGCTTCAAGTAGCACTATTATACCAACATTTCACATTCTAGACATTGTTTTAGGTGTATTTGACCAAAAAATTTAACCGAAAATTCACATGCAAGCTTTTTTTCAAGGCTGTGGTATTTGCCGAAAACAATACCTTTCAGTTAGCTAAAACAGCGAGCGGTGCTATCAGCGAGCAACATGGCTAATGCCTTTCACACAGCTTTGTCTCAACTCCAAAGAGCCACAGAAGTAAAAGCTAATAATGATAATTGAAACAATCTTTGAAAACATGACTTACCAAGTAGGGCTGGGCGATATGACCCAAAATTCATATCTCGATATATTTTACCTGGACGGCGATATAAGATATATATCTCGATATTTTTTTAAGCCATAAAGTAAGAACAAAAAGAGAGTTCTTAGTCAAAGCTGTGTCCCAGATGTCACACGGGCACTTTTATTAACATAGAGCATAGATGTACATAAAATTTACTCAAAAATAAATTATGAGCATTTAATAATGCAAATAATAATGCTCCATAAATAAAAGAAAACAATGTTGTTTTTGTGCATAACAAAAAGCTCACAATTGTGCAGTCAAAATGTAAACTAAAAGATGCAGAGCATAGTAACAAAGACAGATTTCACAGCTGCTCTGTTCCCAACTTCTACTGTGTGACTGACAGCATTGAGTTTGAAATCCTCTTCGTAACCACGTCTCTTAACAGGTGCCATTTATGGTCCTTATACACAGTAGGGTAATATTACGTTGAAGCACAGTACGTATCACTCCGCGAGGCTCCTCGGTAGCCGTAATGCTCTGACAATCCATCAACCGGTGCAGCACCGTAGCTTACCAAAGTCGTACTAAAACATTTTTTGACAGATTGCTGAGCGCTGTGTACCACATAAAATCGCTTCGCGGCCATCAAGCACAACCAGAATTCATACATAAGGCGCGCTGTCAACTTTTGAGAAAATGAAAGGATTTTAGGCTGTGCAGCGCCTCTGGGCTGCATGGCGTTAGCGTGGTTAGCTCGTTAGCGTGGTTAGCTAGCTAACACGTTGACGGCGTCCAGCCCCACGCACGGGGCGATGCGCAGTAACTCGTTAACGGAGATTTGCCGTGCCCATCTTGTCGCTTCCTGCAGGTGAAGCGATGGGGGAGGAGGGGGAGTTGTGTTCAGTGAAGGAGAGGTGAGGCCGAGTAATGTTGCGTAAAGACAAAAGTGGACGAAAGAGAGGCAAACTTGCGGCTCCACAAGTATAGTTATAACGTAACATAGACTATATCGATATAAAGGATATTGTCACATCTTATATCTCGTATAAAAATATATCGATATTTTTTAAAAACTCGATATATCGCCCAGCTCTATTACCAAGCATGGCAAACAACTCAAATATGTAGAGCAAAATGTTCTGAAACGGCTTCACTTCAGCTTCGATTGGAGCCGTGCTGGGGGCGGAGTCTGTGAATTTACTCTATTAGTGTCATAGCCCCTGTAGGAGTTCAGAGTTAAGAGGTCAAGAGTTAATGTTTCCATTGTAACACCTCCAGATTTGAAATAGAAACACTCATTTTTAACACTCGATTTTAACTACTATCATTTTACACCTCAGAGTTACATTAAAAGCATGTGACTCTACTTAGAGTAAAATTAACTCTAAGACTACTAACACCAAAACATTTAACACTTTTGAATTTGCTGTGTATTAACTTTGTGAGCTTAGTAGCCGAGGAATGAAATCAGTGAGACAACAACAATGAGACAACTCCCCAAACAGGAATGCTTTTAAAGGTGAAGGCCACACACATTCTTCCCTCCTCATTTTTTTGGCCAGTTTTTCACTAGTGTTGCATTTGGCAAGGGTCAGTGTGTACTTATAGCATGAGATGATACCTGGATGCTACAGAGGTTACACAGGTAGTCCAACTTCTTCAAGACGGCTCATCAATATGCCATTGCCATTGCCTGAAGGTTATCTGCCTCTCAGCACAGTCTCAAAAGCATGGAGGAGATTCAAAAAACAGATAGTTACTCTAGAAGAGCTGGACAGGGCTGTGGAAGGCCTTTAACCCATCAGCAGAACCAGTACTTGCTCTTGTGCAAGGAGAACAAGGATGAGTACTGTCAGAGCCCTACAATATGACCTCCAGCAGGCCAATGATGTGAGTGTCTCTAACCAAATAATCAGAAAGAGACTTCTTAAGGGAGGCCTGAGGGCCCAGCATCCTCTAATGGCCCCTATGCTCACTGCCATGCACCATGGAGACTGATTGGCATTTGCCACAGAATACCAGGATTAGCAGGTCCACCACTGGTTGAGAGCAGGTTCAGCCTGAGCACATGTGACAGATGTGAAGGGTATGGAGAAGCCACGGAGAACCTTATGCTGCCTGTAACATTGTTCAGCTGTTTGTTGGTAGGTCAGGGATGGTCTGGAGAGGCATACCCATGCAGAAAACACAGCTCTCTACAGGCTAGGTGATAACACCCCGCCTGGCATTAGGTATTGAGATAAAATCCTTGGATCCATTGTCAGACGTCAGGCCATACTCTGGTGAAGTACGTCCTGGCCTCGTGTAACGACAGTGTGCAGGCAGTTTCTGGAGGATGAAGGAATTGTTACCATTGACTGGCCCAGATACTCACTTGACCTAAATCCAAAAGAACACCTTTGGGACATTGTGTTTAAGCTTAGACTGTCGAGGAGCGCAGTCATGCCCTGGTCTAGATCTGGGAGGAGATCCCAGAGGACACTATCTATCATCTCATTAGGAGGATCTCCCACAAACAAGCACTTGGGGGCCATACAAACCACAAAGTACTGTGTTTAGTTTCTGCAATGAATTTTCAGCAAAATGCACTAGCCTGCCGCATCATTTCTTCACTTTGATTTTCAGGATGTCTTTGAATTTAGTCGTCTATAGGTTGATCATTTTAATGTCCATCAATTGCTGTGGCATCCTTTCATTCTTAATGCATTACACAGTCCACATCACCATAGATATCCCACAAGATATACATTAATTTTGTTTTTTGAACAGTGTATATTTGTGGCTCCCCACCATTTACATCCCTCCCTCTGCAAATCTGTGATTCATAACTTTTTTTTTTATTAGTTTTTACTCAAACATTACAGATCCCTAGAATTCCAGTCACACACCTGACTCACCCTGCACCTCTACCCAGCTCACCCCAGATGGCAGGCTTAAAAGAGCCTTGTCTTGTTCAACTCCCCCCCCCCCCCTCCCCCCGCCCAACAGCTGGAGTTGCACAGAGCCAGCAGGGAAGCTTAACTGCCTTTGTTGGTGAAGCAGCAGGCTGGCTGCTCCACCCTGACTGTTTTCCATAGTGTTAGCTAAAAGTCTGATAGGGAAGACACTAGTAAAGCCTGAAGTGCCTGACGTCTGACCTGAGGCTGGACGAAATATGCACTCTAATGTAAATACATGCCCACGTTTGTGGCCACCGCCGCCAACAATTCCTCTGTGGTGGAATACATTTTGAAAGACTGTTTAGAGTACAGTTGGCTCTGAAAATGATTTGATAGTGAGGGATGTGGAGGTCTTTGAGGAGTTGTAAATTGAAAACATGAACATTGTGATCTTACAGATGGGTAATTTGCAAATTATTTATGTTTATTTTAGGGTGTTCCCTTTGTGGGTGGTGGTAAAGGTGTCAGTGGGCTGAAATAAAAAGCCTAAATACCTTTTTCATTGGACACTGAAGGCATTGTAAAGCTCTATCTTTCAGGAAATAAGCAATGAGAGCAGCAAGTGAGAGAATGAACTGATAGTAAAAAGGAGGCGGAGGCTTAATCCTCGATAAAATCTTAATGACATTGTGCTGCCGAGATTCTTTGTCTCTCATGACCCCAGTATACACAAGTACTAATCATCCAACAAATGATCTTTATTCTGTGGAATTAACGACTCATGGCTTTTATTGTTTCATAAATAAACAAAAAATAAAGCGCAGTGATTAAATACAGTGTCACGTGTGCCATTACGTTGATTCTGGGGCACAGTTGCGATGATGAATTTGATCAGAGAGTAATTTACAGTAGCCATCTGAATTCCAGGAAGGGCCTATTAGCTAGGCTCACATGCAGAGAATATTCATGGGTTTCCACTGGCACACGTCTAACACTGAATAACTTGGCCCAGTGTGCGTCTCCTCTGAATCAGAAAATGGATGGATGTGATTTCATGCTTGAGAAATTTACCCGTTTGTTCATGTTTGCAAACTCGAAAATTTCCTTGATGATTATTATTAATTGAAAAACCCCCAAACTATCCATTTGATTTCCCACATCGATTTGCAAATTAACAATTAAATGTGCAGTGAAATGTAAAATACATATCAAAGGGTAAACACCTTCTTTGTTTTAATTTTAGCTAATTATTAGACATGTAGAATCCTCTGCAAAAGGCTAAAGTTGAATTTACTTTATATATTTTGCTTCCAAGGTGCCAGACTTCCTAGTAATATTTTTAAGTAATAGTTCTCAAGATTTTCTGAAGGGTTTTCAAAGATTTTCTTTGGACATTGGCTGCTTTTTCACTTATTTTCGATCCACCTGAATAGTTTTAGAGGAATCAGCATTTCTGTTTGTTTCTGGTTTTTTTTTTTTTTTTTTTTTTTTAGCTTTTCAGTTAAGTGACTTCACACTGACAAAAGTCTCCTAACTCTAGGGATGAAATAGAGTTCAGCCCACACATAACAGACAACTTAACACTACTAACCTGTCATAAAACAACATTGTCCAACTGAATCTATGAAAATATCCAAGAATGTGATTCCCAAAAAGCTATTACCTGGCATACCTTGGCATGGTGTGTGTGTGTGTGTGTGTGCTTGTGTCTGTGTGTGCTTCCTCTGGAAAACAGACAAAGGGAGCACAATAAGTGGCAGGCCGAAAAAGCCATCTACAGCAGATGAATGGTATTTGAAAGTCGTGTTCTTAAGAAATGGGCAAAAATCCAGCAAAGGCCTGAGAGATGCATCAGGCGCCCTTCAATTGATGCTTCTTCTGTAATGAATCTTCATTAGATATGGACTAAATGGAGACCTGTTTCTCTTCTGTTTTTTGTAATGAAGAAAAGCAAGGAACTTGTCATCAATATGTAAGCAGAAGGTCAGGAGAGGGGTCTATAAAACACAGTGAAGGCTGTGTCATGGTTTGGGGTTACATTTTAGTCAGTCAAAAACTGATTAAATTATGAATACATACAAGTGCAATCTAATTTTCATTCACCACACAATACCATCTGGAAAGCGTGAGTAGTACACAATGACAATGATTCAAAGCAGCAAAAGCATAACTGGACAGAAAAAAACATACAATGGTACACTGCCACTCAATGATTGTCCTTTCCAGAGCCCAGACCTCACTTTCTTTGAAGCAGTGTTGGCTCATCTTTACAGAAGAAAGAACAAAAGGCAGAGCTTTGAAATGTTCGTGAGAACTATTCCCAAAGACTACTTAAAGAAATTACAAAAATGCTTGCCTATGAGAGTTCAGTCTACAGTAAACAAAAAAGCTGTCACACCAATATTGACTTTCAAACTTAATTGTACTTAATAATTGTAGTAAATTTTGTTTTTGCCTTTGACACTGTGTTTCAATGTCTGTTTATATGTTTCAGTAGCTACCATCTATCATTCTCAGAGCAAAATGTAGAAACCAAAGAAAAGAGAGTTGGCTCAAGACTTTTGCACACTTCTCTATATGAGTTTTTTTCTCTCACACTTGATATTTTAAGGCATTAATATAAATAAATACGTAAGACTCGGGGCTTAAAACACTGTGGTGGTGCTAGAGCTTTTGTTAGGTGAGGCAGTAAGATCAACATGATGTAGCTGTATTACAAAACCCCTGAAAATCTTGGAAATGGGTCCACTTTGATACAATGGATGTGCTTTCATTATGAAGTCATAATTATTCCCAAGAACTAATGTTGTTTGGTTGCTGTCTAACATACTGAGAAGCGAGAGGAAAAACTGAGGGTGGGTCATGGAGCAGCTTTCCAGGGCAGCTGAAGTAGGATACTGATTGTTTTTTAAGCTCCTAGGAAGACGCCTGAACCTAGCAAATTAAAATGCTCTCTTTGCTATTTAGAAACAAAATAATGTTGCTAAATGCAGGTTTATTTCGCAACTTACTGGCAGCAATATAACACCACGGTCTAATTCACAGAGCATCAAACACAGAAAAAAATGTAATACAAAATAAAATGCACATTTGACTTATGCTTCTTAATAAAATGTAAAACAACAACCAGTAGAAAGGCAAACAATTCTTGATTATATTTAGGCTGTTCCACCAGTTTCATCAGTGTGGTTCTGCGCCCCTTCACATTTTCTTCTTTGTGTGTCACAATAATGATGAATTGTCTGTGCACTCCTTCCCTTTAGTAGGTATAAACTCAGCTATCTTATTTCTTCAAGAGCTATTTGAAACTTGTAGTATGTATGCATCCAAATAAATCATTTCTTATCAAGGTGAATTACACAATGAACCCTCACGAACTTAGTTTAAAGGAGGTTTCACCTCCCTGCTGAATGCAAAAGAAAAGAAACAGATTAAAAATGCAGACTCTCTTCCTTTACAAATGCAGACAAAGGCTCCTTTCAGACAGAAGGATCTCATAGTGGAACCACGGCAGATGTGTTTTAGTGTCACTCTCTGTACGGGATAAGATTTTTGTCAATAGATAATGAAAATATATAGAATAAATGGCAGGAAAATATTTCATTAAAAATGAGAGTCACAAAGAAAATGTCCTTGTTGATAAAGTAATTTAATTATAATATTTTTAGGCTACCACAGAAGATCAGTGGTCATAACATCTCCCGGGTTTGATATAACCTGCAGTGTGAATGTATAATATATGATCATTTGACTGATGCCCTGTGGGCCCCACTTTGGTCCTGTAGTTCTTTTCAATTGCCCTTCATACTCCCATGTACAGTTTTTCTTTTTTTTTTTCTTTTTTTTTTTGGGGGGGGGGGGGGGGGGTGGTAACAAAGAATTTAAAAGAAACTAAAATTAACCTGACTGTTCGCAGTCCTTTTATTTGGCACAGCCAGTTCTTTGAACAGCACTCTGGGCAATACCTGTCTGCAATTAAACTTAATACTTTTCACTCCTTTAGAGCTTTAATGCCAGCAAAGTTCAAAGTTGAAGACTTGATGTGTCTATCTCATTAGGTAATGTGTATTTACTTATTTTCTTTTACTTTACAGCCAGGTTTCTCATCCTTGAGGGAATGTTGAATTACCACTGGCATCCATCATCTGGTGTTAAGTCCCTTGTCCTCCTGCTCGCCTCCTCTGTGGACTTGCTCTGACCTTCCTCCTGGCATCATGGGTAAAATGCTGTTAGAGCTTAAATCAAGCTCATCCTGAGCTGACTATTCCAGTACCCCCTGAGGCAGAGCCTGTAAGAGATGTAATTAATCAGCTTGCAGATCCTCCATGCAGGCCCTGAACATCAGAGTAAAGCATGATCAACAGCCCTGAGTAAATGAGGAAGGAAATCAAAAGAAAGACTGTGAAGGAAGTGGATATTTGTTAAAACCCATGCAGCTCCTTCTCCATTCAAAGAGAACTTTTTACCAGGGTCTATTAAAAAGCCCACAGTCAGCACTTGCTGAGAAGGAAGGCTTGATGTATGTTCAGTGAAAAGGACTAAATCAAGCAAGAGACACTATCAAACAAGGAAACTGCAAGATCACAATCAAATTCTGTCACTGCCACAGGATGATTTATGAAAAGAATTAACAAGACTGAAAAAGAGAAACAAAGGACGGAGAGAAGAAGAATATCATGTACTGGAGCGAGACTGAGCGAGACTGAAAGATGTCGATGCAGAAACAAAAGGAGAGAAAGGAAGGATTTTCTGTAAAATATCTGATTTAATACTTCTGATATCTCAGCTCTGACAGAATCAAAGACTGCCTCACCTGCCTTCATTTTGTCATGTCATTGTAATATCGTTTCCCTCAGTCTCAAAAGACCCAGGGACATTTCAACTTTCGTTAATATGACAGATGTCCAATAATTTCGCATTTAATCTCCACCCTGCAGGTGCAAAGTATGTGAGGCAGCAAATTGTAGTCAGTGAGATGGTGGATTGCCGGTGATTCTGAAATTAGATTCTTACTCATCCGAATTCACTGTCCTCATTAGAATGTCAGGAGAAAGTTGGGCTGAGGAGCCGTTTTCCTTTCTGCACACCGTTTTGTGAAAGTTAAACAAGGCAGAGAAAACTTTGCACCTTGGACAGCAGTATTTGACACAGTTCCCTCAAAATGTTCTTCTGTGTTTAATAATGAGAACTCTGTGTTGATAGTATCTTGAAAAATAGCTTTAAGTTTGGCTGAATGTTTGTATCTGTCTGTGAGAGAGAGTGTGGGTGGTACGACAGGTGATTTGAGCAAATCACAAATAATGTTGGCCCGTCCTCGTCCATTCAGCAAAATTCACAAGCCCTTTCTGCTGCTTTCCTTCAACTATGAATTGGTATCCTCAAAGAATGGGCAAAATTATAGGTGACATTATGATTAACCAGATTGCACCAATTAAAAGCAATGTTGCTTTGGGACCCCCCTTTGAACTTGAATACCTAGTGACGCTGAACAGTGAAAGAAGCATTACGATTCCAGTGGTCTTTTTAACATTTTAAAAGTACATACGGTCTCTGCAGAAGTTATATAGAAATGTGAAAATATTTTTTTATTATTAACATAGGTAGTAGTTTTTCTTAGAAGGTGACAACAGGTTCCTTCCTGGAGCTCTAATATAGATGTGTTATGTGAAAAGTGATACTACAACCAGAGCCTGAAAATTGTTCTCTACTGAAAAAATGTTTTTTCTCATTAAAAAGAAAAGCATTTAGACCTTTTTTGTGGGTAAAGTCGTAATACTGGAAACATTAAAAAACTGGAATGTAATTATGGATTCCCTACTGCTTATATCACTGTAATTTTTCAACAAAAGATGATTTAAGGTCAAGGTCAAGGTAACTTTATTTATACCCATAGGCAAGGTAAATTTGCTTTACAGAAAAAATGACAGCATTTGGCATCCCTTTAAAAACACACATACCTAGTAAAGATATAAACCTCACTATACTGTTTTGTTTGTTTGTTTGTTAATTTGTTTGTTTGTTTGTTTGCTTGTTTTAATCAATTTTAAATCATGCTTTTTATTTGTTTTTGTTTCTAATGTCTCTGTAAAGCACTTTGAATCACCTTGTTGTTGAATTGTGCTATACAAATAAACTTGCCTTGCGGCACATATATAGTAATTTTAATATTTCGAATCAAAAACAGTTCTTATTTAATTCAGTGACAGCAACGGGGACAAAGCTATTTTTATAACGCTTTGTCCTGCATCTCGGAAATAGAAACCCCCGTCCTGAGGGAAGAAGCTGAAATTCACCCCTTAGAGGATGGGAACCATTTTTAAGGATTGATAAAGCCATCCTCTGTACCTGCTTAGAGTACAGGGAGGCTAAACAAGACTGTGGCTCACCTATCGGACGACTGGACCATCTCACCATCTGATTTAGAGAGTTTTTCTCTGTGACAGAGGTCTGACCAAACCATGCCACCAAACAAAAGGATAAAACAGACCCAATAAAAGAACGATAAAACAAAGTTTTCCACATTGACCAAAATTATTTGGTCAATGTGGAAATGAGCAAGTTTCCTAAGACAATAAAGGTGCTGGTGACCGTTTTTACAAACTGATTTGCAATTTTGATCAAAGTTCAGTTTTTCATTGATTATGGTCCCAAGATATTTATATGATTGTACTTGCTCTATTTTCTGACCTTTAATTAAAGTGACTCTGTGCCCATTTTGTTGTTTCCTAAAATCAATCACCATATCTTTTGTTTTAGATATGTTCAGCTCGAGATAAGACTCCTCACACCACTGAACAAAGTCATCAATGACTGGACCGTGGTTAGTTTCACCCTCTTTCAGTAAGCTGACAATAACAGAGTCATCTGCATATTTAATGATGGCCCTGTTTTCATATCTGCTCTGACACATGTTTGTATAGAGAATGAATAATGAGGGCGATAAGACGCACCCTTGAGGAGAACCTGTGGAGGAGAACCTGTGGAGGAGAACACTGGGTCAGACAGAATCCCATTTATTCTCACTCTTTGTGACCTGTTAGTTAAAAAAATCGAAAATCCAGCCCACCAGGTTTTTCCTGATTTCAAACTGTCCTAAAAGTCTTTTAATTAAAATATGGGGCTGTATTGTATTAAAAGCCAAAGAAAAATCGATAAAAAAAAAGGCTTGCAAAAGTCCCTTTGCTCTCTACATGTTTAAGAATCAGATTTAACAAAGTCAAAAGTGCGTCCTCCACTCCTCTATTGGGCCTATATGCAAACTGCATTGGATCCAGCTGATGTTCAGTCTCTTTCATAATCACATTTCTGATGATTTTCAGACTTTCATTACAACTGAAGTGAGGGCAACAGGCCTGAAGTCATTTAGAATTTTTGGACGACTAGATTTAGGGACAGGAACCACGACTGCTTCTTTCCAAAGAGAGGGCACATGTTGTGTTTGCAAGGATTGATTAAAAATAACCTGAAATATAGGACTGAGTTCGTCAGCACAAGATTTAATTAGGCGGCCACTAATATTATCAGGACCCTGGATCTTGTTCACATTGACTGTATGAAAGGCCTTTTTGACATCACTGAGTTCAATGATAAAGTGCTGAGTATCTCTCAGTTTCTGTTTCAGTTCCAAAATATCCTCGCTAAAATCAGAAGAACTAAAACGAGCATAAAACATATTTAAAGCATTTGCAAAATCTCTGTCTGAATTAAAACCATCTAAAATGATCTGACTGCTGCTCTGGGGATTTTGAAACCCTGCTATGGTTTTCATACAAGTCCAGGCAGACCCAAATTTTTTTGCAGCAAATTTGCTTTCAAGAAGGTTTTTGTAGCTCTGTTTTGCCTTCAAGATCTCGATTTTCAGTTCCTTGGTGGCTGTCTGAAAATCAGTAACAGCCCCCTCTTTAAAGGCCTGTCTCTTTTTCCTTAAACAGGATTTGACGCTTTTAGTCACCCATGGCTTATTGTTAAAGTAGACTTTAACGTGCTTACGGGGTATAATCATATCTTTACAAAATACTGCATAAGAGCTAGTAACATCCACCAAAGCGTCGAGATCATCTCCACATGACTGAACAAAAACTTCCCAATCTGTACACTTAAAACATTCCTGCAAGGTAAGCACAGATTCTTCTGACTATATGTCAACATCCTTAGTTTTTGTCTTCTCTCGTTTTAAGACAGTTTTATAGATGGGCAGAAGATGCACACAGTTATGGTCAGAAGATCTCAGAGGAGGAAGCGGGAGGGATTTATAAGCATTCTTCACCGATCCGTAACAAAGGTCCAACATTTTATCCCGTCTGGTAGGACAGAATACATATTGATACAGATTGCCCAAAGTTGATTTAAGAGAGACATGGTTAAAATCCCCCATTATAAAGATTTATCTACAATAACACATCAAAATATGTATTAGTAAATTTATATTTTTCCATGTGTTTCTGTCTGACAGATGGATAAACAGACAGATTGAGAGAGAGAATATATCCCTCTAAAAAGACATCCAGCATATTGATTTATTGGCATTTCTTTTTATCTTCCTTTACATTGAATGTTTCCTTTTATTTTCCATTTGTTACATTTTTCTTCCCCTGGATGAATTGATGCTGAACGTTTCCTTGACACTTGCCACAAAATGTTTAAAAGCACTAATTAGTGGCTGATTTTTAAATAGCATTTTTGTTACCATCATTACCCTGTGCAGTACATGATGGGTTTGTGTCTGACACATTGTTAAACCAGTGTGGTACAAAATGGAAGAACACAGTAGGGAGACGCCCTAGACAGAGGTGTGATTTATGGGGTACAAGTAAAACGCACTGTAAACCAAGGGAGTGAGAACTTTTTAATGGATTCTCTGTGAAAGACAAACAACTGAAAGTGTTCCTGTTCATCTCATCAAATGGATTTGGGCCTCTGGCATCCACCAGGTGAGCTGCCAGAAAAGTAACAAGGTTTGTGGTTTACAATCCTGTACTTAGATCTTATACTTTAATTTCCTCCACTTCTGCCCTTTTTTTAGGGCAATAAAATGACTAATATACTATTGTCAGATTTATTTTGCCCCCTAGTTGGCTGTTTGGCCACATAAAGCTCATGTCAATCTCATTAGGCTGGCACAGAACAGTATAAAGCAGCATCAGCACACCCATGGAAAATCAATAACATTTTATTTGTGGTGGATGTGAAATGTCAGATTAATGAAAGATGTCCAGTTTCTGAGAGGGTTACATTATTTCTGATTTGTGATGAAGAGGAAAAAGGGAGTGTTTCACTTGTCACCAGTGGTGATCTGCACTGTTGCAAAATATACATGTTTTATCTTGATCCATTCTTTGATGTTCAACGACTCATGAAAAATGCATCCACAATATCTGCTTTTGGGGATGTTCAGTATTGTTTTGGCATCCTAAATGGTTACTGGGGAACTCCTAAACTCTTAGTCACTTAGAGAAATGATGGAAAAATACACACAGCTATCACTATGAGACTTTTCATCACTTCTCCCCAGGGTAACAAAAAGATCAACAGCAATTTGAGAAAAATAGATTTTTCCTCATAAAAATGACTTTTTTGTATTACAAGCCACACAAGAATTTCTTTCATATAAATAATAAAGCTTTGCTGCAGCTGCATGGGGCGATGAAATAAATCATCGGGTCGCAGTGGCAGATAAAACCAAAAGTAAGAATTACACATAATAAAATAACAAGAGTGTGAAAAAATGCAAGCTTTCACAAATAGTAAATAGCATGGCATAAAACATTTTCAGGGATGTGTCAAATTAGAGCTACATGATGTGGTCATAGTGGATGCTTTTTAGCTGCAAAACACAAACAGAGGACCTGGTACTTTATCATGCAAGCTAAAAATGAATAATGAAACATGTACCATATGCACTGTTTATCAGAATTTTTCACTTTGGTGTGAAAAGCTAGTTTATCTTTCTAAGCACTGACAAATGTAATGTTAATACTAAGTGCAGGCTCGAAAACTAGCTAGCAAGCAAACCTTCAGCATCTTCCACTAAGGCAGGGGTGTCCAAACTCCGGCCCGCGGGCCGATCCATTTTTATAAATAGACTAGAATATGGCCCGCACTTCAACTTTTGCTTGAGTGTATTGTACTTCTTAGTTTTAACACCAGGGGGAGCTACTGTTGATAAAGGCAGTTGCTCCACCAAAAAGGACAATCACAGAAGAAATTTACCCCAAGTTACTAAACATGGCAGAACCAAAGAAGCAAAAGGTAGAAAGTGAATGCAGAAAATTTCAGACATGGTGGGAGAGTGAATATTTATTCAAAGAATTCAAGGGGAAGTGTGTCTGTTTGATCTGCACTGAAACTGTGGCAGTTATGAAAGAGTATAATGTACGACGTCATTATGAAACCAAACATCAGGCCTATGCATCCGACACTGGTGCTGAGCGAGAGCAGAAATTAAAGCAAAGGGTAGCTCTCCTGCGGGGTCAGCAACAGTATTTTTTTCTTGCTCAAAAGGTCCAGGAAAAGGCTCCGATAGCCAGCTATGAGGTCGCCCAACTCATCGCAAGACATGGCAAGCCTTTTTCAGATGGAGACCTCATAAAACACTGCCTTGTTTAAGTCACCAAAATAATGTGCCCGGAAAAAGTGCAGGACTTCAACAACGTCAGCATGTCCAGAAATACAGTTGTGCGATGCATTGAAGACTCGTCAGCCAACATTAAACTGCAACTGTCTGATAAAGCTGTGCTTTTGATTTTTACTCCATCGCATGCGATGAGAGCACCGATGCCACAGACACCGCACAGCTGCTATTTTTTTGTGGGGAGTGGACGAGAGCACAAGCGCTTTAGGTGAGTAAAAAATATATTCTACAGTACCCATGTGTTAATGTGCAGGTACACATGCTTCACATATCAATAATGCGCATAAATTCTGTCACTACCCTGCTTTTGCGCACCACTTTCTTATATGCGTTTTTCTTGTTAAGACACAGAGTACGCACCGCTGTGCACAGCGCACGCACACGCAAAATCAGCTGATCTTATCTGATGCAGATTTGCTCCTTGATCAAGTGACATTTGTCCGGGTTTTTGGCATGAGTGGCGTATGATCAGCACTGCAGCTGGATGGCCCGATTTACATACCCAGCACAGCTGATACTCACCAGAATAATTTGCTAAAATTATACAGACGCCTGTTATTAAGTCCAGTTCAGTCTGTTAATGTTGATAACGGTTTCAAACGAACGTTAATAGGTGTGTTGCTAAGCCTAATAACTTAAATAACAAACTTGAAATGTACCCGTCCCATTTTCCTCTTTATTGTTTTTTTTCTCTGTACTGTAAATCTTCTGTCTAAGAAGAAATCTGAGGCTGCTGTTCTGAGAATGAGCTACCAAAGCTTTTTCTGAATAAATCAATATAGATCCATTTATGGAAAGCTGTGATGAAGGCAGTTTTGTCTTTAATTATATTCAACAATATAACATATTTGACCACTTTTAAGTGATTTTTCTAACTTTACTACACTAAAGTTAAGGTTATATACCTAATTTCTAGTAAGTGGCCCAGCCCCTCCTATATTTTTATGTATGTGGCCCTTAGTGAAAAAAGTTTGGAAACCCCTGCACTAAGGTGTCGATATTTCAGTTGAATGGGGCATATTTCCACACTTATTTTTTCCTTGATGTACAGCACTAATAACAGATTCTATGCGATGAGACCACACTCCCACTGTCGAAAAAGCCCTGGCCTGTTGTTACTGATAATGGGAGGATCATCAGTGAATGCAGGTCACCTGTGTCTTGCAGGCTATAAAAACTGGACCAGATGAACTGTTCAGTCTCTCTCGCTACACCTGGCATCAAACAGCTGAGCGGTTTGTCTTTTGTTTAATTTATGTTTAATAAATAATCTTTAATTTAAGTAGGCGTCTTCTGTGGCCTCCCTGCTTGTCACCAGTTTTGGCCTAGTTCATGATAAATGGGGGCTTATCCGGGATCTTTTAATCCATTGGTAAGATTAAAGTTTGAGCTATTGTGATAGTGCTACATAATGCTTACATTGTGACCAAAATCGCATTCCACACAAAATGGCATTAATTTGGATTGGTAACATTAATTAACTCTGTGATTGACGTTGGAAGACAGCAACAACAGCTCTCGAATCCATGCTCTCTTTTGCTCTCAAATCCATGTTTTCAAGATTTGACTTGTCTTTTTGAGTGAGTATAGCCACATTAGATGGTTTAATTGGCCAAAGTCTCTTTAATTTGGCAGTCAGTGTGGTTGAAGACAATGTCTTGGGAGTATTTCCCCTGACTTCCAAGCGGTTTATGGTTGCTTTTTGGCCCAGTGGAATTGGTGCATAAATACCCACCTCCCACTTGTCTGAAAACTAGTCACCTACTTTGAGCCAGTTCGTGACAGTTGGTATTGATTCCCCAATCTTGCTTAAGTATCAGGGCTTTAAATCAACTTTGCCACCTCTGTTTTGTTACTTTTCTTTAACGTGTGGCTCACCTCTCCAGTTCTAAAGCATTAAGGAGGGGAGCACCTTTCCTTTATTTATTGCATACGTTCCACAGTGTCAGATGCCTGGAAATAGTGGACACATTTTTCTCATTATAATGGGCTCTTTGCTGGCTTGCAGGTTTAGCTGTAGTCGAGCAAAATTAACAAGCCAATTACTGTAGGACATTTTCACGCTCCGTGCATAATATAACAAGGTACAATATTTGTATTTTCTAGGCCCAATAAAAAAGATACTATGACCAGCCTCATGTGAAATGTAAACTATGGTGGCATTTTAAAAAATATGACTATACAAGGAAAGCAGGAGAGTTAATCATTAATATCCTTCATCTGTAGCTCCAGGTTTTGTCAGTGGAACAGGAAAAATCACAAATGCTGTTAGGGTGCTGCAAGACAGTAAATAATTGACTCATGTTCCTTTATTTGAAGTTCCAGCTCATCTCTGCCTTCCCATTTTCCTTGGAGAGGCAGTTTGCAAGGAGGCAAGAAGTTTAAATCAGTCAAAGACAACATTCACTGCAACATCATTCCTAAAACGATTTACTTTCTGTTTTAACAGTGCCACACTGTTAATTTCCTCCTCAATTTAAAACAGTCTCATTTAGCCCCCCACATGAGTCACCTTCTGTTTGTTTACAGTAACTACCCATTTTTTATTTTTTTCCTCCACCAACAGCCAACAACTCCTGACAACAGCCATTGCTCAGGAACATCATCCTACACACTGACCACTAACACTCATCATGCTGTCACTATGCCCTGACTGTGTGGGCTCACAGTGATCAAGAAACACAATGTGTCTCCTTTTATTTCCCTGTGTACAAATAATGCTTTTAAAAAGCCTTGTGCCAGTCTAGAGTTGAAAATAGTTTTTTGTTAATTGTAGTATGTGTGGAAAACTCTCACTGCATTGTTTAATCAGTAAAAAAAATAAAATAAAAACTGCACTGAAATTGAGCTTGTGATTGCCCGCATTGCGCCTTTTCTAAGAAAAGTGCTTCGAAAACCTATGGACTTTACAAAAGCTGAAAACTACACTCATTCAACTGTTTAGAAATTAAGGTCAGCTTCATCAAAGCTAGCTGAAAACTATAGCTTGTGCTTTTTTACTGTGAGTAAAATACAAAGACTTTGGACTGGTTTATTCAGTTTGTTAAGAAGTCTCTCTTCTTAACAACCTAAACTGCCAAAGGGAAAGTATAAAGAAAAACACTGTGCATCACTGCTACACTCATTGTAATTACTGCAATTGCCCTTTTCTTATCACCTCTAAATAGTGATTTTTCTTTGCAAAGGGTAATGGAAAAACTTTGGGCTCTTTTCTTGTTTCAGGAGACCTATTTAAGATACTGGCACTTTTCTTTTTGCTTAAAGACATTGAAAGTACATTAGGTGACAGTGTAACAGTTCTGTTAAAATAGTCCCTGTAAGCAGGATAGCACAAAATTGCAATAGGATTTAGAAAATGTATCATTTTGTAGAGCATGTCACATATATTAGGTCATAATTTGGACATTTGACACGTGTCATCCATGTATCTGTACCAGTGGCTAGCTGCTGTCCCTGATCAGGGCAAAGTTCGTTCTGTTTCTTAGGAGCTTTCTTGCTGTAGTTGTTTTCTGACCGTCTCCACTGCCTCAGCTGTAGGTATGCAAGTGAAAGTGAGACCACATCAAAAGGACACTATGGTTTCATCTGGATCCGAGAAAAGTTTCTGGAACTTGTTGGTGAAGTCAGTGGAGTTTTTGATGTGATGGGCTGTGTTCTTGGAAATGTTGTAGGTGGCTGCTAACAATAGGTCTCCTTCTTTGTGGATCTTTGGAAGTTCATATAAACAGCATCCCCTGGCCACAGACAGTGGTATGTAGGGTGGTCAATGGCTTTATCCTTTTCAACTTCTCCCAGTAGTCTCCATAGTCTCTTAAAGTCTTAAAGCAACTTAAAGAACACCAGTATTTTTCTTTCCGAGCTACTTAGATTACAATTACCTGGATTACTAAGAACATACACAGACAGACACACAGTAAGACCTGTGGAAAACAAAATTTATCTCTGTCAAGTTCAGACTCACTAAAAAACAAAAACAAAAATGGGGCTGATCTGGATCTGTATTAGTCAGGATGTACAGTCATGGCCAAAAGAAGGTACACCCGTTTGTGCATAAAAACATAATAATATGAATCATCTGGTCTAGCAGGTCTGAAATGTATGTACAACTTCAGATGAGCAGCACATGACCTAATACACCGTGTCATTATTTATTCATCAAAGACTAGGCCAAAATGCAGAAGCAACATGTGAAAAACTAAGGACATCCTTACTATTCCTATAGGTAGGTAAGTAGTAAACAGGTGCTGCTAATCAAATGCACTGATCATCAGTGAGCAGGAGCCCCTCTTTAAAAAACGTTTTCCAGTTTGGTGTAGAGCATTCAGGCGCGTGTTAACAGAATGCCAAGGACGAAAGACATCAGCAATGATCTTAGAGAAGCAGTTGTTGCTGCCCATCAATCTATGAAGGGTTATAAGGCCATTTCCAAACAATTTGAAGTCCATCATTCTGAGAAAGAATGATGGACTTTTTCACAAGTGGAAAACATTCAAGACCATTGCCAATCTTCCCAGGAGTGGACTGTCAAATTCACCTCAAGGTCATATCCTGACATACTCAGAGAAATATATCTCAGATTTGGAGTTAGCATGTTAGATGTTAAAGTTTCATGATAGTACTATTAGAAAAAGACTGAAAATGTATGACTTGTTTCTAAATGTAACCTGGAGAAAGAATCTTCTATTTAAAAAGAACATGGCAGAACAGTTTAAGTTTTCAAAGTTATATGGAAATAACCTACAAAACTAGATTAATCTTCTTTAGAAAGGCTGTAATACACAGTTTCATGTAAAAAAACAAAAACAGCATATCAGCACAAACACCTCATAACAACTGTCAGGCACAGTGGTGGAGGGGTGGTGATTTGTGCCTGTTTTTCAGCCACAAAACCAGGGCAAATAATAATAATAATAATGTCTTTTATAAATTGCTTCTGTATTTTGGTATCATTTCTGTTGAATAAATAATGAAACTGTCAGGGCTCTGTGTGCGGGCAGGTGGAGATGTGGATCCAAGTGCAGGACTCAAACACAGAATTGTAGCTCAAAACCTCAGCTTTATTGCTGGAGAACACAAAACATGAACTGAACAAAGAATACTGGCAACAGAGAACTGAAACACACAGGCATAATTCTGAGGGTACGACACGACACTGAGCACAGGAAAACACAGGGCTAATATACACAGGGTGGTAATCAGGGAATGGGCAACAGGAGGGAAACACAGCTTGGAGAAATTGGACTAACAAGACAGGGGAGCAGTAGAACTGAACACACTCACATGAGACATAGACCTTCACAATAAAACAGGAAATAAGAAACCACTAAACAAAGACGCAGGCAGAATATAACACATGCAACTCAAACAATACATGCAACAACAAATCCTTAAACACGGATAAACAAAAACATGAAACTAATAATCATCATCATCACCACTACAAGCCCTACAAGAGAATAAGAAAACAACCCATAATGCAAAAACACACCAAAACACACTCATTCTTGGAGGCGACACACTCATTCTTGGAGGCGACCTCAACCTTGGACTAAATGAAGAAATGGATAGGCTCAACACAACAGGAACTCAGCGCAATTGGCAATCCACAAATATAATCAAACAGTATATGAGCGACTATGGCCTTTGCGATGCATGGTGCTCCCTTCACCCCAACAGTAAGGAATATACTTTCTTCTCACATGTTCATCACTCCTACTCTCGTCTGGATTATTTTTTGGTCAGCAGCTCACTGCTGAGTGACATTTCAGACACTGAGATTCACCCTATAGCTGTCAGCGATCATGCTCCTGTATCTTTAACACTAATGCACAAGAATAATACTACGCCAAGTAAAAACTGGAGATTTAACACATCACTACTTAAAGATGAAGACTTTATTAAATATTTTAAAAAGGAATGGATTTCATATTTAGACTTAATGACACTCCCGGAACATCTGCTTCTGTTCTATGGGAAGCAGGAAAAGCTGTGATGAGAGGTAAAATAATTTCTTTCTCATCACACAAAAAGAAAGAAGAAAACAAAAATATTCAGGAATTAGAAAAAACCATCAAATCCTTAGAAGAAGCCTACGCGTTCCACCAAGATCAAGAAATAATGAACAAAATATGCAAAACAAAACTAGAATTAAATGAAATTATTAATAGAAAAACACAATTCCTTGTACAAAGACTTCGCTTGCAGAATTTTGAACACAGTAACAAATCAGGTCGATTTCTAGCAAACCAGTTAAAAATAAATAAAGAAAAAACAACTATATGTGCTACTAAAGATTTATCGGGGAACACAATATATGACCCTGGAAGAATAAACAACATTTTTAGGGATTTCTATGAAACTTTATATTCACCACAAATAAACCCGTCTAAAAATGAAATTGATTTGTTTCTTGACAACGTAACTCTTCCAAAATTACTAGACAGTCAAGCAATGGCACTGGATTCGCCACTGACGCCAGGTGAACTCCAGGAAGCCCTGATAAGTATGCCCAATAACAAGGCTCCAGGTCCAGACGGCTTTCCTGCAGAATTCTACAAAGAATTCTGGACAATTTTGGCACCAGTATTCCATAGATTGTTGCAGGAAATCAAGAAAAATGGCAGACTACCACCAAATATGAATTCTGCCAACATTAATCTCCTGCTAAAACCAGGAAAAGACCCTTTATTTCCCTCAAGTTATCGTCCAATATCCCTTATAAATGTAGACCTTAAAATAATCTGCAAAGCTCTCTCAAAGAGATTAGAGAAAATAACCCCCCTCTTAATTCATCCTGACCAAACTGGTTTCATAAAAGGTCGGCACTCCTCAACAAACACTCGTAGATTACTTAATTTAATAGACTACTCATACAATAAAAACATTGAAACCATAATATTATCTCTAGATGCAGAAAAAGCATTTGACAGAGTTAACTGGAAATTTTTATTTGCAACTTTACACAAATTTGGTTTTGGAAACTCTTTCATAAATTGGATAAGAATATTATACAATTCCCCAACAGCTCGTATCAGAACAAATGACCAGACATCCTCCAGCTTTTGTCTCCTGAGGGGCACCAGACAGGGATGCCCACTCTCCCCTTCACTTTTTGCAATTTTTATCGAACCTCTAGCAGCAGCATTTAGACAGGCTACAACAATTAAGGGCATAAAATGTAAGAACGTAGAACATAAAATCAGTCTCTATGCGGATGATGTGTTGCTTTTTCTGCAAAACTCACAAATCAACCTCTCTGAAGTAATTACTCTAATAAACTGGTTTTCAAGAGTTTCAGATTATTCAATTAATTGGCCAAAATCTACAGTTCTTCCCATTAACTGCTCCTTCCATAATTCATCTTCTGCCCCACTACAATCTGGAAATATTAAATATTTAGGTATTAATGTTTCTCCTAAGCTTTCAGACTTAATTAAATTAAACCACATCCCACTTCTAAAGAAAGTAGAAGGCGATCTGACTAGATGGAAATCTCTACCCATATCACTCATGGGAAGGGTCGCCACTATAAAAATGATGATCTTGCCAAAAATAAATTACTTATTTTTAATGATCCCCAACAAACCATCACAAGATTGGTTCAGATCTCTGGATTCACATATTTCTAAATTCCTTTGGAAAGATAAACCCCCGCGTATCAGCTTAAAAACACTACAAAGAACCAAGGATAGAGGAGGATTAGATCTGCCTAATTTTCACCAATACTTCTTAGCCAACAGGCTTCAGTTCATCTCAGAATGGTTAAAATGTACCCTCTTAGATGAGCCCTGGCTAGATGTTGAACAGGCACTATGCAATGATCTAGAGATTTCAGACCTACCATTTATTAGCTCAAACATCAAAAGACATGAATGCTTTAAAAGCATCAATATCAGCTTTTCTCTGACAGCATGGTGGGAGTTTCTAAAAATAACGGAGTCTTCATTAATCCCATGCAAACGTACACCTATCTGGAATAACCCTGACATATTACAAAACAATAATAAGATTAATTTCCCAGAATGGAGTTGTAAAGGAATTAAATACTTAGAACATATATTAGAGGGAACAGAATTTATTCCATTTGACAGACTAGTTACACAATATGGGATCAACAAGAAAAGATTTTTAGAATATCAACAAATTAAATCCATAGTAAAAAAGAAATTTAACCTCAGTCAAGTTGAATTACAAACACCACCAAGTGTGGTTCAATTTCTTACTCTTAAATCCCCCAAACTATTATCTAAAATATACAGAACACTTTCTAAAATAGATGAATCAATATCCCTTCCTATTGCAAAGTGGGAAGCAGATTTATCAGTCAGCTTAGACCAAAACGTCTGGTCTCAGATGTGCTTAAAAACCTTTAAATTGATTAAAAATCCCAATCTGCAATTAATACAATACAAAATACTGCATAGAGTGCACTATACAGGTCATCGAATGTTCAAGATGGGCTTTACATCCGCCAACAACTGCTCACACTGTCAAGGCAATACACCAGACAATTACATCCACGCTCTTTGGTTTTGTCCACCAGTGCAGAAGTTTTGGCACGAGATATGTGAAGATTTATCAAAGTGTCTGAAATGTAAAATTCCAACCTCCCCTTTAGTATGCTTGTTGGGAAATTTGGATGATGTCACTACAGAAACTAATACAGTCCACATGGTTTTTTCTGCCCTATGCATCGCCAAGAAAACGGTCCTCATGAACTGGAAAAATAAAAATAATCTTAATTCTAGCCAATATAGAAACTATCTAATAGATCACATTAGTCTCGATATAGCCTCTGCCACTACATTAGATCAATCCCTCTGGGCTCCTTTGATCGGCTCCATCACCTAGCGGGGTTGGGGGGTCGTGGTTTGGTCCCGCCTTGGCTATTGTGGTTGATGTGGAGGTTGGGATGGGCTTAGGGCACCTGGAGGACCCCTAGAGACGTTATCCCTGGAGGGCTTAACCCGGGGGTTGTGTTCATAACCTGGTTAGTGGCTCTGGTCGCTCTCAGAGGTTGTTCTCCTCGTGGCCGCGTGCAGCGGGGCTGGAGGATGGTCTGTGCGGGCGGACGTAGGTTACTGGCCTGGTGGCCTGGCTGCCCTTGAGTGGATCCGGGGCGGGCGTGGGGGTTTGGGGTTCGGGGGTGCTTCGCCTCCGTGCTGGGGCTCTGGCTGGGCCTTGGGGGCTTCGGTCCTCGTCGGTGTGTCGCCGAGGTTGTGGGCGGGTGGGTGCACGGGGGCTCAGCCCTGGCGCAGGGGGCCTCTTGTGCATCGGCCTAACCGGGGGGCTCTTCAACTGGCAGGGAGGTTGTTCCATCTTTGCAGGAGTCCACTCTGCAGGTGGGGGAGAGACATAGGAGAGGTGGAGAATAAACTTAACCTGGGTGTCTGTGTCTTGTGTAGTCTGGGAGATGATTGAATGTTGGGGTGGGTACAGTTTCCTCTGCGGTGGGGTAGGGTGGGCTGCCCCAGGTCCTGTGGGGCTTGGCGGTGCTGCTGCCGTAGGCCCCGGTCTGGATGGGCCTGGGCTCCCTTGCCTTGGTGGATACCAGAGGACGGGGGTGCCTATTGGGGTCAGCGGGGGAGCTGGCCCTAGGGAGGGACACCCTCCCCTCCCTTCTTTTCCTCCCCATCCCCGGCTGCCTCCCTCTTCCCGCTCCACCACACCCACCCACACAGGTAGGGCTTTGGGGTGCGGGTGTGTCACCAGGGTGCAGGGGAGACATTCCCCCCCCTCTGTCCTCTTCTGGCCACCTGTGCCTCAATTTTATCTCACAACTTAGACATCCATATTACTTACACTCTCATAACACACACACACATATATATATATATATAGGGCCTTGAGGGTGGGCACGTTAACGGCGTCCAGTAGACGGTCTGTGTATTCAAACCTACCTCTGGCGCCGGTGCCCACCTCTCAATTTTAAATCCATGTAGACATTGAGGGTTCTCGGGAGGGGCCGTGCTAACACCTGCTGCTCTCTGGCAGCAGCACCATGCTCTCCCTTGTTTTAAACACACTTTAGAGCAACACGCAGCAACACTACACTTGAGCGGGAGGAGGGGGGTATGGGGTCTTAACACACCCCCGTTCTCTGCTAGCCATCGGGTCGGGGGGGCTGGGAAGAGATGCTGGCTGTCCGATTGGCCTCCCTGCTGCTGCGGAGCCTGGGGCGGTCTGCTAGCCTCCACCACGGAGGGAAGGGTAACATCTCTTGGGTCTGGGTGCCGTTTCCCCCTCTGGGGGCGAGGATACCTGGACCCGGGGTATAGACTATGTTTGGGGAGTGTGATTGTGTGTACATGTCCATTTACGTTTATTCCTACGTTGGGTGAGTGCTGAGTGTTTGTATATGTGTGCATGAGGGTGGGAATGCATGTCTGTGTCTGTGTGTGCCTGTTTGTCTGTGTCTATATGTCAGGTCGGGTCTTAGACTCCACCTCTCTGGGAACTCCCAGGCCCTCCAAGTGTGGAGGCCTATCTCCCCTCACCACACTCCCTGCCGGTGACTGATGCCCTCAGGGGTCGGTGCATTGTTGGTTCTTGGTGTCCGGGGCTGGGCGCTCAGGTCATGTGCCAGCTCACTCCCGGTGGCTACTTGGCGGGGCCTGGCGCCTGCTGCTCAGTCGGGCCTCTTCCGGGGCGCGGAGGGCCCTCGGGCCTCCGGCCTCTGTGCCTGCGGCTCGGTTCACTCTGGCACAGCTGGCTGCCGGCGGAGCCGGCGGGCACGCCGGTGCAGCCCCCTCTAGTTTCTGCCCGGTGGCTACTGGGTGACCCCTCGCCTGGGTATCCTCAGCCCTTCCCATGAAGGTGGCACGGATGCCCCTCCGGTGGTCCTCCTTGGGCTCTTGCACTCTGGGACCTCTGGATGTCTGGGGCCTGGATCTCCTCCATGCCTGCTTCATGCCCTGGGGGACAGGGCTATGGCTCTCTACATCCTCTTGCAGACCATTACATGGGGAAACCATTTGAATACAAGCGCGCCGATCCACACAGGTGTGCACACAGGTGTTCACTGTTTGTAGACTTAAATCACACCTTTCTTGGCTGCTACTTCAAAGCACATTGTGCGCTGTCTGTCCTGCGTGCTGCACAACAACATTCAATATTTAGTATTTACTGCTGTTTACACTTAGCTAGATTAATGCGATGGTGTTGTGTATAGTATGTTGCTTTGTTTTGTTTTGTTTTTTTGCTTGTTTTCTATTCTTTTTCTCTCAACAGGTGATCCCGGAGATATTTTTTTCCCCCCTTTCTCACTGTCCCTCTCCCCTTCTGTTTTTCTTTTCCTTCCTCTTTCTTTCTCCCTTTCCTATCCCTCACTCATGTCTGTCCCGTCTGTAACAACTGAAAATAAAATAAAATAAATAATAAAAACAAAGGTCGATCAAATGGACCAATACGGCAATGCCATGATGATCCATTTGGCAAAATAAATCCATTGGGTATCCTTGTTGGTCTTCAGACAACAATTCTGACGGCTAAAGAACCAAATGGGACAGGCAAAAAAAAAAAAAAAAAAAAAAAAAAAAAAAACACACCAAAATAACTGAAACACAGATTCGTCATAAAACCCAACAAAGCACCAGAGAAACATAAAGAACAATCCATCATTCAAAAATAAACCAAGACATAAAAAACTCAAAATGCTGGGTCAATCCGACCCAGGACCATGACAGAAACTGTGAAATCTGTTGTATGTTGCTTTACACTGGTCACTGCTAAAGGTCAGATGACTTATTTTTATGTCCTGTAAAACAGAATTGACAGAAGGTTTACTTTCTTTTTCCCATGACCATAGTACCTGTCTGGCAAATGTTATGTTTTCTTTAGTGACATTTAGTGAGACTTAGTTCAATCTGAAAATTGTTAGATTCTATGTATTGCAAGTTTTTGAGACTCTTCAGAGAAAATGGCATTTTGATGCAAGTAAAATGTTTAACCAAAGTATGATTTTTCTCTAAACCTGACCAAACAGTGAGTGAATTCAAAAGAACAATCTAATAAGTGATTCAGACGGTGGTCTTTTAAGTGAATGACAAGTGAATTATACAACCACCACCTCCTCGTGCGTCCTAATGCATGCTTAGTTGTTTCATCAAACTGGAGCACCATAATTTGTGTCTGCGGACATGAATTGTTAGGTACAACTTGTGACTATTTCACAAACTGCCTGAGATTGCACAAAAAGCCTTCAGACTGTGTGTATGTGGATTATTTGTGTACATGTACAGAAAAAAAGGAAAAGTCTTGTCCATGAACATGAATAGATTACTCGTTATTGATGACTACTTCTTGAACTGCAGAGAAGCTGCTGGTGTGACAGCGGGTGTAAAAACATAGTCTTCTCAGAATGAATTTCTTGAAGAATATAGAGCCACTATTTCAATGCCACAATGGCGAACAACTTGATAACTGGATGATTTTCTTCTGTCTGTGGCACTATGTGAAAATCTCTGGAGTCAACAGAAATTCATCATTTTTGGTCCATGAATTAGTGTGCCAGTTTTTATAGTAATGACTCCTGTCACACAGTTAGACAGCCGGATTGGAAGTAACCCTAGAGCTCGAGTATCCAAAATACAGCAAACAGTGTGTGGTTATTGTTAGCCACCTGACCATGATGGGCAACCATCTCCCACTAAGCATGGAGCCATTTTAAAACCTCAGGAGGGTCATGCCATATGAAGGTCTGAGATAAAATTAAACTGGAGTAAACTGGGACTGGACTGGTATTGTATGCTAATGAAATGGCCTCATCAGTGCTTCTGCAGTACCTAGAGGAACAGCTACTTCCAACATTTCAAGTATGCTGCAGCCTGTCACCTTGTTTTGAGGAAATCAGAAGGCACATTGGTTTATTTAATTGAAAACCATGTGATATCATTATAAAACATGATAAGTAATAATAGATATATGACCGTGTCCTTTTTTTTTGTACTTGATATACATGACGTGGCTCATTATCATAATTTGCTCATTTAGATTGATTTTCAAATGTGAAATCAGTTTTCCAATAAGTTACAATCTGGAAAACAACAGAAAAAATAATGATGACATAACACAGAGCGCTCAGAAAAGCACAAGCGCACTGAAAATAAAACTGTGGTGAACTGTAATCAAAAGCGCTGATTAGGTTGGAATTATGCTCCAACCCTGTGTCTATACACAGAGGACAACGGGCAACAAAAAAAGGATGCCTACGAATAGAAGCGACACTGTATGAAGATATGTTTTAGTTAAAAGTTAATCGCTCTGTCAAATTAAAGTAAAATTAAGATGCAACTTCCTTGCAAGTAGCAAAACTCTGTAGCTGCCTGGTGATTGGATTGAATTTCTTTGCTGACAAAGAAAACATGCAACCCCCTCAACCTCTAGTCAACGACTTTCAATTGTAAGGCAATTGCACTGGTTGCCTGGTGGGAGGAAACAAGCCTCTAAATAATCACTGTACTCAGACTGATGCCAATCACTCTCAGACAGATTGGCAAAGGTTTGCAAATAACTGCGATATAACTTATAAACATCAACAGATTGCCAGCATGCTGCAATCAGTCTGAGTTAGACTGTGTTAATGAGCCCAACTCATCTCTATGCATCTCTTTACAACGTGGGATTCAACTCAACTGGTTTCCATTTCTATAAAAAAGCAGTGTTGTATATTTTCGTCTTTTTGTAGTCATCAGTTGATGTCCTGCAACTGTATCACTATTTATGGAGGAACTGTTCCGTTAAATCTATTATGGTTCTGACCACACTGAATGTAAGTACTTAGTGTGAACATCTGGTTAATGTTAATGTTGATCACCACCCAATGTAAGCTTTATGCCACAGCTGCCTTCAATTAACTTAATGCTTAATACCATAATAATTTTACTATTCTGCAATGGTTAACCCATCACTAAGTGTAAGTGCGTCATTGGAATTATATATTTAAAGCTAACATATAATTATTGTTTTCATCAATGAATTTTCTGATTTTATTTTATTTTTAAAAAAGCTGAACAAATAGTTAAACACTTTTTTTTAATGAAGATGGCAAAATTCAGTTATTTACTTGCCTGCCTGAACAGGAAACAAAAAGAAGATTAAGAAGAAGACAAAAAGAATATACATTAGCTTTAGTTGTTGAATGTTATGCTTGTTTAATTTCTGACTAAAGCCTAGTGTGCCAGCTCAAACTGGGGTATAACAATGTGAAGTCAACTGATTTGCTTAAAAAAATAACAATATAATTTTTAGCTTTAAACGAGTTTTTTTTTTGTTCAAAGTTGTTGTTTCTTTATTTGTGGTCTAATAACTTTGTAAAGCACAGTAGATGGCAATAGATTGACTCCAGTCACAAACCGACGGCTTTCACACTCAACTTTGTCACTATCTTGATGCACCAAATTTTCTTTGAAGATAGCTGCTGTATGCAAGTGTTCACAAACGTGGTCACTTTCTTCACAGCAACTAGGGATGCACCGATACCGATACTGGTATCGGGTATCGGGGCCGATACTGTAAAATGTGTGTGTACTCATACTCGTAAAAGTTAACCAATACCATGAACCGATACCAACTTATTTCATTAATCAGAGGGTGGCTTGTCATTTCTGTTGTAGTTTTTTAGATTGGCCACTAGGGGGACATCCGCGCTAAACAGGCACAGGGTTAGGCGAGTGAGACTGGCGGCTCCAGATAAAAAAGAGAAACTGGAGGCTGCTGTAGCTAGGGCTAAACAAAATGTCAGCAGTGTGGACCGGAACAGCCAACTTTAACTCAGGTTTTGGAAAAGCGATGAAAAATGTCAAGAGAAAATCCACGGGCAGTTTAAATAACAGAGGCTCTGACTCATTTTATCGCTCTGGATGACCAGCCAATGCTGGTCGTGGAAAGCATAGGATTGCACCGTCTTCTCAGCATACTCGAGCTGCGATATGAAATTCCCAACCGCTCATACATCAGGGAGATAATGGTGCCAAAACTTTCTGAAGAGGTCAAGACAAGCAGTGTGTGCGCGATGTCAGTCCTCAGTTTAACGGCACAGTGGACTGATGAGGAGTTTGTTCGTCAATGCCAAATACTTTTGTTATTTTGTTTGTTTGTTTACAATATGGACACTCTGCAACAATTTAAAAGTTTATTTTATTCTCAAACCTAATTTGTATTTATTTTATTCCAAACAGAAGTGTTTATTTATTATTCTGAAAGCTCAAAACAGTGCCACTAGTTCAGTGATATTTTGTAAAATTACAATGTGGAGACTCTGCAATAATTTAACAGAAGTGCTTATTTTTCACTTGAAATTTTTTTTGTGGTCATTTTTATTAAGATTTTATTTTTTATCGGCAGGGAATATAATAAAACCCGTCTTCCAATTAATTGTATTTGTGTGTGTGTGTGTGTGTGTGTGTGTAGTAGAAGTATCGGTTTTTGTACTCTGTATCGGCAAGTACTCAGATCCAAGTATCGGTATCGTATCGGTTTGAAAAAATTGGTATCGTTGCATCCCTAATAGCAACCATTTCAAAGGCAACAAGACTGCAGTTGCAATAAACTTGGTCTTACCACAATCTCCAACTACTGTTTTATCTATTTTGACTGTTTCATAAACCGTGAAAATGTCAAGAAGAACAATATATATATTTGTTTTTGTTGATTTGTGGCTTTTAGGTTACATAACTAAATACACTATTTTCTAAAACTGTAGTAGATGTAGTATTAGACACCACAGAGTTTTTGGAGATCTTAGACCTACCCCTGTTTTACATTTAAGAGGGAAACCAATTCTACACACCAAAGTCTATTTACAGGTCTTTGGAAGTGCTATAGAATATGTCAAAAAGCTGTAATATAACCGTTTGTGTCTCCACGGGGAGCTGTACTAAATCTAAGTAATTGCCTCAAGTGATATGATGTCAAGTTATAAACGAAACAAAAATCTGCAGGTGTGGAGAAAGAAGTCAGGTTATCAGACATTTTTTATACTTTTCATACTTCATATTTGCTTGATACTCGCAGCTGAAGACTACAATAGCCGCAACTGGAATTACACATCAAAATCTGCAACCAAACTGTCTCCACATCAGATAAATAATACTGCTGGTGTAGCCTTGTCTTTGGCAGTTTTTGTTTACCAAGTATAGATCTGTGTGCAGCTGTGTTTGGAGGCATGTCATATTCAGAACAATTTACTGAAAAAAATTTAATTACCTCGTCAAAGACATTCCCTATTTAAATTTCTGCTAAACACATACTCTTCTACCTTCTTTTCTTTCATCTTCAGAGCAAAAATATACTCCGGGTTTGTTGACAGATTGCACCTTTTTCCACTGCGAATGTAAAAAGCCTGGAGGCCAAAGCATGCTTAACTAGTGTTTAACATTCAATTGCTCGGAGTTAGCCGTGTAAATAATGCATAGGTGC